>NW_009954321.1:675471-680177 GCF_000747805.2 Chaetura pelagica | reverse complement strand
CTGAGCAGCTTGTCTTGTCATCTATGAATTTAAAAAGAAACAAATGTTGACACAGTAAATGTAGTAAACACAGTGTCACTGAACAGAATATACCAAATGTTTGGTTATTTTCTTATTAGAGTCTTTCCTTTTTTTCTGCCAAGAAGGTGTGCCAGAAGCATGTGTGAGTTCAGCAGAATGAAATTTGTTTGCTGGTAATAAGCTTTGTGTTGTCTTTGGAAATTAGATATAACCACATTTTGATGGAAACTTTCCTTCTTCTTTGGATTACCTGCTCTCTGGTTAACAAAGTTAGTTTTTTGCCATGCAAAGCAAAAAGCCTTTGGGTGGGTCCTGAAGTTTTCATATGTCTGCGGCAGTAAATGGTGCAGGATACACTAATGAACAAAACCCAGGTGGCTTGAGAAGGCACATCCATGGCACACAGAGCTACAGACCTTAATGGTCAATGAAGCAGAATTTCAATAAGACAAATGAGGCTAATAAAGCATATAGCACTTGTAGCTTCACGGTGACTTGTGCATGCTTGCAGTGTCACTATGAATTTTACAGTGTTAAGCACTACATAATGTGATCAAATTCAAAATTGCACCTAGATGAGAGCTTGACACTAGACTGATTAAAGCAGCCTTTGAAAAAATGAACATAAACAATCTGTAGATCTGTACTGTATTGAACATGACAAATATAGGAAGATTAGAGTTTATTAAAATAGTCATTCTATGATTTACATTTAGCTTGCTTTGAAGACTATAAAACCAAACAACTTTATGTGACTGAGTGTTTAAAAGATTGGAGAGACAGGCAAGAGAGTGCAGGCGTGTGACCATACAGTGCTGAAATGAGTTTCAGCTGGAATATTTCCCACCCCAGTAAACTGAAGCATGCAACGTTGTTTTTTTTTTTCTCCATTACTTGCCAGTTCTCCTCAATCTGTCTCTTTTGTCTGTCATTGAAAAGAGAACATATGTTCTCTGGTAGGTTCTTTGTCACTTACCTTGTGTGATATAAGGAAAAAAATTATGAAGCCCTGCCCAGCAAATTACCAGTACTTGTTCCTGCAAATCTGGTTTGTCAACCCCAAATGGCTGCTCCCTCAGCTTATGTGATATATCCCTTGTCTGTAGAAGCCCAATGTGGTGGGGCTAAGAGCCTTGATTAGGATTCCAGCATGCTGTTGAAATATGAATCGTTTGTAAGAATAGTGTGTGTTTCTGGCAGGAGGCAAGGAAAAATCTCAAGCTCTGTAAGCTGTGTGAGAGAATGAAGAGAGTAACCTCTCTCTGGTGTGTTAGCCAAAGTCCATCAGGGTGATAAGGGAAACATTTTTCCTTTATTCCAAGACAATATATGAAATATTGCTGGAGACATAATGGCAGCAATTTAATTATACATTCTCTTTATTAACAGTTCATGAGATAATTTGCACATATTTCTAAGAGATTTTGCATATGCAAAAAAGTCTGTGACTTAGGGGGGATTGGACTAGATGATTTTTTGAGGTCTCTTCCAACCCCTGGGATTCTGTGATTATGACAGTTATTTATTTAGGTCCTTTCGTGGAACCATTTCCATTGTTATTAATTAATTTTTTTTTATGCTCCTAAGGCTGGACATGTTACTAAAGAAGTGTGAAGTTTTTATTATTATTCCATGAATAAAAGATGGTCTTCTAGATGTCACATCATAGAAGAACTTTTTCTTGCCTAGAGGACTTAATCAAAAAGATTAGCCAGTGAAGAATTCTCTTCAGATCAAAATTACTATATTTTAGCTGCGTGGAACCTTCTTGGTCTCCTTCTGTGAAATAATGCAAAGAAATGGAAATACTGTTTCATAGCATTCCGTGGTCTTTTCCTCTTTTGGGTCACTACCAGATACATGGCCATGCTCTTTGAGAATATTCTACCAATATACAGTAGTGTCCTTCTTCAAATTTGTCATGATGCTGTTCTGCTTGTGTTGTAGTAACGTAGAAATCTGGTTTATTTCTGTGTTTGTTCTCATTGCCCTTGACTTTTTCATGGCTCCATGTCCTTGTTCTCATCTGTGGTCCTTCAGCAGCCAAGGACAGTGATTTTTAAAAAATTATTATTATTATTGTCATAAGAAACAGTGTCTTCTTTACTGCAAAATATTGTCTGTATTATGACAGCAGGATTATTCCAACTTCCCTGAAGTGGTTATAGCGAAGTCACAAGGTGCATATTTTGATTTTTAGTCATGGTCACCTCTCACTGAAATCCAAGCTTTCCTGTTCTACTCTGTTCTCCTAAATTGCCAGCATCATAGACACTAATCCTTCAGGACTCGAGAGCATCTCTTGCGAATCACAAGGGCTACCCTTGTTCTTAAGTTTAGAATTATAGCATTCAGGATCATCAGATAAGCTGTTATTTTGGGATTTTCTTGGCATAATTTTAATGATGAAACGTTAATGGTCACAGTTAATTCTTTCCATCATGACAAATGATTGCCGCCAGCAGAGCTCCTCTCATGAACACAGAAAGCAGAGGGTCTGTTCTGATATTATTTGGACAAGTCACTTGACCTGTCAGTCTTGCTTAATTATTATAGCTGCCATTAAGAAGCAAATGTTAAATGTCAGAAGATAACAGCCCCTGAAAATGCCACATGAAGCAAGTGCTTTTTGCATGCAAAACCCTTCCTCTGTGTGAAAGCTGTATTGTTGCATACTATTAAAAAATTAATCTTGCAGATTACATCAAACAATTAGAAGGATTTGAACCCTTTCCCTTCCCATTAACTTCTTCCAAATAAAATCTAAGCCCAGTGTCCCAGTTTGATGAGTGTCAATGGCAGAAGGATGACCTGTATATAGAGCTGATTACATCTGAGAGCATATGCTTAATACAGTGAGGGGTCTTCATGGTTTAATTAAAGGGGGTGTATAAGAGAGTATGGCCTCCTTCTGTTTGCTAAAGTAGCGAGGGATCGTCCCTCCTTTGTTCTCGATCTGTGCAAGCCTTGTTCTGTTCCTTTTCTCCCCTTCTCTCTCTGTCATTGCAGTTTACCTCCTCTGATACAGTCTTTGCCTTCTGGCAGGACTGAGTGTCCTGGATCCAAGTGATTTCTGTTGCTGTATGTCATTAACTAACCACCCATGACATGGTGGAAGTGGTGTGGAGGGTTTGAGAATCAGCTTATGTTTCCAGTCTTAAGACGTTTGCGAGCCATCACTTACTATGCTGGGACCTTGAGCTGGTGCACCAACCTCAGGTAGCTCAAGGGCAGATGGAAGAAAATCAGGTGAATGGACTGAAGCAATGTGTGACCATGAAATAAGATTCTCAGGAAAGCTGACCTTGTATCTGTGTCTAGCAGCAGGGTACTGGCATGCACTCCAACTAATTGTTTTTAGAGCATTTTATTGTGCTGCTTACCAGCATAATACCATTACTGTGTCAGTGAAACTTCAACACAGGCAGGACTTAGGGTTATGTATCTGCTTACAAAGCCCTGCCAAATTAAAAAAAATATTACTAATCCTTTTATTGTCTAAGAGATTTCCCTAAGGAAGGGGAGGCTGCTTCTTCCACATTGTTTCCCTTCCCTAATGCCATGAGCAGATTATGAGTGAATGTACCTTATTCATAATAGATTTGTGTCAACACAGATAATACATGTATATATCTCCTTTCATTTAAAAGTGCTCAACAGACCATGGATCTCATTTGGGAAAGTGTAATACCTTGGAACTGGGGGAAACAATCAGTATGCACTAGGAGGCTGCCCTGATAAGGGAGTGTGGAGAAGCCCTTTGCTGCTTCTTGCAAACCATGTTTGTATCTTTATTTTACACTAAAGTCCTGAACCTCTGAGGGACTGGCCAAGCCACATCAGCAGATGTTTCCATCAAGTTTCATCACAATATCAGTGGCCCAGTAGCCTTGAAAGCCACTGGGAGAGTGATGCAGAGTTTGGGCAAGGGGAGGTAATTTCTCCATGTTTTGCAGCTCCTCACCATCTACAGGCAAGAGAGAAAAGGCAACGGCCGTGCTGCTGGTGGAGTGTGTTTTGGCCTGGAGTCTTGATGGTAGAGTGGAATATATCAAGTTTGTACAATTCACAGCACTGCTTTGTCAACAGTGCTACACTACACAGTCTGTAATTATTGGAAAATTGTTATTATCTGCTAAATTGAGTGTTCTGATATACAATATACATAAAAATACTATGAAGAGTATTAAAGCAGTGTAGAAAATACAAACACACTTAGTATGAATTGTGATAATACCATTGCTTTTGATAGCTCTGTGCTATTCACTGTAGATGAGAATTTAATCCCTGGAATCTTCTGTCACTAAGTTCAAGTGATCTTTTAATTTTTTTAAGGAGAAGTCATATGTAGTTGCTTGCTGTACAGTAAGCATTTCAGTATCTCCAGGCAAATTTACTATCCCACTGTGCTTTCTGTACAGAGCCATGACCTTCTCCTGGGATAGGAGCCAAAGGATGAGCAGCATGAGATATTATAATGTGGTTCTATTCAAGACCTTTTTAACAATATAGTAATTTATGATAACCAAGTGTTCCTTTGGGAAAATGTGGAGGAATGCAATTTTATCTTCAACTTATTTACAAAAAAAATTATGGATTTGGATTAAATAAATTTTTTTCTGAAGTAATATGTTTGTAGGCAACATAGCTAATTCTTCTAAACATCCTTGGTTTGTGGCATTTAG
>NW_009954321.1:642176-675458 GCF_000747805.2 Chaetura pelagica | reverse complement strand
GTCGAGTGCTTTGTTTAGAAAAATGTTGGAGTCAGCACTGTGCTCTGACATGTTGTCTCAGTGTATCCACAATACTCAGGTGCTGAGAACCTATTTTGCTGAACCTAATTGATTCACACATTCCTCTCCCAAATTGTTCTATATATCATATTCACAAAGCTAGCAACCTTTACAGATGGTTTCATTTAAAATGTAGGATTCTGATTTATAGTTTATAAGCCATGATGCTGGGAACCACTGCATTTTTATGAATAATAGTTGGAATACCTGAAACATTTTTCTAAACATCTTTTTATTATATAAAAGTTAAATTGGAGTAATGTAATGTTTATGCATACCATGAAAATTATCTTTTGTGACCTTAAGCTTTCAAGAAGCAGCTTTTAATTTGTTTTAAAGCAGGACTCCATTCTGCTGATGGAATCCAAACAGTTGTCTCCTACTGCTGAAGACTTATTCTATGTTTTCTGTGCTGTAAATGGAAACTAAGGTGAACCTTGAAACTTGTCTAACTTCAGCATGTAATGAATTCTCAGTGCTGTACTGTCTTTAAATCAGCATACACATTCCTTTTCTGTTCCCAGTTGAGTTTCAAATTTAATTCCAGAAGAGGAGTGTCAACAGGTCCTGGTTTCTCCTTTAGCAGATGTTGGAGGCAATTACAGAATGAATCCAGGGATGGGGCCCCCTCCATCTCTCTAGGTAACCTGTTCCAGTGATCAGTGCAGAGGGGTAGAATTACCCCTCTCAATCTGCTGGCCATATTTCTTTTGATGCAGCCCAGGATGCAGTTGGCACTCTGGGCTGCAATTGCACATTGGTGGCTCATGTCCAGCTTTTGATCCACTGGTACCTCTTGGTCTTTTTAACACAGGGCTGCCCTCCAGCATGTCTTCCTTCAGCATGTATTCATATCTCTGGCCCAGGTGCAGGAAATACATGTCTTATTTGAATAGCCAGCTGCATTAACTAATGATTTCTGAATTTGTAAATTGGACATATTTTTTGTGGATTTATCATTAGTTTTATTAGTGCTGTTGATCTTCCAGAAATCTATTTCTTTAGTATTTAAGGTAAATAGCCTGCAAAAGACCAAAAGATAATTTTATTAGTGGTTGTCATTTTCTGGAAATGCAATGCTATCGTATTTTAATGAGCCTGCTATGAGATTTCTGGCAAATTCTCTTTCTTGGCTGAAATAAGCAACTAGATGTAGGCTTTGCCCACTAATCTTTCACGGAAGTGAAAAGATGGCCATCTGATTCCAGTTCCACTGTTACCTTCTGTTATCATCTCAAGTAAAGGAGATTGGTATTTATTTAAAAATGTCTCCAGTAACAGTGGTTGCACAATACTTTTATCAACATTTTATCAGCATTTATCAGGCTGCTCTTATGCCAAAGTATTCTTATAAATGTTAACTAAAATTATTTCCTAAACTTCTGCGATCTATGTTGCTTGTTCTGCAGCATGAATCTGTTCTCTCTTTGTGGGAAGATAATGAGAAAGAGATGGTAAAAGTCAGATTTTCTATTTATATAATTATACTATGGGCATTTCTATCCCTAGAGCTTGCTTGTACTGCAGGAAAATTTCTCATTTACTGTAGATGGGCAGACTGTGGGTGTGGAAAAGTAAACGAAACCATTTAAAAATTGACACAGCTTGCCAAAAAGTAGATGGATTAGTCTCAGAAGAGCACAAGTAATAGCAAAATGAAAGAGGCCACTGAACAGAAAGTTGATAGGCAACCTATCTATTTTTCAGTCCTTGTAAGGCCAGATATGCTCTACATGGTGCCTTAGCATTTGTTATGGCAGTGAACCATACATGTCACAAAAATCTTAATGGAAAACTTGAGTTGCCTTACAGCACTTGAGAAGTGTCTTCCTTATCTCCTCCTGTCTTTCTGGAGTGCCCAAATAAGCAAAGATTTGATATGGAAATATTTTACATTTCTGAATTAAGGGACTTTAAACAGCACTGCAGTAGTGCTTGCAAATCAGCTAGGATCCTTCATGCTAGAAACATTGCAAGCTCACAGTAGCAGGCAGGTGCTGAGCTGAAGTTTACCATTAAAGCAGATCAGGCATCCAAATGTGGTAATCATTCCTTTTTCTTCTGCTGGGTTTTGAACATGACTTTATGGGGCTCATCCTCAGCTGCTGTTTTCTGTTATTACTGTGATGATATTAATAAAACTATGGCAATATATGCCCCCATATGTACTGGAACTTTCTTTTCCTTAGTAAAACTGCAACTGAAATAAAACTTTAGCTTCAGTAGAACAACGTATCCACATATTGGAAATGGAGCGTATTAATTGGATATGTATGAAATGTAAATTGCTGTACAGAGAAACAGAAATCAAACCTACTATTTCCCAAGTATTAATTTAATTTTTTTGTTTTATTTCTTCTGTAGTGATAACCAGGGACTTTTATTTTCTTTTTTCTTTTTTTTTCTTTTTTTTTTTTTCATTTAAAAAACCAGAATCAGTCTTTGCAGTCTCTGAATGAAAACATGCCTATCTTTTAATGTGAGTTGTTAAACTGAGACCTGAATGGCCTATTTATTTGCTGCTTTGTTTGAGTGGAGACTGGATCTCATCTGTATGTACACCGAGGGCTCTCCCTCCTCCATTTCTCTGAAAAACTGCAATTAAATCTTAGCCATAGTAGGATCAAAGCATTATATTGCATAGGACATGACATTTGCGTGCAGAATTGATTATAATTATTGATTTATATATTTTTGCTGATATTTTACTTTTTAATATAGAGATTGAAAAAAAGAAAAAAGGTTTAATTCATCCTGTATATCTATTTCAAGATCATTCCTCTGTTTTAGGCTACTTACAATTTTTTCCAGTTTCATTTGAAGTCTACCATTTCCTTGGAAGATTATTTCACAGCCTATTAGACCTCACTGATAGATGAATTTAATATTTATATTTATTTATACAGTATTCTTATCTCTTTAAAATGCAGAAGGCAGCAATTTTTTAATCCATCTAGACCACAGGAAACACAGTAAAAATGGTAGTGAGACACAAAATTCCTCCAGAAATTAAACATAACTGGAAAATGAATATATTTACTGCATCTGGAAAATTTAGAGAGAATACATTAATTAATTAATTAATTGATTTTAGGGAAATGAGTACTAAGTACTTGGGGAAATAGTTGCTTTCTAGAACCATCATTTTACTGTAGCTTCTAGCCATTTCTCCTGCCAGTTTGTCTCTCATACTGTGTTAGAGAAATTAAGGGCCAGCTTAATTTGGGAAATGTAGTAAATTAGGTGGTTGTGTTTTTTTTTTTTTTTCATTTTTGAGCCCCATAAATGTGTACAGAACATTACTGGGATAGTAAAGATGCTCTGGATTTTGGGCTAATGTGCCCAAACTGCTTTGCTACAACGACCCACGATGTATATGCTCTAAGCTAACATGCTACTACAGAGTTCTCTGACGAATGAAGAGGGCAATAAAAATCTGATGTTTAACATGCTGGCCATAAGATCATAGAACCACAGAGTGGTCTGAATTGGAAGGGACCTTAAAGATTATCTGGATCCAACACCCCTGCATAGGCAAGGATTCCTACTTCAAGCCCTACTCCACCTGGCCTTGAGCACTTCCAGGGATGAGGCATTCCTAGCTTCCCTGGGCAACTTGTACCAGTGTCTCACCACCCTCACAGTGAAGAATTTTTTCCTAATATCTAACTTAAATCTACCCTTTTCCAGTTTAAAGCTGTTGCCTATCTCTAAAGTCCATACCCAGCTTTCCTGTAGTCCCTTCAGGTACTGGCAGGTGCTCTAAGGTCTTACTACTTAGGGCTGTAAGGTTTCTTTCTTTATTTCTGTCATGTCATGTGTAAACAGAGACATAGTTTTGATGATAATAGAGAAAATTTGATTTTAATTAGTTGCAGAAAGCTGTCCTAAAGAGTGCTGAGATGAAATAAGACTGGGAAAAATTAAGATTTTTTCAAAATTTGTTTTGAATGACAAATATATTACTAGAAAAGGATACTGTAATTCATTTTAGTTGTAATTAAGTATTTTAGCCATCTTTTGACAGACTTCCCAAATTATTTTGATGTGTAGAAATGGACATGCATGCGTAGTGCAGTTGTCAGAAGAGAAATTAGAATAAATCAGTAGGAATTTAACTCCATAAAGGCTGAACACCCGAGTGCAGCAGGAACCCTACCTACCTACTTGATATTCTGGATTCACTTCTTCAAATTTTTTTAATTAATAGATCACATTTTCCCTACTAGTTTCTTGTCATAGACTGAAAGAGGAAGCCTGCTGGCTTTTCAGCTTGTAGCCATTTTTCCAACACTCAAGGAATTAATCGAAAAGGAAAAATATCCTTCAGTTCATTAAGATCTGTGAGGAGCTATTGACTCAGTGTATTTTGAAATGAACATTTAAATGATTTTAATAGACTGTCAGACTTTTATATTTAAACATTATATTTCAACATTGCTAATCAGAGTATCACATAGAAATATTTAACTGTGGAAGTCTGAAAAACAGAAACTGTTGTAGTCTAAATTAAGTAGCCATGATTCAAAATTCATTTCTATTTCTGCTTAAGGTACAAATTCTGGTAAAAGTGAATCAAGAAAGAAAATAAATACCTAAACTCTTCTTGTGTCCAGGCCAATCCTTCAGTCCACATACACTAGCAGTAAAACCACATCTACATGGTGCATATATAATTTTGTATAATGCAAGCTCAGTAAGATAACTACCTTCTCATTATAGTGATACACATGGTAATGAAGCAGTGCATGTTGTAATTCTAACCTCTCTCAAGGGACCTCATACACATTTTGAAGTCTCTTATCACAACACCTCTCCTGGCTGAAAGCTGTTCAGAGATGAAATGGTTATGCTATTCCCTGGCTTCTCTGTAAGCTATCCCAAGAGACAAACTGGCTTTGATGTCACAGAGTTTAGTGGAGAGGCAAGGAGCTGATGTTTCTAGCAATATTATACATGATAGAATGTCTGCATTTTATATTTAGGTCATGGATGTATCATAAGTGGATTTGTACGTTGATTACAAAAGTGTTTTTATATGGCAACAGAGTCTTAGGTGGGTGGTGGTAGAGTGTGTGAGCTAATCTCCTAGACGTACAGGTGAGCAATCCCATAATTTGTGTACTTTACACTGATCCAGCTGAGAAACTCACCCAGGAGCATAAAAGAACCCTGATGAGAAATAGATAAGCAACATATGTAAGTACAATCTTAGAACAGAGCCTTTCATGTTAAAAGGATATTTAGTAGGAATCTCATTAGACTGTAACTAGAATTTACATACTGAACAATACGGAGCTAAATCTTCCCTTAAGGGACAAAAATGAAATCTAAACCTGGCTTCTTCCAGGCTTAAGATAGTAACTGGAACTACTTTTTTCTTTGTCTTAGACACCACAACCTTTCCGTTCTTTACTGCCTTTGCTGAGTGTTTTTGAGGCATTGAACATCTAATCCTTTGACCACATTCAAACAAGTCCTCTGTGATGCAATGTATAAAATTCTGACTAGTCTTGGTCTTCTGTCATCCAAAAGTTACTAATTTCCCTTTCTGTGGGTTTGTTGTTTTTTTTTTTGGCCGGCCATTGAATCTTCATTGTTTTTCTCTCACTGGAAATTACTGTATTCTAGTGAGTCCTGGAGAACGAAGAACTATGACTCCAGAGGGAAAAAAAAAAATATCTTAAATACTCAAACTCTTTGAATAATGATTATTTGAGGAACATAACTGAAGTTGCAAAACACACACAAACTGCAAATGAGTTTCAGTGAACAAGAAATCAATTTCATAGTTAGGTTTCCAGGGTTTGCAGTCATTTTGTGTATTACAATCCCTGAATGCTCCATTTCTTTCAACTATCAAGGTTACTGAACTTCAGATACACTTCTCCTACTGCGTTTACAAATCAATTAAGTGAAAAGAACAAAGCTTTTTTCCCATGCTAGAGAAGCAATGCTCATTACATTTTGGATAAGGTGCAAAGACAATTACTTCTAAAAATGGATGGAATTAATTGCACTCTTGGTTTCTTTTGATCTTCTGCAACTTACATGATGTGTGTTGGTTTTCTTCCCCCTCTCCTAAATGCCTCGATGTTCCAGAGACAATCATAGGTTAGTATTTAAACACTATTTTTCTGAATATGTTTCAGTGTGCTCTGTCTGCTTTAAATACAATAAGGCTGCACAAAAGCTGTCTGAGGTCTGGTCAGTCCTTGCGCACTAAGCATCATCACCATTGCATTAAACACAATATTGTACAGTGGGGTCACTTTGGGTGTAGGTGTGTAGTTTCTAACTGTGATCCTGTTTTTTGGTGGTGTTTTTTGGTTTGGTTTTTTTGGGTTTTTTTTTAACCTGTGATTTTGGGTACTTGATAATTTATTCTTGGTTATGCCTGTATCTATCCCTACTTTGCCTTTTGTTCGGATTATTTGGACATAAGCACATGCTGAGAGTTGGGCTCTGAGCAACCCCTGTGGCTTGGCAGATGGGAAGGATGGAGATTTTGGTGATATTCTTGCAAAATGGGATCAGACAGCGAAGACCACCTGAACAATGTTGATCTTTTGTGTAGTACAGTGTGAGATTTGGAGAAAGTTGATGCCTGATCATCCATTTGCTGGCAGGTTGGATATTAGAAGAGATGGTCTGAGAATGCAGAGGGCTTTGACCCCCACTGCCACCTGTCTGCCCTAAAGCAGTCCAAGCATAGCTTCTAAACCTTAGTTTTTCTTTCTGTAAACAAATCAATAACTCTGTATTTTCCAGGAAAAATACTGAGGCTTAATTAACATTTTTTAATTCATAGTATTCATGTAGGTACCTAATTAGTGTTGTAGATACAATACAGTTACCTTGGTATGAAGTTTTACAGGAGTGACAACCACAAGTATTTCTTGTTTAAACGTTATTAGCTCCCAGTTGAGGAGTGTTTCGTCTGAAAAGTGTAATGATCTAGTGATGGCTTTTATGAAAAAACACATCTTGTTGTTATGTGCTCTTTTAAAACAAATTTATTTTGAAAACAAAACCACTCACTAATTTCTTTCCACTGTTTAAGCATGGGGAAGTGGACGCTTCTCAGTTCAGCATGTAATTATAAAAAATCAAGACAATATGCATATAATTATACACAAGAAGTGGAATAATATCAAAAGACCTACTGTTTAGAGGATAAGCATTTTACTGAAAATGTCTATGCATTGGAGCGTTCTGCAGTGCATTCCAGGCTTGCTTGAACAAGTTACCTGTGGTTAATATACGTGTTGGTTGAGTGCTGATAATAGAGCTGTGCTCTTGGTTTACCTCTATACATACAACATGTAGATTTCTGTGGAGATACATACGTAGGCAAGAAAAGTTGCATATTGTTTCTCTGCAAGCAGATGATGAGAGCAGCAGGAATAGGAACCTGGGGTGGGTGTTGAATGGAAAGGAGGGAGAAACAGGTCACAGCAAGAGCATTTTCCATCTTGAGTATTTGCCTGCTTAGTGCTCAGTGAGGTTTGAGGGCCACGGATGTTAGGACCACTGCTGAATCAGAGATGAGATTTCTAGGAAAGAGGACATTCCTCAGCCTTTGTCTAAGGATAATCTGTCCTTCTCCTGCTTCGATACCGGACTCAATGAACTGTTGGGAGGTCTTTAGTGTATTAGACTGTAACATGCAGATCTTATTAAACATTAAAAAAAAAACACTAATCTATTTCCTTTCCTGTCATGCTAGGTACATAAAGGGAGGGGGGAAAGAAACCAAATTTTTCTTCCAGTGAATTTTACATAGAAATAAGAACGTATCATAATTAAGAGATTTTCTTTATGAAGTTGTTAATCCAGGGTGCTGATCAGTATGGATTTTTTTACGTCCATCTCAGAAGCCCTTAATCTGCCAAACATGTTATAAAGGTTAATTGTTGCAATCCCATGAAAGCTACAGAACTGTACCAGTCACTTTTTCTATGGATGGGGAAACATAAGCCAAAGATACTGTCCCAAGGAGACGTGGTTTAGCAACACTAGAGTAAAGCAATTGTAAAATCAGAGAACTCTTGGGTCTGAGCCAAAAGATTGTGTTTTATATCTGTGTTTGTGGTGAGGAGCTATCTGTAGGGCAAGAACTGAATTCTTCTAATGGAGCTATTAATCACAAAGCTTCAAGGACCACTGTTCTCTTTTCTCTACCAAATGGTTTCTGTGGGAAAGTGTATTAAATGAGTATGAGGCAAATGCCTGTTGATTAAGGGCTGAGCTTGGAGTTCAAGTCTTCATCACCGTGTTCTTTTGCTGTATGATTGATGAAGCTCAACTATAATTAAATTTAAAGCCACAGATTTGGCAAAGAACAGTATCCATTAGCTGGACTGATGTCATCTCATGCCATGTGATTCATTAACAAGTAGCAGCATATGTTTCCTACAGTTTACCTGATGTCCTAGGACATTAAAGGTAATAGTAAGGATCTTGGGGTAATAGGTTTGTTTATCTAATATAGAAGCTGTCAGCTCAGGTTTGCCTAATTTTTGGGTGTTCACAGAAGAGGAGTAATGTTCTTAGAAGGTTTAATATTCTGTTTATGATTGTTTAACATTCAGCATCAATGATTTTATTGCACAGATGCTGGCATTTTATTTTTTATCACTTTGGTTTTCATGCCAGGTTCTTGGAAGAAACATATTTTATGCCAGGTGCCAAATAACCTTTTGTCATCTTGCTGAATGAGGCACTGCTTTTGTTCTACAGGCAAAAATTACTTCCAGATCTTAGTAACAGGAAAAAAAATATCCACCTTTGCTTCTCCCTTGCCCTCTGACAGACGCACAGTTTGGCAAGGACTAACAGTACATCAGAATATATACATTCTGTTCATGGGGAGAAGACATATGCCCCTCATTTCTTAAGATGGTCTCAGGCCAATTAAAGACCTGTGCAAATTAATAGATTTTTCTGGTCTGTCCAACACTTGGCTATGAGGGTGGTAGCCAGGCTGTAGGGCTGGGAGGTCTACATAAGAACAAATGTCCAATCCTGGGAGTTGAGAAGGTCCCAGAACATTTTAAGTTTTGTCTATAAATAGCTGTGTACACTCAAACCACCCATATGGCTACACGTGCCAGCTAGATGGAGGATGATCATTCTGAATCAGGCTTTCAAAAAGAAAAGCCAGCAGAAAGTACATAACACAAACCTGTAAATCCTTTAATTAATTCAAGAATTATTTATCTTAAATTATCATATATTTGCAGGATTACACATCTGCATTTTTCTTAACACAGTCAACTGTTTTAAACCTAGCAACTAATTCCTAATTTGCTTTCATATATTCTTTGAAAAGGCAAGGAAAAGCTTAAGAATTCTTATGTAAACCAGATCATTCCGGTGAAATAATACTATTACTGCAATCCCTTACAAACCACTTTGGTGATGAAAGAGTATATCTCGGAAAAGCAAATCTCAGAAATTGTCAAGTGTTGTGGGAGGAGGTTGTTTTGGTTTAACACCGTTCTATTAATTCCCCTTTTCACTTGGTTTTATTCTAAGTAAAATGAAGTGGAAAAGAACTGACCGTGTATAAATCAACATACTCTTTCTATTAAATTCAGCCAAAGAAATTGCTTCAATACTTCTCTATAATAATTTATCAGATTCCAAGGAAAAAAAATAATATGATGCAAATTCTACAATTTCTTTCTACAATAAACCTGTCATGGAATTTGAGTTTATTCAAGTGTCTTTTTAGGAAAAATAATAATAAGAAAAATAATCAGAGGACATTAACACAGAATGCAAGCCTGATTCATTACAAATTACATGTCACTGTTTCTTAGCTGTTGAGCAGAGTTTAGGAAAACCTCTCATCAAATCAGGCTGAATCTTAGAGAGGAAGCAAGAGGCTTGGCTTCTGTAAACTGCTTTACTTGGTGGAAATCAAAAGAATTACACAGCCCCAGGAATGGCTTCTCTGCAAGGCAGGAGGTGCCTTGGAGTCCTTCAGTAGGATTTGCCTCTCTGGGGCTTTGGTAAACTCAAGGAAGGAATTGAAATATCCTCAATTGTTGTGATAGTGCAGATAGTCATGCATAAAAGCCTTCTGTGAGGAGGAAAATAGGTTTTCTGCTCAGTAACTGGATGAAGTCTTTTTCTCAGACACTGCAACAGTACAGCACAAAGGGGCAGGGAGCCAGTTTAAGAATTATTTGTCCTGCAGAACAGGCAAAACTTGTTATCTCATTGTCCAGAAGGATACCTGTCCACACCTTCCTGTGAGGATGTTGGGACAATGACAGCATGTGTTTCCATCCAGGTAGAAAGGGCAGGTATGATTTACTGCTGGTAATTCAGCAACTGCGGAAAACTCATCCGCATTCCTCCCTCCAGCACCACTGTGATCCCCAGTGTCCTCTTCTCACCTCTGCATCCTGGTCATAACTAATTGGACCCACTTGTCAAGATGATGCAGCTCTAATTACTCAGTATCTAAATTGCCCTGGAGGGTAACTTGGCAGACGTGCTCTTCACCCCTGTGAAGGCGATCCCATCTGTAATCTTTTAGTCACTCCTGGTCTACTGTTGGTCTGGCTTTGCCTGCTCTTATGCTGGTTTCTTGCAACTTGAACTCTGCATGTTTAATAACCAAGTTTTAGAACTTGCTGATACATTAAAGCTTATTGTCTGTTAGTTTATAACACTGATAAGTTCCTCCTGAATGTGGAGCTTTGTCAAATGTTTTCTGACAATCTAAATAACTAACATCTCTGACATTTACTGCACCCCTTTGCCAGGCTCCTCAGTAATAGGCTCGATGAAATCTGAGTTGCTGAGGCGTGACCTGAAACAATATTAGCTGTCCTTGATTATGCTCTGAATTTTCATGTTCCCATCCTCCCCAGCCCCAGTGTGATCCTTTTAATGGTTGTCTAAGACTTGCTCGACAACTAATGGGAAATGAACTGACTGGTAATTTCTTGCTGTGTGTCTGCCTGGCCCCATGCCATTCTCTTGAAATGATGGTACTAAATAAGAATTTTCATTACACCTTCTTTGATTCCTGTGCTTATTTCATGTAGTACTTTTAGATGAGCATTGTTCAGCTCTGGTCTCCTACCAGTTTTAAGAACAACAATTCAGTTAATTGACAGTTTGAGGATTATCACCTTTTCCTTTAATTCCTCATCGTCATTTCTGTGTGTTGAGTCTCAGGCAAGTGTCTGCCCTCTTCAATTTTAAAGATAGGTACAGGAATAATTGCTGTATAGCCTTCTTGCTCCTTTACACTCCATCACCTTTTTCTTCTGTCAGTTGCTTGGTGTATAATTATGCTTAAAATATCTTTTGGTATTAGTTGACATGCTTTGCACTATTTGATGCTCATTTTTCAATTTGGCTTTCTCAAGCATTTTTGATGGCTTCAGGCTCTTGTTATAATTTGCATAATCTTCCTGTATTCTAGATTCTTTCTACTTTTTAACTCTGTCATTTTATCCTTTATACTGTTTTCCTCATCTTTTGCTTCTACACACCAGCTCCTGCTCTCATTTGTGACACATCCTGTAGTTTATTGGAACAAGCATAGCTAGTAATATCCTTCCTTTGCTACACTTGATTTTCTGGAGTCTATTTCACATCTAATTTTCTTAAACTCACTTCTCCAGAATCTCCCTTTTGTAAAGTTCATTATTTTTGTACTTAACACAACCTAATGAATGCTTTGGGTATGCAGACATGTCTTGCTTTCTAAATCCGCAAGAGCCTGTAAGGAAATGCTGTCTCTTCTCAACAGCTCATTTTTATTCAAGAAAACAAACTAAAGTGGGTGGCACATTAGGCTCTCCTGCTGTCTTAAATCATGAAATAATATTTGCTGCATGTGAACTACAACTGAAATTGCAATAGTCACCTAAGGCAATACTGGATTATTTTAAAGCCTGATAACTATAAATAAAAAGCATAGTGTTGCAGTAAGTAGATTTACTCTTTATTCAAATCAGAGTTCACTCATAGTAGGACCATTTTTATACAGCTGTTGGGATCAGATTAGCCACTTTCATCTGATGTAGAAGCTTTTTGTTAGTGTAAAGTGAGTGTGAAGAAGTCCCAATCTGATGTGAGAGCAGCCTACATACACTCTGTTCATAATACTTTGCCATGGATGTTGACTGCTCAAGCTACAGAGAGGTGGTGAATCTACCCCTAACTCTCAGAATAAAACCAAGTTTAGTTGTAAAGCAGATAATTTAAAATAAATTCTAGCAAGTCAAAAGCACAACTCATGTGACAGCATTGGCATTTCTTTCACACGTTTCGAATCTCCCCTTGGCTGTTGAGGTTCTGGAGAGTCCTAAGGATTTTTTTTTTACAGCCAATGGAATGTCTTTCAGCAGAGGTACAAAAATTGCACTGATGTCACCAATGATCTGGGCTTTTCTGTGGTCTGCTGCACTGTCATGACATGTCACTGAATGTGTTCAAAGGAGATTTATACCTGAAATCTCTTCAGAGATGACCTGAATTTTGTTGTTTACTCTCGTAAAACATCAAGAGCTGAATCCAAGCAAGGCTAATTTTAACCAACTTTGTGAACTACAGTAAGCATTTGAAAAGACCTCCTAGAATTTGAAGTTATTGTTAAATTAACAGCTTTGATGTTTTTGCAGAGGAATGCTAACAGCTTTAATTCTTGAGACAGACCTACTATTTTTCTCTGTGAAAGTCTGTGTTACTGCAGTTTGATGGTTTTTTGTGCTATTACTTTCTTCAGATATGCTACGTTGAGGTGTTTTGGTTTTTTCCCCCATGAAAAAAATATTTTGTTGTGAGAAAAAAACAAAAGAAAAACCACCTCTAAAGAGAATATACTAAACCTGGGCGTTCTTTTTCAGAGACAAAGGCAAAAGGGGAAGCAGGCACTTCAGTCATTCATTGTTTGGTAGAGTTGTGTTTGTAGCAGCATCTTCCAAAATAATGAGGTGTCACTATGCTGCTGTTGGTATGAGAGAAGGGCAAGCTTTGTGTTCTTTCTGTAAAGGGAAATCAACCTTTCCCTGCTTTCCTGTACTTTGTGATTTTTTTTTGTTTTGTTTTGTTTTGTCTCCAAAAGTTCTGTGCTGCCAAATAGTTGTTATAAGTTATTGCCTGGGGCTCTTTATTATTTTTATCCCACTCACCTATTTCTGTGGACTAGAAAGTATATTCCATACACAAAACTTGTCTACCTACTCCTTCTTGTAATGCATTTTCAGCTTTAAACCATCTACAAATCATGGGATTTTCTTGTTAATAGCTTAGATAACCAAGGCTTTAATCACTTCATCCTCAGTAGATCAAGGATGCCATCAATGAGCAATGAATTAACTGGCTATGTGCTCTTCTTCATTTCCTTTTCTTTGGAAATCACATCTTTTTAATGGGAATGTAAGGCTCAGCTTTGCATAGCAAGATCAGTGTTACACCATTCCCTGAAGTGTTAAGAGTAGGCTTTCTAATTATTTCTTGTTTGATTTGCCAGTTTTGGACATGTATTTCTAGGTGGGAGTTTTTAATATATACACCAGTGGTTGATAACACCATATCTTGAACAGGAAGACTAATTTTTCTGTGCTACCAACATGGACTTATACACTATTTCAGAGTAATTCGGTATGACACATGGCTATGTCCTTATGTCTATGATATCTAGGTATTTTTTCCACCCTCCTAAGCTGTAGACTCCATATTTTACTATGAGAGTTCCACAATTTAATTACACGTTTTGTACAAAATATTTCCATTTAGCAGTTCCAAACTGTCTCTTCTCTTTGAGTATAAACATTTTGGCTCAGCTCCCATGTTAACAATGGGAGTGTCACACATAGTTCCCAAGTGTTAGAAAATACTTTCTTTAGTCTCCATGTAGAAGATGTGTCTTCCAAACTTTATTATTCATACACTCTTTAAATTTCTGGAATAGCCTTTTCTATTGTTTTAACTGCAAGACTGGTGTAACTGACAGCATTCCTAGGGAGTGCCTTTACATTCCCACTGTGGTTCACAAACCCCAGCATCCTTGCTCAAAGCCTAATTCTATTTTTACCTATTCTAGTTGAGTTTGTTATACCAGATTAATAACCTTTATTCCTAATAACTGTTCATTAGCAAGTATCTTGTTGCAGAAGTCTGACTCGAAAGTAATTCTTCATCCTGGGGAGGGGAAAACTGTATAGCTGACAGTAGAGATGTCACTAAATATGAAGGTACAACTGACTTCTATCTCATTAGTTTTGGAGATGAGAGAAACTGGGAAGGGTCAACGTGTTATTAGTTAAGTGCAGTACCTCTGTCAGGAGAGTTCTGGGTGTAAAAAGGAAAAAAGGTCATCTGTCTGTGCAGACAGGAAAGGAAAAACTCCAGAGAATTTGGAACATTGTCCCCATGCATTTCATCCCAGGTTCAGCAAGAATTCAACCCAGACAGGTAGAGAAAACCTCCAGGATCTCTGTTCAACACGGTCAACCTCTTCTGACTTTAGGGCGTAGAGCTGGGAGGACAGCCTTTTGCATCCATGGTGTGTGGCATTTCCTTCATCTTCTTGGCTTACTGCTCAGAAAGAACTGCCTTGGCAATCAGAATACTAAGGCAATACTGTGCTGTTGCTAGGCAATAACTAGACAATTTTTGTGCGATTTTCTTTCTTCTGATGGGTGATGTAACTGGTCTAGATTTGTTATCTCACTGAAGTCCTTATCTGGGCAGTATGTGGAAAGAGACAAGGCTGATGAGATAACAGGAGTGGTACAATTAGTATTAATTAACCCAATACATCAGGAATACATGGCTTACACTGTTTGTTTGACAAATCTTGGCTGCTTGCTCCAGAATTAAAGTGTAAACAATTTAAAACATCACACTGCTTTAGGGATGAAAGAACCTCTCAATTTCAGATGCTAAAAGAGAAAAAAATAAGCTGAAGGAAGGAAAATAATAAAGCAAACAGGAGTGACATAAAGATGTGAAAAGGTTTAAACAATCTCGTTTGGATTTTTTCAATATAAGTACTTAACTGTTTCCAGGTATTAATAATATAAAGTCCTCTGTAATTCAGTAATGTCAGTGTTGGGCTATGTCACTGTGACCTAGTCCTTAGTATATATTCAGCCCAGAATGTGCTATTTACCTTCTACAAAACAGCATCATTTGAGTTATTCCATTTGCCAGTGAAGTATTACAAAGTCTAAAGTACAACTCAACTTAGCAAATATTGAGTAAAATTGAAGTGATTCCAAAGATTCCAGACTTGCTGTAGCCAGGGGCGGGTACAATGTGCACGCAACTTGGCTTAAATATTTATTTGTTGTCATTATTTGATCCAAAGGATTAATTTTAACTTTGACATCAGATAACCAGAGGGGTTTTCTTCCTGAGCAGTAACATCAGAAGGGCTTCACAAATAGATTCTGGGACTCAGTTAAATGGTTTGGAGATAGCAGGTAAACTTCCCACTTTGATGTCGAGTCTATTCTTTCTGACATCCAAGCATGCCTTCTGTGAGTCTCAATTTTTTTTTAGGAGGTCAAGAGATTTAAGCCTTAAATGAAGCAGGCTGTAACAGACACAGATTTTCATCACCAGTGGGATCATGACCTTGCAGTGTATATTGAATTTAATACTGTAATGGATGGGACTTGTAATAAAAATTGCTAGATGTTTTGTGGATGAGTAATAAAGAGGAGACTAGAGTACAGGACTTCAAGAATTCACAGTGTCAAAGAATTTTAAAAAATACTGTATTCATGCTATCTTTTGGCATAGTTTTTTTGTTTGGAAAACTTATAATAAAATTCAGACCTTGTCCATTATTTAATTACTTTGCTACATTTTTTGGCACTTTGTTAGTAGCTTAATAGGTAGCTTGCATAAAATCCTACAAGTGTTAAATACCTGTTTGTGCAGCTAGGAACACAGTGGTATTCCTTCTGTCCTAATGTATCACTTAAATGGAGATAAAATAGTGATTTCACTTTTTTAGGGCCATAGACTTGGATTTACTTTCAGCTCTTGCTACATATGTAACCATTTTGACAGCCTCATTTAAGTTTTCAGAAGACACCAGTACTTGCTGCTTCGGTTACTTTGATTTTAAATGGAGTTTTATTTTATGGTCTTGTCAGCAGTAAATAGTTACCAGGGAAAAAATAATAAAAATTTAAAAAAAAAAAAAAGTTTGAGGCTTAGAGAAGAGCATTAACTGCTGTAAAGCTTTTTTTGGTGATTGTGACTACTGACATGGAGGTTCTCTATCTTGTAAAAGTATGAAGGTCAATCAGTAAGACCCATTGCATGTATGGGTTTGTGGGGATGTGTCTGTTGCTTCCACCTGTCCCAAAGAAATGAAAACTTCCCAAGACTACCAGGGCTGGGTTGATAACAGCACCAGCATGCCTGATGCTAGATTTCCTTCCATAAGAGAAATGACACAGTGCAATTTAGGAGAAGCATGTTGTGTGTTACAAGGGTTCAGTGATACCCTTCCTATTCTGAGAAACGGTGTATTTATTTCTCTACACCATTTAGTACTCTCACCCAAATCGTCAGGTGCCAAGATTTCCTTCCATGGGACTCATAGGAAATTCATGGTGAAACTCATGGTTTAAATGGTCTTTCAGGGATTAGTGAAATTAAGGATTTCAATTATTAAATTTGATCTGGCACACCAGTGAAAAGAAAGCCTTCAAAATGGCACAAGAGAAAAGAAATAAAACAATTACATGGAAATAAAGATTCTGCAGACATCAAAGTTCACATGCTCATAGGAGGTTTCCTATTATGTCAATTAAATCCTGGTAAAAATAAACAAGTTCTGAAATAGATGCAGCTTCCATGTACTCTGTGGACAGTGACATCCTTTGTTGTTATTTCTATTATTAGTAGTATTATTTTGCTATGTTCTGCACCATATTTCATGTCAGCACTCATGCTAATTTAAAATCTGAAATAATATGAATTATTACAGTAATATATTGCATCATAAGTGTTAATTCTTGAACAGTAGCAACAAGCCTAAGTTAGTAACTGGCTTAGACAAGCATGAAATCGCAAAGAACAAAGACACATTAAGATCAGCAAGGAAGAGGGGAAAAACCTGAAGCTTTCAGTGTAAACTTGAGTAACCATGACCTTTAAAAAGTTTTCAGAAATTTGTCTGCTTTCAGAACAGACATCCTGTGAGTGCATCACACAGTTCTTTATTACACATCTCCTTTCTCACTCTCTATCCATATACCTTTTCAGCTGTTGAAAAATGCCAATACAAATGTGTGGTGAATTGTCTGTGCCACATAAATGTTCCTTTTCTTTTCATCCTTCATTAGGACATTGTGATTTACAATGACCAGCTATTCCATTTTGTGTCAGTTACACCAGAATGGTGACATTACTCTTTGGGTTGCAGCACAGGATACTGGCAATACAAAGTACATTTTGCTTGGCAAATCTTGCTGAAGAACCCTGCTTTGGGAAGTATCAGAAGAGTAAGGTGAGAACTTCAGAAGTTCTCAGTTTTATACTTTTCTAGTCAAAAGCAGGTTGTAGACTTTGTTGTGATGCAACTGTGGCCTATACTAGGGGAACGTTTGGAAGCGACAAGAGAATTTATTCCAGCAGCTTTTAGAGTGATATCCCATGGAAGATGCAAAAGTGCTTCTGGAAAGGCATCTTCTGGTCTTCATGCTTCAGAAGGAAGAAGCAGAGACTTATCTAAGCCCTTCTATTCCTCTTCTGGAAAGACCAGTGTTACTAGCAATGCAGGACATTTATACTTCTTCAGAGAAAAGCAAATATGGGTTTGCACATGGAGTACATTAAAATGAATTTTTCTTCCATTTTTGGTTGAAAGGGAAGGATTGCTGCAGGTTAGTGATACTGGTGGTGTTTCAGAGCACCTACTTGCTACATCAGAAACACAGTCTGAGAGGTGAGGACCCCTGCAATCTGGAAGCAGCATCACCCAGCTCCCCACTGAAACCAAAGATGAGAAATAGAATTCTGCTCTCAGAAATCTAATCCTGCTCTTCAAAAGCTAGCTCTGTCATGTTTTGATGATAATGAATTTAGATGGAAATCAGGACCATGGTCAAAAGGAGGCTAAGACGTTGAGAGGAGCCAGCTCTGAAGAATGCTGTGTGAAAGATGGGAAAGGTCTCAGACCGTTAGTGATGACTGATGCTGTGGGAGAAGCATATAAATGATGTATTGACATAATAAATTAGGGTACAATTTGAAGCCCCTCTAGACCTGAGGAATATATCACAAATCAAATTTCTTTTGAAGGTCTTCTCTTTACCTAGCAAGAAGGACTTGATGGGAATCTTTGTCAAATACCCTCTTGATATACGGTGCTTAAATGCTGTTGGGTGTTCTAATTTGCAGACATTAGCAGACTGGGAGTGGTGACGTTTTGGCTGTTAGTGGAAATGAAATCTTGTTATTGATGTTAGGCACTTTTTAGTTGGGAGCATAGGTTGTTTTGGCTGGTTTGCTTTAGAAGAATAGCTTTGAGATATTTAGAGAAGCACATCACAAGGTCATGATCAATTTCAACACAATTACTTCATGATTTAAGCAGAAGAGCCTAATGTGAACCTATTTTTCTTTGTTTTCTTGAATAAAAATCAACTGTTGAGAAGTACTGGCTGAAATTTCTGGTGGCTCCTGCAAATCACCTGAGCTGTCAATGGCACACGACAGCTTTCAGAGGAGAATACCGGTTGTCTTTTGCACTTGTTTACTAAAATTAGGTCATTCAGGTTTTGAGTGGAACCTGTCCTGAAGCATTTATCCGCCCTTACATGGCTATATTATCACCTGGACTGCCTTGTTGGGTGGATTCAGAACTAGGAGAAAGGGAATATTGTCTTGATTTGACCTCCTGGTTGGTCAGGGACTGGTGGACTTCCTTTGCCCAACCAGCAAACTTGATGCAGTCAATGGGGCATCCTTCTCTTGCCAAATGCATGCAATCTCAGTGCCTGGGAAGTGGTGTGGAAGGGTAACTAAACCTGACTTCTGGCATCACTACTGAATCCAGATACTGAGCAGTATTTTTCAGATTCCTGTGGAAAGGTGTATTAGCCATTTTGTGTGTGTCTTCCCATTCATATCAGAAGTTCTCCCTTTCTTGATTCATTCCCTGTTTTTAGCAGTTAACATTGATCAGTCCTAGCATCACACTGCCAAGAGCAGGCGTTCACTGCCCTTCATCCCTTGGATGTATTTGTTTTCTTGTGGGATAGTGTGTGCCATTCAATATTTTGGATATCCTGGATACCTATGTACTAACATACAGTGTCCAAAGATTGCTTCTTTTGGTGTATTTGAACTCAATATGTTACTTAGTTGAAAAATTTCATTTCAGCTGCCTATTTCAACCTGCCTTAGATTTTCTTGCATTAAAACCACTGGTTTTCATTAAATCAGATGAAGCTGGTGTCTTTTTTGTGTGTGTGTGTATTGCCTATTCTGATAAATTTAGTCTATCTAAGAAATTGATACACCATATAAAACTGTATCTTGTGCACATAATGGCATAGAGTAGAAAATGAGGTACAGTTTTGGTACACAAGTTCTAAATTATTTACTTTTTTCCATAAAAAAAAGAGTGCAGAAAAAAAATAATCCTGCTTTTAACTTCTTCCTCTGAGTTTACCATCCCTCTGTCTTCATCCCATTTCCCATGTCTTATGCAATGAAATCATTGGAACATTCAAATATTAAATCTGAAGGAAACTAAGGATTTATATCTTCCATTACAGCTCCCTTAATATTTTCATTTCCTGTCCTTTCAAACCAAGTATCTTTAAAGAGCGATGCTGGAGATGGGTAAAGACACTGGGGAATAATCTGAGCAGAAGTATATTTTCTGTCTAGCCATTCTATCACTACAGAGCCAAGAGAGAAAATTTTGGGCTATGAATCAATGGGAATATGATCTGGATGTTTAACAGGAAAAAAAATAATCTACAAAAGCTGATCCTGTCTCAGTAGATGTGTTTCTTTCAGTAGGAGCCATAAGCCTCCAGCTGTCCTCTGGCTTCAATTTTATTTGAGTCAAAAAACAGTTAGAGAAACATATGTTGATTGCAGAAATGACTGGTCAGAATGACTTAAACCTGATTTTATGTGGGATTTATGCCCTGAAGATTTTTATTACAAATGTAACAACATCTGTGTATAACAACTCATAGTGTAGGAGTGTGTTGCTACCTTTTTTCTGCAGCTGGTAGAGCTGCAGAGATTAAAAAATTTCCAGTACAGGCTGGGATGAGTTTGGATCCTCCTTCCGTAATGGTGAAATAACTGCATTCCTTGAACCTACCATTCATTGTCAATGGACCACAGTTCCCTAAATATCTAGTAATGAATCAAGCAGTTTGAGGGAAAAGATGTATTTTGGAGTCTTTGTTTAAAGAAATCTTTTTTTTTCTGGTCAAATCAAATCAAACCTGCTGTGAATAGCAAGGAGCTTGATCTAGGAGCTGGTTTGCTCTTTTAGCTACAAAATACTTGCTCCAGGGTTGTTTCAGAGCACAGACATGATATTGAGAATAATGTATACATGGTCTTTAACACTGGTTTAAATTTTTGTTCTTGATTGCATAATTTATATGACTATTTTTTCCTTTTATTAACAGCTTTGGGGTTTTCTTCCTTTCACACGTATTTTAGGTAATATTGCATCTGTATAAATCAATATAATTATGACATTATGTATGTATATTATTATTTAACTACTGCTCTCTAGGGCATAGTTATGTCAATCATATTTTATAGAGAGTTTCTGTAGACTGTTATAATCGTTACAATCTGTTCTGTGGGAAAACCCTACAAGTCAGTATTGTCTCGGTGTTTCAAGTAGCAATGGTATTGTAAGAGTAAATAGTAACAGAATCTCTGAATAACATGTTCCTATAAGCATTACAGGAAATAGTGCATGAAGAGTATGAAACTAAGAGATTGAATAAGTGAATAAACTTTATAGAAGATATTGTTGCAAAGACTTTTTCAAGTCATCTAACATGAGAACCACCTGTGAATTTATGCCTGTAAATACAAACATATTAATATGCACTGGTGTCTTTTGGAAACCTGTCAAATGCACATTTTGTGCTGTCTTGAATTATTTTGTATTTATATTGAGTAGGCATCGAATTGTGCTTAAATCAAAGAGAAATTATCGCTGTGTTGGATGTCTTCTCAGAATTGCCCAAAAAGGAGGACAAAATAGGAAGTTACATGCAGTCATGTTTTACAAATGTAGAACAATCTAAACTTTAAATATATAAATCATTTAGTCAGAATGATCTCTCTATATATTCCTTCTAGCAAATATCTTGTTTAAAACGGATACTTTTTATTATAACATTGAAGTGATGAACAACATTTTGTAGATCTCTTCTCAAATAATTTTCACCCACAATTTTTTCAGAGGCCCCAAAACACAAAGAGGGTGTGAAACAAATAAGCTTAGCATTGTTTGGCCCATTTCACATCATTATCTTGTATGCCAAACATTGCTAGTTTAATTGCAGCAATAATTTGTGCTGACCTGTACCAGATAAAAACCTTTCCCATTTCATATCAGCACTTAGGACAGGTAATATAACCTAGAATATGTTAATTAGATGTTTTTCAGTTGGATTTTTTTTTATTTTATTTTTTTTTCAGAATGTATTGTTACTATGCAATCTTTAGGCACAGTCACACTTAATCACTAAGTATTACAAGGTATCTCCTTTTCCAGCATATGCAAACATTGCCAAACCACAACTAAGAAACAAGTAACCACCACTTTTTGCTTTTGCAGCTTTAGGGTAAACTGTGAGGAAAATGTGAAGGTAACATTTAGACCAGGTAGTCAGTCCCCTGGTAGAACAGTTTAAAGGTGTCTGAGCTCAGATTTTCTTCTTGCATTTACAGTATTTATTTAGTGGTTTGACCACTACATATCAAATGTGTGGTTTGTTATCCAAAAGTTCAAGCAGCACAAGGGAGATTCTGTCCCTCCCAAATGCTTAGAATCAAGTATTTTATTCCCTAAGATGCTCTAACAGTAGTTACAGAAGGAGCATTGCGAATGAGCAGATCCATCTTTATGTGCATTTGAATTACATGGTCTCTTTTAATGTTTTTGATAAACACATGAAGTACCAATTATAGAAAATGTAATATGGGTCTTAAATCGTGAGTCAAAGGGTGTAGGTCATGAGGGTCTAAGAAGTTTCCATGAAGATGACATTAATGTCAGGTTTTAACCAGGGTTATAGAAAAGCGAGAAGAGCAATTGATAAAGTGTCAGGGACAGAGATGCCCAAGATGAAACTCTTGGAGTATTTCTATCACAAGCTCTAGAGAGTGTAAAATGCAAAATTTAGAATAGATTCTGCCCACAACTTCTGGCAGCCTAAATAGTAAGAACATAATTAGAGAAGATGTGTTGGGACATCAGCAGGAGAAAGGAAGACTATGTGGATGGAATGCAGAGGAATTGAGCAGCTGAAATTTAATACATTTCTGTAGGAAATGCTGGTAATCAAATAATATGAAGGAATTGCCTCTCTTACTTGGAAGGCAATTTGTCTTGACAAGCCCTTTTAAAGAGATTGTATTAAAAGCATAAGGGAACTGAGCCTTTAAGGAAGGATGCTGTGAGCGAGTGTATGTATTGCTTAATATGGCACCAGTGTGTTCAGTTTATTGTTATGTGAAAACCTTTTTTCTCTCTCTCTGTTGGCCATAAGAAATATCCTCAAAATCTTAACAGGACTCTAACCGTAGATACTCAGCGATAAAAACATTAAGTGATTTAGCTCTGCATCCTGCCACAGTAGCTATGTTTCCTTCAGTGGTGTTTTCTTAAGGGTCCTTTCAAATACTTAGGGTATTTCTGAGCTGTTTGTATAAGGCCCTAAGACAAGTCATAAAAACATAATCAGGTTGTTTCCAGGATGCTGGGGTTTTAATAAAATTCAAAGTGAATCCTGCTCACTTCTCCCATCCAGATCGGACATTCCATTCATCCCCTCACAACAGAAAGATATTTCATAGGGGCCTGTTACTGCTGTTGATATTTTTTTCTTGTGTTTATCATAAAATGAACAGGCCTGATGAGAATGTTTGGTAAAGACGTGGAGCTGCCAACTTGAAATGTTGAAAAGTGATGGTTGTCAGCCATGAGCTTTAGTTACCTCCCTGAGGATAATTCCACACATCACACTGACAGGACATTTCTGCTGATGCTCAGTCTAAATATTAATGTGCTGCCCTTCCTTCTTGTCATACCTCCTGCTGGCACCCTGCATTACTCCTGGGTGTCTATACCTTTTGAATACATCCACTGCTGCTGTTTTCCATTCTCATTATTTTATTCCTTTCTTGATTAGCCTTCTGTTCTGGAGACAAGGTCCAAAAGATTCAACATTTGCAAAACTGAGTCTTTCCAAAGACAGTTCTAGAACATCTGTGTTCTGACAGCCAGCAAATATCCACACCCAAAACTCCCCTGCTTCTTGTCCTCCACAGACTGAAAGGAACACAACATAGCAAGGTTAAAGGCTATAAAAACGAGTAGAAAGTAACCTCATATTTTTATCTTCATTTTTTTTAATAAAATGCTTTACATCTCTTTGGTATATCTTAATTAGTTTTCCCAGTTCAAAGACAAAACTTGGAATAATGATGACAAGTGTGCATCCTTGAATGTAGACTGTTTTTTTTTTTTCCTAATCAAACATTGCCTCTTGCATGCTTTCTATGTTCCATATTTGCAAAATCTCCTGTCATAAAGATTACTATCTTTGGATGTGTGTAGTTGTGTGAGTCAGTAAATTGTTTATTTACTCACCGGGAATTCACTCAGGACATTGAGGAGCTATTTCCTCCTAATTAGTTCCCCAGATTCCTCTTGTAAAAAACACAACCTTCAGATTCAAGGAGTCTGTTTGGGGTCATTATTTTCATGAGAAATGTACTTACCACCAGTCCAGATTACCCAGAAGGGAGACTGCAGGGTAGAAGGATGTTGTGTTGCACGTTATATTCCATGATTGGTTCCAATTACTCAATTTACCCAGTATTTTCAGAAAACAATCCTGAATCATCAGTCAGGCACATCCTATTTCCAGTGCTGATGCCAGACAGTCATTTTCCCTCAGAGCATCACTGAACATGAGCTCTCCTCAGCCTGTTTCATATTTTGATGAACTAGATGGCTGCAGGGAGTGCACTGAGATTTGAGACTTTTAATTTGAGATGTTGCTTCTATGGCAGGTAGCTCTGTGGGAAAGGAGTGGACAGCACAAATTTCACTTGGCAGAGATTATCAGCTTGTAAAATTTACCATCACATTTTACCAAGCCACTCTAGATGTCATCTTGTCAGATAGGTAAGCTAGTGCAAGGTGCTTTATCTTGCCTAGTCTTTGAAAGGAAACCTACAACCAAACGTAAGATAATGCTTGAAGAGGTTGTCATCTATTTAGTGTGCTAATGAGTCAAACACCATTGTTTTGGTCTTTAGTTCAACAAATACTCCCTCAAAAAGAAAAATCCTTCATTTTAGTTTCAAATTGCAGCTCCATCTTGTGTAAATGTGTTCTTTGTCACCTGTCACAAGACCTTTCATGCCAGGCATCTTGTGATTCTGACATCGTGCTCATTCTTTGGCAACTGCTCACACCTCAACCTTTCAGCACTGTCAAACACAGCTTTGTGGGCTCATTTAACCTGGTGATGTTCAACTCAGTCTAATAGAGTTGTAGGCTTCTTGAAACACTGGCCTTGGGTTCTCACAGCCTAAAATCCCAGTGTTTCTTTTTGGTCTTCACAGACCCCGAGACAGTTGGGTAGACCAGACACTGCAAGTTAAGCTGAATTACAGGTGTGAAGCAGTGCACTGCAGGTGTGTTCAAATGCTTCTACTGAATCAGTCTTATTCACACCTGTGCAAGCCTCACTGCAAGATATTTACAAACCAAACAGCTGCCAAGGGCTGCAGAGCTGACTGCACAACAGCCGTGCCCACCACACAGTCCTATCACCTAGCACTGTTAACCCACAGGTGGCTGTGAAAGGAGACAAACACTGCCTGGAGATAATTCCCCTTTTAACAGGAGTTGCTGCAACATCCCCTTCAGAAACAAGAGTTTCTTGGCCTCTCTCTAATTTATGTCATCTTGAAAAACTTTTTCCAGTTTTGGGGAAATATTTTTGGTCTATTTCAGTGGGAGCTTCTTTGTCTGATGACTCATTAAAGGCCTGAATATAGAATAGAAATAAACTTTTCTATTGATAGGAAATGCACTATTCACACCTGTGCAAGCCTCACTGCAAGATATTTACAAACCAAACAGCTGCCAAGGGCTGCAGAGCTGACTGCACAACAGCCGTGCCCACCACACAGTCCTATCACCTAGCACTGTTAACCCACAGGTGGCTGTGAAAGGAGACAAACACTGCCTGGAGATAATTCCCCTTTTAACAGGAGTTGCTGCAACATCCCCTTCAGAAACAAGAGTTTCTTGGCCTCTCTCTAATTTATGTCATCTTGAAAAACTTTTTCCAGTTTTGGGGAAATATTTTTGGTCTATTTCAGTGGGAGCTTCTTTGTCTGATGACTCATTAAAGGCCTGAATATAGAATAGAAATAAACTTTTCTATTGATAGGAAATGCACTTTTTTTTTTTTTTTTTTTTTTTTTAATCTTTTGATTATGCAAAAATCTTACAGACAGGTCTCTCATATTTGCAGTCATAGGAAACATGAGCTTGCAATGCTTCTTGCAGTCTCTGAATTGCACATCTGCAGCACAAGTCCTGCATCATTATAAACACAGAACAGTTGGGAATAAAGAAAACGAGAAGCTGAGAAAAACAGGTGCTGTGCAATTTGTAGATATTATTTAGTAAAGAACTGCACCCATCATGTAATATTAGATGCCTTAGTATTTGCCCACTTCTTGAAACAAGCTGAAGCAGCAGCCGTGGCCAGCTCAGGCACGTAGGAAATGCAGCCACACTGACTGCACCCTCTCCTGGCTGCTGTGCAGACCACAGACGGATTTGACTTATTTATTTTTATTATCTTTTTTTAATTTTTAATTTTTATTTCTCAGCTTTAGGAATAATTTTCTCAGCCTGGAATAGTATTTATGAGCAAAAGTTTTGTAGCATCATTATTAAGAGTAATAGGAAACGGGGGTGTCCTGTTCATCTGCAATAGGAAAGAAAGTAAAAGGTCTGAGAAACAGAAAGCTGATGATTTCTTTAGTCTTGCTAAACTATTTGTTTAGAACCACTGTGCTCACTTTCTGTAGCAAGGGAATGCCAAAGTTTGCCACAGAGAAAGAGATTAAGCTATATTGTGCTTATTCTGAATGCTGGAGACATTGTTCATTAAGTTCTGCAAATGCCAGATGTGTAAAAAAATTGTACTCTGCAACCAAGACCTTCTAGAAGTTTGAAAATTAAAATTCAAAGTCTTGTCTTTCTAGGTGCAGGAGTTGTTTTAACCACAGATACGTATTCTGCAGTATTTGTATAATAAACTTGCAGATTCTAACAGGTCTTGGGTAAACAACAACCGAGTTTTCAAAGCCCATGTAGAATGTGTGCTGAAAGATGACCAAAGCATATAGAGGCTAATGTATTCTCCTGGCTTATGACATCAACTGAACTTTCAGGGGTTTAGGCTACTTCAGTTTCTCTTTTGCCATTTCTTTCTATTTTCCTTTTTTCCGTGTTTGCCTACAAGGATGCCAGCCAAGGCTTCCTGAGGTGGTATTTTTCTGTCATGGCAAACAGCGGAATCTGCAGATAGTTTGCACAGAATAGAGGTGCTGTTTGTGTCTCCAGTTTTCCAGTGGAACTTGTCAACCAGGTATTGTGTAGATCTGGTACTATCATGCTTCTATGTACAGACAGAAACAGATGATTGAACATAAACCCATTACACAGCTATAGGATGAAAACTTTTGTTCTTACTCTGCCACTAAATCACTAGAACAACGATTTTACAGGAGTAATATTAATGGGCTGTAAATATTTGCTTTGTTATACTACAGTGAGATTTTCAGAAATCACAAAGGATTTGATCTACCTTCAATTTATTTTATTTAAATTGTATTTTTAAAGGAATTAATGCCCCCCCTTTTAATCACCTGTTAAAGATGACATTTCTTCAGGTCTTTCAGCTTAGGACCTCTTTAGTATCTCTGCTTTGGAAATTGTTGAGAATTTCTATACTCCCTCCTTTGTCTGTATATTACTGCCTGTACATGTCTGTTTTGTGTGGTTTGTCTTTGCACAGTGAATCAGATTTCCAGACATCACAAGTTTCAAAACATACCAAGATAAGCAGGTATTGCTGCTTGTACAATGGTATTTTTCTGTTGATCCTATCTCCTGGGTTTCCCATCACTATTGCCACTGATTAATGTCTGCAGAATACAGGAATGTTGCTTTTCTAAAGTGTCTTTCTGTTAGTTTGTTATCTTCTACTGCTTTATTGTAGCAGAATTTCATAAACACATTGTATCGATTCCTCCACAAACCCAGTCTGTCCCACACAGCTCTCCCAGGTTCCTGGCTGCTTTCAGTGCCCTGCAGCAACACAGTCCCACCGCTGCAGTTGCAAACAGCTGTGCCTGCTGGTGTCACACAGCTGGGGCTGGTAGAGGTAGCAGTGCCAGTGCCAGGCTGCTCTTCACAGCCCTGCTCTGCTGCCAGCTCCAGCACTGCCTCTCCAGCTCCCTTCTCCTTCCTTGCTTGGGAACCCCCAGTCTCCTCTTCCTTGCCATGGGAAGATTGTGTCTGTCCTAGTGACTGAAAAATCCAAATGGATTACATAGAGTTAAGAATAAGAAAGAGAGAATAAGCTACTCAAGTTCTCCACCTAGTTGCTGGCCAAACCAGAGCAGGCACCTGCCCCTGATCCCAGCCCAGCACCCAAACCTCAGCCCACTCCTTATTCCACTGCAACTCCCCTAAACCAGGCTTGGTGGTTTGCTGCTACTAAAAGAGTTTTCAAATTGCATCTCTTTCAGTTGTCAGGAATTTATTAGGACTGCGTGTGCTTTAATTAATGGATCATGTTACTTAGTGTGTCTGGAAATAAATTTTAATAAACATCTTTGGCACTTTTGGCCAGTAGCCATAATGACAGTCAGGTGAATTATGTTGGTAACCAGGTTATCAGTGCACTCAGAACTGGGGTCAAACGGATGCTGGTAGTAAAATCATGGTGTATTTCACAATCATCTTCTTACTCATTGATTTAAATAAGGACCTAAAATGCTTTATCTGTACTGACTGTCAAGGTTACAGCAACTCTTAATTCACAGAAGTTGAAGCTTTCCTTGTTTATGTAAACTGGCTGGTGAAGCAGTAAAAGCTGTTCTGCAGTAAATGCATGCAGGAAACAACTTACTGTTTTTACTTGCAAATGCTAACAACCCAGCCCACGTGGTCATTTTTTGTGCTGAGGTTAGATATTAAGGAACAATCAAAATTCTCTGAGGTTCCTCCAACTTCCATTTCATTACATCAGAGATGAAGTTGGCCCATAGTTCTCTGTCATTTGCTTACTGGGTCTAGAAGGATAAACTGCATGTAATACTGACTGACAGCACCAGCTCCCGTGGGGGATGTCCCTTTTAAAATTCAGTACACCATTAGTAGTATGCAGTACGTAGTCTTTTCAACTATAGATTTAAACTAATTTAATTTAAAAAAAAACCCTGGAAATAGATTGGCTTTCACACAGTGTAAAGAGAAAACTCTGTATAAATGTTTTTCATAATTTATAAAAGAATGTCTAGCTCCTACTTACCTGTATTTGGTCACTGCAAACCAAGGTACTGGTAGATCCTGACTTCAAAGAATAACTGAAATTTTGAGAAGGAACAAAGTCGTAAAACTATCCTGGGACTAAAAGTATTCACAGACACATAAACAAGGAAATGGATTTTATAATTAATTCAGAGTTCCCTGGCAAGCACAAGTGTTGTAATGTGTTGTAATCTACTGATTAAGTTCCAGTAAGAATGCTGGCAATGGCTTTCTTTATCAATATCAGCCCTTTAACAGCACATAAAATAACCTGAAATTCCAAATCTCTGAATAGCCACGGGCGGGCTGTGCAGGTCTGAGCACCTAGAAAGGGCAGGGCAACAGGTGAGAGAGGGATGAGCCTGTAGGAACAAGCTTTGTGTCATCCCTGGGTCCTGCTTGCTTCTGCTCCCCTTGTCCCCAGGCGTTGTGCTTTAGAAACACAAAACTTTAAAGAAAATCTCCTTTGAGAAGTACAGGCTGAACGGGCATTTGAAACCTTCCAGCAAAGCTTTTAATCCAGCAGGATTCTACTTCACAGAATGCTCTGCCATCTATTAGGCCATTGGTCATAGCTGTTAATTAAATGAGAATTCAAAACAAACCTACAGTTCAGAGATACAATGTAGCCAATACAGTACAAGGTGCTAGTGATAAAAAGCTAATGTCAACCTGTATGATGTCAGAATACACATCTTACCAGATGACCAAATGTGTGGTTCCCATTATGGGCTGGGAGAAAGAAAACTGCTGACCCTGACCACTAAAGTCAGATGTTGCAGGGGATATACAGGATGTGAGCACAGGCTGGGGGGCTTGTGGACAAGAGTGAATGCCATTAAAGTTAAACCCCTCTGACTATGTGCATCTTGCTTCCTTGACTCTTGATACATGAAAGTCTGAACAAGCCTGAACGAGTCCTTTGCCATACAAGCAAAGCACTGTGGTGGTTTGTTTATTTTACGTGGTTGTTTCAGTATAAAACAACAATACTAAAGCAAATTGTATCAAGTGATTATGAGTGTTTGAAGTGTCTCAGGGACTGGCAGTCCCCTGTATCTCTGTGAAGAGCTTTAATGGCTCTGCTGTAGACAGGGATGGCTTCTGTAAGTGGTTCCCTTCTTGGCAAGGTTAAACCGAATGAATGGTAGTAACTAAGCAGTTGCAGCTAAGTAAAGCAGCTTATAGTCAGGCTTTATAATTTCATTAAAGATTTGGAAATCAGGATCAATCTAAAGAATATAAATGGATAGAGGTGAGTAATCTTAAAAATGTTTCATGAAATCAAAGAAAATATTTAATGAAGATACTTGAAAGAAAATTTAATGAGCTATCTTGAGACAAGCAAATTAATGAATATTTAGAACCCTACACATGTAAACAATGTCACCTTTTCTGACTATTAGAAAGGTTAATATTTTTCTTGAGAAATAGTCTGATAAAATCTATCTTGAAAGACAAACATTACTGTCTTAAGTTGTATCTTTCAATGCCTCGTGAAACTTCTGTCACTTAACTTTCTTACTAGTAATGTTTCAGGTGCATACTCTGTATCTCAGGTACGTATTTTAACTTGGATTGCTAGTTGGTAACTATTTCTTTTTAGCTTGTGATTGTGTGTTTTGCTCTTTTTAGAAGTTAGGTGCTTAGGTGAGGGTTGTATGGAGGGCTACATGTTCTTAAAATTGAGAGAATGGGGCAGAGTTAAATTTGAGAATATTGCAGGATGCTGGACTTTCTTTCCATTATTTTACTAAATGCAAATAACTTCCCTGTCAAGTCTCAGCCAAACTAAATATTAACTAATGCTATCCTTCAAACTAGTTTAGCATTCCTTAGATTCTAATAAAAGTGTAAATTCTTGATGTGCAGCATACTAAAGCATACTTTAGCCAATGCTAATTGTCTAGAAGCTCTTCTACTCCCTGCTTCAAATGAATCAAAACACTCTTTGTGTATGTATGTACATATCTATGTATGTATAGATATGTATATGGGTCACTCAAGTCTTTAAAGCAGGAATATACTGGATGTGGACTGAATCAGTGTCAGAAACTAGACTAGTAATGCAGTAGTATCAGGCAGTATTGTTACTGCATTTCTGTTCAGGCACAGCTCTTACTATCACATCTCAGTATAGAAGGATCAGTCTTGTACTTTGTTGTCCCAACTCTATATCCCTTTCTAGGCCTGCACAACCCTTTCTGCAGCTGAAGGCAAATATTTTCAGCCTCCCTCTCCCCACCCCAAGTCAGTACTCCTCTATCCCCAGCAATACCTTGGATTAGAGGAGAGCTGTTGTGCTACTGAGGTCCCTGCAGGGAAGAAGTAAAGAGAAATGTTTCAGCACAGAGGAGGGGAGTAGAGTCAAAGGCAGTGGGAAAGTTCAGGAGAGGGACCTCAATCCTGGAGACAGGCCAGAGCAAAGGTGATGCTGTGTATGGACTGACAGATAACACATACCACTGCTGTGACAGGGAATCACAGAAAAACTTTGCTCCAACAACTTGTGCCATTTCTGCAGAAGGGAAGATGGGTTAGGATTCATTGGAGTCTTGATGGGTGAAGGTGGGATTGTTGCAAATTGGATGGAAATTATCTGCTCCTGCCCAAAAGAAAAAATAAATAAATCACCCATTTATCCCATTAATATAGTTCATATAGTAAGGGATGATAAGCTTAAATATCTCTTGGAGCTCTCCAGTGGGAAGTTCACATGATGGCTGGGGGAACATGGGGAAGATACACCTTCCTTCAAGGAGCAAGAGGAAAACCTTACACACCTGAATTCCAGTGGCTCAAGTGACATTAGGGGTGCAGTTACTTTATGTGACCATTATTTCTTACTTTTCAGTGGAAAAAAAAAACCACCAAAACAACAAACAAAACAAACAACAAATCCAAAGATAAAAATACTCCAAGGTTTTATGTGGATGAGGAATGGCAGAATATCTCACCTGGTATTGCCCTCTTTGGAGTTAGTTTTTAGGCTGTTGGTTGATCTGTGGCTGGTGGCAAGTGATTTATATTCATATGCACATTTTCTTTCTGACTTTGAAACCTTTTTTCCCCCCTTTATTTTTCCCTTGAGAATAACATAACAATAGGAACAGGATTGTTCTGTCAGCAAAGAGTATGTTCTGCCTTTTCTCCCCATGTCTGAGCACCATATGCTTTTGGTGGCAGCCAAGGAGTTAAATTTCAGAGTATTGAAGGATGCTGGACTTTGAAAATGAATCATGGAGTATAATAATTATTGATACCAGGTGAAAAATGTGCCCAGGGCACCATTATTCCAAGACACAGGAATGTCATGGGATAAACTACTTCTGTGGCCTGTCATTCCTGCCATGGACATTTAGATAGAGCTTTTCAGTGGGACTCAGAGACACAAGTAGCTCAGCATGACTGGGTCTGGTCTTGCCTCCCCTAGGATGTGCTCTCTGGTGAGGGGTGTAAAAGCTTATCAAATTATTGGGCACCTTCAGACTTTGGAAACACAAGTGGGTGTGCTGTGCTTGATCAGTGTCAATATTTTAAAATTGGGTAGATGCTAACGTGACAAAGGACACATTTTTAACACAACGTGAAAGGAAGTCTGTCCTGAAATAACAGAAGATGTTAATGAACACTCTACAAGAGGCTTAACTCAGGATCCTTATAATCTTTTAGTGTGTGATTGTGGCTGTTCTTAAAAAAATGAATAGGCCTTTCAGGACTCAGAGGACTATTTTTCTTTCCCTTCTGATCTGGCCTTCCTTTCTCTCCCCATGCCCCGAGCTGTCAACTTCCTTTCTCTACTGTGACCCCAGGAAACATGAAGGCCAGGACCAGAGAATACTTTGGTTTTTTGCGTTTCTTTTCCCCCCTCAACTAAAATACAAAGTAGGCACTGAAAAATAATTAAAAGATTTCAAGGCAACAGCAGGAAAAAATGTCACGTGCGTCTTGTGTGCAGACGGCGACAGACTGAGGCAGATGATGGTTCCTTGCTAGATGACCCCCCGCGGGAGCGCTGCCCGCAGGTACGAGCCCGCAGGCGGCACCAGGTGGGCGCAGCCTTTTTACCCCACCTGAGCAGCACTTCAGCCCCCCTGTGCGCGCACAAGGGCGCTTCCCGCAGCCGCCGGAGGGGCACCCCGAGCCCGCCTGCCCTGCGGTGGCACCTCCCGCATCGCGGCGGGAGGGATCCCCGGAGAAAAGGGGGGTCTGGCCGGCGCTGGGGCGGTGCGGGGCCGGGGTTACCCGCGCTGTTCACCGCGCCGCCGCTGGGGGTATCTTTGTACCATTTTTCATCCAGCAGCAATTTGGAGTGGAAACGTGTAATAGGGGAGGAAAAGAAGAAGGGAAAAAAAAAAAAAAAAAAAAAAAAA
>NW_009954321.1:640190-641279 GCF_000747805.2 Chaetura pelagica | reverse complement strand
CGTGCAGCCCCCGGGGCTGGGCCCTGGCTCCGCACGCAGCCGCGTCCCTGCCCGGGCTGCCCTGCCTGATGGAGGGATGCCTTTATTTTTTTCCCCTTCTTCAGACATCTTCTGGCTCGGGTGTTAAGTACTGGGTTTTCTCCCTCCCACCCCCCTCCCCGTTCCTCCTTTCCTGACCATCGCACCAGAGCCTCGTCTTTACTCGCAGAAAGGAAATCAATTTTCGGCAGGTTTAATTAAAATTAATCAGTCAAATTGCTTAATATTAATTGACTCGTAATTAAAGCCAGAAAGTTACCTTGGAATCAGAAGCAAGGGTATTATCTCATATAATTTTAAGGATACATGTGGTTCCAGAGCAATGGCATGAAGATAATTGTTCAAATAAAACAAAACAGAGCTTGATTAAAGTGTTGCTTTCTTGGTGCTGCAGGTGACACAGTCTGGACAGGCTATTTTCTTTTGTAAATTCGCTGACCTTTTTAAGGCATATCATCTCAGTTTGACTCTGGGTTTGCTTTCTGGAAGGCCAGTTTGTTTTAGCTCTAACAACTATAGCAGAAAAATCTCTTAGTATAAAATGGGAATATATCTTGTAGAAGTTATAAATATAAAAGTGAATGGTTTTCAGCACATTCAGATGTTCTGTGAATTTGAAATGAAGCAGGGTTGCTTCCCCCCCCTCCCCTCCCCCAGCATAAGTGTAGGAAATTGTTTTAGGGAATATTTTTTCCACTGCTGCCTTTCACTATGGTAATATTTGCCTTTATCCAGAGCCTTAGTGGAACCAGACTGCACCGGTAAATTCAGAGATGATTCATATCTGAAAATGTGTATTGGTGATAATGCTGAAAATAACTTTTTCAGGCTTCCTTAAAGACCTAGGTTGTTTGGGGTTTTTTTTGTTTGTTTGGTTTTTACAGTAGCAGCGTTTTGGATGTACCTACAGACTGTTTTTCCTGGTGAAAGAGAAGCACTGTGAGCCTTGGGACCTTTTCCCCTACTTTATTATTATTATTATTATTTATTTTTTTTTTTTTTTTAAATCTTAAGGCTGGCTTCATGGAAGCAAAGGATACTTTTGAATTT
>NW_009954321.1:637965-640117 GCF_000747805.2 Chaetura pelagica | reverse complement strand
CTTTATTATTATTATTATTATTTATTTATTTATTTATTTTAATCTTAAGGCTGGCTTCATGGAAGCAAAGGATACTTATGATATTGCAGGTACTTTATTACAGGCACCTGGCAAGTGAAGGACCCATGTATGATATAAATGAACACTGGAAAATAGAGCCATTATTCAGGGCCCTGATTTTCAAAGATACTGATTCCTGTTGACTGCACAGAGACTTGTGTGGGCTCAACAGCTGTAACACACAACCCACTTCCACATCTTGGAAATTAGGTTTGCAGAGTGGGAGCCAGAAGCTAAGTAGCCATGTTTAGATACACAGGTTGGGAGGTTTTGTTTCTTTTCTTTTCTTTTTCTTCTATTTCCCCTGGTGCACGATGCAGGGTTAAAGCAGATGATTTCTTAGCTACTTTTGATAAATGACACTGGTTTGCAGCAATGTTACAAAACCAGTTTTGCAGTACATTATTAGGAGGGGATCCTTAGATACAGATAAAGAGATCCCATTTACTCTGTATATTTCATGTGAATCATATGCAGGCTGTGGGAAGAAAAATGAGGCTGAGGATAATCATACTAAGTGTGCTGGGAAGCAGCGTTTGGCTGAACACCCCTGTTTTGTGATTAACTGAAGTAGCAACAAAAGCCATCAGAGAGTGTCCAGGTTGTTTAAGGCAGTAAGTTGTGTAGAAATGAGCTGTCGTCTTGATAGAGATGTAGTTATCTTACCCCCCTTTTTCTAAGGTAAGGTAAGAAGATAATATCCTGGCTGTTGATGCTTAAACATCCTTAACAAAATGGGTTTGCTCTGGATTATTTGGCTGGAGGTGGAGCAGTCTGCTGAGGAGGGTTATTTAAAGACTGGAACAGAGCTGTAGGCAGATAAATTGATTTGCAAATGAATGGAGGATTTGAACATAGTAATGGTGGTAGTTTTGTTATTAGTTTGCATTTTTAGTATCCACTGGCATACACACAAGCATAAACCACTCTAATTGTTCAAATGGAGTCTGGGGAAAAGAGAAGAAACCAGAGGCTTAGATGTGGTCTCAGTTCATATTGGATTGGCTTGCCTTTCTTTATTAAAAGCAAATATTCCTTTCTAATAGAGACGTGGAGCTGTATTACAGATCCTTGGTTAGCTTCAAATTATTTGTTTGATGTCATATTTATTAAGTTTTTTTAATCATGTGAAAAAGGAAACTATTTAAAAATTCAATAGTGAAAAAGAAGGACAAAAAGAGACAGACATTCTTTGAAAGCAAATAATGAAAAGACAACATTTTGCTAGAGACTGAGTAGAAACTTTTTTAGATTTTTAATAAAGGATGGTCAGTAATCAGTTTGATCCAGTAAACAACATAATTTCTGATTAGTCCCAGATATCCATCCACGGTAAGTATAATGGTAATGATGAAAAATAGATCCCCAGCTGATGAATAAATGCTGTTATAAAAGCATATTTCCATTACTGTGCCTGCTTCTGAGCTCTGCCTTATGAAGGAATGTATTCACTGAGAGGGGAATGCCTGCCCAGCTACCAGTCATGGCAGAAGTCTTTGGATGGGAGGGAGGGAGTTAGGGGATGGAAAAAAAAATAATTAAGCTGATGGGGAAACTTCATCATGTATTGCATATTGAAAGCACATCCTGTAGTTTGAATGACAAATTATGACATTACATTCCCTAGAATGACTATTGAATGATCACCATTACAAGGAGAAATCGTGCTGACTTCTTGGTGACTCAGCTCCACGTTTCCACCTGCCTCTGAAGACCCCACATTTTTTCCACAAGACTTTGTTTTCATACTCATTAATTGCTAGTTAATGATGTGTTGTGTATTATTCAGAGATGAAAAGTGACTAGTTGGTTACTTAGTACCACATTCAAGCTTTTCTTCCCACCCACTCTTGCCGTGCCCTTTTCACCAAAAGACAAAAGGTGGTGTGATGAGGCACCCTCTGTGGGAGGCCATGGGGCACAGTGCCTACTGTAAATAGCCCTGTGCTAATCCAGCCATGTGAAGGTCTGGGCTGCAAACATCAGTTTGGGTTTTTTTTCTTTTTCTTTTTTTTTTCTTTTTTTTTTTTTTTTTTTTTTTTTTTTTTTTTTTTTCCCCTTTGTTGGGGGAAAAAAAAAAAAAAACACTTAA
>NW_009954321.1:631456-637716 GCF_000747805.2 Chaetura pelagica | reverse complement strand
CACAAAATCTTTTTTGTTTTTTTTTTTTTTTTTTTTTTTTTTTTTTTTTTTTTTTTTTTTTTTTTTTTTTTTTTTTTTCCCCACTGCTGTGGGCAAATAAAAGAAGAAGCCATTAAAAGAGAAGCAATTGGAGTTTCCTCTCCTCTGTTTGTTGGATTCTTCTGTTTTGTCCTCATAATATTTTCTGCATAGTCAGTTTTAGTAGGTAGTCTGTTACTTTCTACTGATGCTTGGTTAGGTCTTTTGCACCATATTAAGAGAGAATGTAATGCTTGGAAATTAACAACATGTGACTGTAAAATCGTAAAAGTGATCAAGGACACTTTACAAATACTATATTTCAAGAGACTCATATTCCTTTAACAGTGCAGAGAACTTAAATGGCAATTTAAAAATGTATTTTCTAAATCTCCTCTATCACATCCTGCCTAGAGATGCCATTAGCCCACTTGTTGAACTGGTTCTGGGAATTTAATGAGGGGAAGACATTTATGTTGTATTTTATACTTTTATTTAATTCCATCTTGTCTGAAGCTTTTAACTTCAGTATCCGAACTTAAAATCATCCCCTAATTTCTGTCTCCTGGTTTTCAAACAGGCACTTGAAAGCAGTAAAGTGTTATGTAGGCACATAAGGTTAGAAATATTAATGAGGACAAAACAACTCACGTAGGAAAAACTTCACTATAGAGATACACCAAATATTTGGACATTCTCAAACCTGTGTAAAATTTGCTCTGTGGGATGGAAGATGGACTATTTCTGTGGAGACCAACCCGTGAGAGCCCTGCTGCTTGGTTAGGAAACACTCAGTTGCTGGAGTCATGGTCAGCATGACCAGGACATGACCACAGGGAGAGCTGAGATTAGTTGCTATAACTTAAGTAAGTGTCTTTCTCACAGATAGTGGTAGCAAATGGAAACAGGACAAGGAGCTGAATAATAGGAGCTACATATGAAGTCAGATGGAAAGAGTAAATCTTTGTAGACATTTAATGGTGTTATATTCTAAGCTTTTGGGAAATTTTATTTGAAATTTTTTTACAACAGTAAATATAGTCTGTGCTATATCCTATTTCTATTTCATGTGAGAGAAAAATTCCCTGTCTATGACACAACACTTTACTGCTACCATTACTGCAGACTTTATAGATCAGAGATGTGTCAGCATGTTAGCTTTAGCTGTAATGCTTTTTTTTGTGTGAAACCTTATGGGCCTTGCAGCCACTTCCTCATACTGACACCCATAAAACGTACAAGTTCTCATATTTATTATTTAATTTGCTTCCTATATAAAGCAACAGAGCTCTTCAATACATGAATGTGAAGCCAAAAATGACAGGCAGGCATGAATGGGACTAATGAGTTTTAGTAATGCACATATTAGAAACTGCTAAAGGAAGTTAATTAAGAAAAACAAGTTAAGCATGAAATTCATCTTGGAACAAATACAAGTCAAGTCACAGATGTACAGAATGCTGCATCACAGGAAATGGACTCTCAAGTTGATAGATCCCTGTAATGCCAATATTGCACTCGAAATGTAGTGTGCTCTCTACAGCTCTGGAAAGCACATTAACACCATTCAAGAGAAGTTTTGAAGTTGAGTTAGAGATGTTGGGTTTGTGATTTACAAATTATATTTATGCCATTGTGGATTTTATGATGGGTTGGAATTTCATCTCAATTACCCTAGTGAAATCGAGACCAGAATGTGATCAAGTAAGAAAAGCGTTTGCTCTTTTGTGTGCCACAAGGAAGTTTGTTGTTATTTTTTTTCACAGTGGTTTTCTTTTCTGTTTTTTTTTTTTTTTTTTCTGTTTTTTTTTTTTTTTTAATTCATGTTCTTGAAGAGCTGGTTATTGATCTGTTCAACAAGGGGTTTGTATGTTTTGGAACGGTTATTGTATGGTATTCCAGATAGACAAACAAGTCATAGACAAATCTGAGTTCATTCAAACATCTTTGTTTTCTGAGTTCTCTCTCAAGAAAAGGTAATAACTGAATTTTAGTGGTTTGTTTTTTTTTTTGTTTTTTTTTTTTAATATCTTGAATTTCCAATGCCTCAGAATAGGAAAATACAAAAATGTTATCTTTCTTGGGAATCTGATATGAATTCTTGCCCTAGGTGATGAACTAGCATTAAAGATAACATTGCTGTTAGTATTATAATTGTATTAAAGTTAACAAAAAAAATCTAATTTACTTTTCTCATATGATTAACCCCAGTGAACCAAGAGTTGGCCACAAATATATATCAGGTAATGAACTTTGTTACTAAATCTATAGCTTAATTTTTCAGCTGCAAGAGGCAATTAAAGAACATTTCATTTCAGGGGCCTCGGGGTGGTTTCTAGTATGCTCTGTTAGAGTGATCAGATGGGAAGTATGTGACATTTTATGAAGTATTAATCAAAGAAAGTTAAAACAGCTTGACTTTATGATATACAACATGCAAATTTCACTACTGAAGATCTCAGATGATAAACATCTGGGATATTTTTTCCTCTGGTGCGACCTCTGACTGACGTGAGTTCAGTTGAATTTCCACAGTAGGTCAAAAAATCTTCATGTCCTGAAGCACAGTCCTGCTATCAACAGAATAGCCAGCTGATCATTCCACTGAGTAGTTACAGTACTCAAAAGTGAGTCTAATGTGTGGTCCATTTAAGGGTTAACAGTAAGCTGCTAAAAGGAATAAAGGTTCACTTCAGTGCCCATTATATTCTAAGCCAGTGCATCTGTCATTTTTAATTTAAATCTGTATTACTTAGCTGTCTAAAACTTTACACATAAGCGACAAGAGTTACCCATTCTTTCTGTTATGGGTAAAATCACCATTTCATTACCTACTTACTGTACAAAATGTCAGACAGCTATAGGCCACTCTAAAAAATCACAGCCAACTTCTGGTAATATAAACAATTACTTTAGCTAACGAATGGAACTATTTTAAGAAAATGATTTATTGATATGAGTAAAGGGAAGATAATAAGACCTGAGCGACCCTCTTCTTCTCATAGGTTTAATTTGTCTAATTCAAAAACAGCTTAATAGAAAATCATGATCAGAAGTCTTCCTATTTTGGCAAGCTCAGTTGCAGAAATTCTTTATAGGAATCTTTTGATCATGAAAATACTAATTAATAATTAGTTAGCATTAGTGAATTTTCCCACTAATAGCAAAGAAAAAAAATACAGCAAAGCTTAAAAATGCATGACAATTTAAATGAGTCTTGTAACATCTACTCAGTGTAATTTGACTTTTCACTAACTTGTGCTACACTGCATTGAAGAGCATATTTAAATATTGTATTTTATACTGATTTGGTTCCAAGGTCTTGTGTACAAAACGTAATATTAAATAGAGGTAATGTGAGCAGTCGATCTCTCTGATCCAGGAGTAATGTATTCACACAGCTTTTAGCATTTGGAAATCCTTGCCACTGGGTTGTTTGCAGCCCCATGTGCTATAACCCTGGTAAGCTCATACCGATGTGGGGTGGGACTGTGACCCTGTCAGTATAATGTCTTATTCCTGCCTTGGTTGGCCATCTCAGCAAAGGTGCATCTCAACAGAGCTGGATTTGCAGCTGCTTCCTGCAGCCTCCAGATGTGGCTGCTCTCAGGTAGAGGAGTATTGGCACGTGGGAGCCAACCAAACCCCCCAGAGCTATACCTTTCTGAGGTGTAGGGGTTTAGGATTGCAGTCTCCTCCAGTATCATCTAATACACTTGTTTTTATTTTCAACTTATACAGCTCATTTCTTGAACTAAATACATGTAAATTCCTTCCCTTCACCAAGTATTTCTGGAAATACACAAGACTAGGGTCTGTTTCAAAATATTTACTACTACAGAGAGAGAAAATATGCTGTATTTGGTACAACACTTCCCTTTGTTAACTTGAAATGTGAAAGAAGAGATGGGAAATGTTTGTAACAGTTGGGCTTGATGGTTAATGGTTGGACCCGATGATCTTTAAGGTCTTTTCCAACCAGAACAATTCTGTGCAATTCTCTGCTGCATCTCGTGATGATTTGTCTGATCATGTTTACAATTGGTATGTCAAACCAACCTAGTGTTAACCCTGGGTCAGAGTACTTCCTTTAATGGCTTCTGTTTCCCTGGCTACATTCCTGTTTGGCATTGTAACCTACCTGAGAACATGAGTTTCTTTTTTAGAGACACAAAACATCTTTGAGCATTTAGCTCTAAGTAGAGATTCTTGTAAGTAAAAATGGATGTAAATGTAGTTGGTTCTGCAAAACAAAAGAAATTAATGTTTTGAAATGAAGCAGCATTATGTGGTGTTCAAAACTCTTACAATCCCTGAATATTTGTACAGTTGAGATTTACTAGCAAAATTGAGGTGAAAAGGAATTTTTAAACATGAATATCAAATCATGGAGTACATCTTCAGCTGCAAAGAAAACGGCTGGTGGTGTAAAGCTATAATAACAATGCCTTTACATGTGCTGAAGCTGGCATATGGCCAGAAGAAGCCTTGGTTGACACCAAAGGTTTTATGAATCCATTGGAGCTATTGACAGGTAGTGCAGTTCAAGACATCCCTCAAGATCTGGAGCTCTGTGCTCGAGTAACAAAGAGGAGTTTAGCTGCTGCAGCCTGCAGCAGATGTGACCTGTTGTGGGATGCCCTGTGTCATTGGAAATGCAAAGATGCTCTGAAGTTATCTTGGGCTGTTTGCTTCTCAGCATACTAAATGCCTCTCGAAAGTATTTCAGATTCTGTACTGTAAAGTAATTTAAATTCAGAAAAGAAGATAATAAAATAATGAATTATAGGAAAAACCCAACCCCCTGTATGGTATAGACAGTTCCAAGGACCATGGAAGGCTTTATCAAATACCTTTTACAGTAGAATTCATTTGCGTTACCACAGGGAACAATTGTGATCCTCACATCTAGACAATAATAAAATCTGAAAATGCTTCTCTCCTTCCTCAGATCCCCAGTATTCCAATGATGAAGTTTTATACCTTGCCCCAAATCGATCATCATTACTCTCTAGTTTATTCTCCTGCCCGTTTCCCTGATTGCTCCTGCTCCTCTTTATTGCTTTTCTCTCCACTGATTCCTGTTCAGTCATTTCAAATGCAGATACCAAGGGAAAGTCCTGTGTAGATCACCTGCTTGGAGGACTGAGGAAAATTTTGTCCAACATTGATTCTGAACAAGTAAGACATGCTTCAGGCTGGCTTCCCTGCTTGCCTTTCCAGCTAGTGCTGGAAATAAAATTTTGTCATAAAAGTCTCAAAATATTTAAGGAATATCAGTCTCTTTATTTGCATGAGTTTCTGTTTTTTAATGTTACAGCTTCAGGACAGCCAGTGACAGGCCTGAATATTTGACATCTCTGAGTCTCAAAAATAAATGTTTACTTAGCTGTTTAAAAAAAACAAACAGGCTTGTGGGGAAAAAAAGGCAAATTCAAAATTCAGTGAAAATAGTTGATTCCAATTCTGCAAGTGTTTTATTATTTACTACCCCACATAGTAAATAAATCTATTCACTGAAGCTAGCTGCTAGCCAACAGTTAATTAATGAGAATAGCCAAGCACATAATTCAGTTATATTCTTACAATTTTAGCCTCTTGTCTCAGCCTTAAAGTAAAAATTTGTCCATAGGAGGCAAAACAGGACTTTAAATCACAGCAGAGCTGCTCAGCTGCAATGGCTAAACAGCTGGTGGACAAACTTAAAAGTGTAGCCCAGCTCTAGGATATGCTTTGAATTTACAGTTACATTGAATTTACCATTTTAGGTATCAAAGATTGGCTTAGATCTCAAAACAGGTCTAAGACTTCTAGAGTGAAATCACTAACTTGATTATTATCTTCCACATTGAACCAACTCAGCAGCTTGAAATGAAAAAGAATAAGCTTCTGTCTTTCCATGACCTACTGCACAGTACATCAACTCTGAACAGCAAAGTTGTACGAGGTGCCTTCTGCTCTGACCCCTATCTAAGTACTCTGTCTTTACTGCTTCTAAAGTTAGATCCTACCACCTTCAAAGTTTGAAATGCAGCAAAGCAACATTCTTCCAAGAGACATGCCAATCTGTGTAACTAAATGTAAATGTGTTCCAACCTTGGGGAATTATTTTCTGCAGCTAAATTGGAGAGTTTCCATGAATTGCTGAGAATTTGAAGCTGGAGAATGAAGGATATAAGTCTGTTTTGTTAATGCAGTTTCACAGTGAAGGTGTTAGAATTAGCAGAGAAAGAAAGGGAAAG
>NW_009954321.1:617369-631409 GCF_000747805.2 Chaetura pelagica | reverse complement strand
GGAAAGAGTAAACTGTGGAAGAGCTTCATCTACTTATTGCCTCCTGAGGTAGATTGTTCAGAGCTAAAGGAACACTAGACATGAACCAAATCTCCTGCTGTCCTATATAGCTTTTACAATCTCCTTTTTAATAACCCGAACTGCAGGGTAGTCTGACTATTAGACAAGCCGTTCTTTTGGATTCTCTCTACAATGTGTATAGACATGATAAAAAAACAATTGTCGTTAAAGCTGCCAATGCTGTTTCAAAAGCAGGTGGTTTTAAATGTTTCCTATACAGAGCAAAACACATTTCTCGTGCATTACACACTGCTTAATAGGGAGTGTAAGATTACACTGCTATGTTGTGTATAACGCTGCATTTTAAATAATAGGATATTGTAAGTCGTGTTGGAAATGCGTTTAACGTGAATATGGCAGATGTAACGATATGTGCCGAGCAATTTTCAGAAGCGCTGGAACACAGCCTTGTGTGACAAACTCCGAGCTAAAGTAGTTGAAAATAGAATCTGGAATTTGAGATTATACAGTCTCTGGTCCTAACTGATACATTTTTTTATATATACTGTGCAGTCACTGTGTGGGTAAATTAAAGTTAGGATTTCTGCTGTCCTGTGGGAACACGTATTGTTTACATTGTGCCTTGCGGGTGGCAGGGATGAAGTGCATTCATCGTGCATCTCAGCATTCACACTAGTCAGTAACTTGGATCGGTGTGAATTAAAAACTCAGGTATACAGCTCCATCTCTAAACTGTCTGTTCATATTAATTTCAAAACCAGTTCAGAAAAAGCTGCACTGAGGTCCAGTTATATTCTTCTGCAAATTCAGAGCTTGCCATTCATGCCAGTGGGAGCAGATTTTGGTCCTTCATTGATGTGAGCCTTTCACTCTGGAGGTGTTTCTCATCAGTTATCAGAAAATTCTGGAATGAGAAAACCATGCCAGGTTTGGAAATTCCAGTTATCATGGATAAGCACAGTAGTTCTTGGTATCCTTACAACTACGATCTAGTTGCCTTCATGTTTTAATCAGAACTTGTATTTTGAGATGAACAAAAAAAAGTTTGTATGTATTATAATCTGCCTTAATGAAATAAAATACATTTGAATCTTCAGCATGCCTGTCTATCTTAATTTCACTATCTTCTGCTTGAAGAAAAGATTAATTCCATTTTGATAAGTCAACGGAGTAAACAAGATGAACGTTTATTATCAGCTCATTAAGTTAAGTAAAATATTAACATAAATGCTTATGTAATGTAGTCTTGCAGCAAATTTCTTATTCTTAAAGAGGTGAATTAAAAAAAAATAATTTCAGTGACTCCCATTTCTTCTGAAAAAGCTCTGTCAATTCAACAGGTGACCTTATAGATAATCCAGTAATCAGTGTTTCACCCGCCATTTCATGGACCCATAAACTGCTGCAATTTTACTTACATGACTCTAGCAACTATTAATGTATGTACCTAACTTGTGAAACATCTAGTTATCCCTCTGCTCATAATAGCTCTTTCATACTAATGATTTATTTTCATTTTCTCCAGGATATAGACCTGCGGCTAACTGGATTTGATTTATAAGAGGGGATTCTGCAGTAAATGGCTGCTCTCTTCATATTGCTGCTATGGAAAACAGAATTGTCAATAGGATGTAGTCTGATAAATAGTGCTGAGTGAAGATGCAGCTTCAATAAGTGTGAAATCAATGGAAGATACTTACGGCACGAAAAGCCTTTTGAGATTTTTCTGACAGGCACCTTTTTAGGGAACTCGATCCGTTTCCTTCGCTGGCCCTGTTTTTACACCAGTGGATACAAATCAGATCGCGTCACTGTGGTGACACAACTAATGTGGGACCATGGTCTTGCCAAGATCCATGTGGCTGAACTGTGTATGGAGAGCGATGCTGGTCCGCCTGGTACACACGGGATTGAGTGCCACTTTTGCTTTCTCTATACTTGGATTTTTGCTTCACGCTGCTGCCGCTGTGTCCTCCCAAAAATTGGATGATACCAACCCAGTGGTGACCACCAACTTTGGCAAGATAAGAGGGATTAAGAAGGAACTTAATAATGAAATTTTGGGGCCTGTTATTCAGTTTCTTGGGGTTCCATATGCTGCCCCTCCAACCAGGGAGCGCCGCTTTCAACCTCCTGAGCCTCCGTCTCCCTGGGCAGATATCAAAAATACCACTCAGTTTGCTCCAGTGTGTCCCCAGAACATTATAGAAGGCAGGTTGCCTGAAGTCATGCTTCCCGTGTGGTTTACTAATAACTTGGATGTAGTTTCCACCTATGTACAAGATCAGAATGAAGACTGCCTCTATTTAAATATCTATGTCCCAACCGAGGATGGTGAGTTAATAGCAGGCGAAACAGGGAGATCTTTTTATTTTCCTGCTCTACGTTCTAACAATATTAATTCACGTGTTCTGGTAGCACGGCTTTCTCTGTTTGCATGCCAGTGTCTTACATGTATGCATGCTGCTTTTCTGTGTGTGCATCTGTCCTTGTTTTATGGTTTCCATTGGGTGTTTGTTTGTTTGTTTCTTTCCGTCTACACTCGTTTTTTTTCCCTCCCACAGCACGTGTAATTTTAGGTCAAAGTTGGTGCCTAATTCTCATTGCCACCCACTGACTTCTGGGAGGATGCATCAACATCTTATCCATTGCATGTGCAGGCACAACAAGTTGAGAGTCTTCCGTACCTAATAAAGCAGGTCATATTTAAGTTAGATAGTGGTGTTGCATGCTCCTACTGTCTGTGATGGAGCTCCATGTTATTTTCTAGTCTTCTATTCATTTTTCAGTCAAAAGAATATCCAAGGAATGTGCCAGAAAACCCGGCAAGAAAATTTGTAGAAAAGGAGGTATGTATAAAGTGGACAAAAAACAAAACCAAAACAAGCGGGGGAAAGATCGAAACCTTGCAGAGGAAGAACGAGTAATACAGCTGAAAGAGGCTGATTTGCTGGTGCTGTGAACTGTTAGGGACTGTCTTCTCCAGATGAGGCCAGAAAGGTATTTAAATTGAGGACCGTGTAAAGCAGAGAAGATAACATCTGTAAAGCTTGAGCTCGGTTGCACCTGATCGTCTCTTGCACTATCTCATGCTGATCTTATTGGCAGCCTTTCTCTGTCTTGGCCTGGTGGTTTGGAGGAGTGTTGGGCACTTGTACGTAGATCCAGTGTGGTGTAAGTGGGTGCACAGGAGGTAGCTCATGTGTTGTACATGTGTGCATGGGAGGTAGCTCCTGTACTATTGCTACTGATGTTACTGGCACTGCTCCACAGCTCTATTCCAGTAGTGTAGCTTGGTGGCTGTGATGAATTATAGCAAAGCAGAGCTGAAAACCTGCACTGACTTTCTACGCAATACACCCTGTTTTCTTGGAACAGTGTTAACTTCATGTAAATGTGAAACACTTTGCTTTGTTTACATGCCTCTAAAAGTGAGAGTTGAATTATTTTACTATGTGATTACAGCTCTCTTTGTAAAACTGAAGATCTCTTAGTAGAGGTGTAAGGAGATGTTAAAATATTGTGACGTGGTACTTTGGGAACTTGTCTGCTTTTGGAAGCTTTGGAAACTTGGCTTTTACATTTTGTGTGAGTTAGTGTGGGACAATTTGCAGATTTCATTGTGAACATTTGCAAATTCCCAAAGCAATTGATCTGTGATAATAGCAGGTATGTTTTGGTACTGATTTGAAGCAGGTATTTTGCACTAGTTGAAAGTACTAACATTGTACTGTTTTGCACAAAATTATTTTTATTTATTGTTTTCTTTAAAATAATGTGCTATTTAATAGCTGGACTACATTTGATTCTAGAATACTTTTTAGGTAAACAAAGAGTATTGTGGGTGTACATACATCATTGCCTCTTAGCAGTAATCAGTATTTTTTGTATCAGTTGCTGTATGTCCTTGTTATTCCAGGACAAATCCATTTTTGGAAAATGTCACATCAGGAAAATGTTCAGAGTTGGGCAAAGTTCAGCTCTGTAAACTCTGTATTAGGTTTTTAAGGCTGTATCTAGACATGTAAATGAAGGTGGCATTATTTTCCCAGGTTTTTGCTCTTACAGCTCCTATGGCTAGTTGTAGCTAGTTGTTAATTATTAATTGTTAAGTCATTCAATGAATGCTTTTTTTCCGTGTCTAAATCCACTTTCAGTGACTTAAGGCAATTTGCTTTTAAAGTGTCAGGCTTTGAGACAACTTCTGATGTTTTCTATTAGGGAATTTTCCTCTGTGCTGTAAAAATATTGTTTAAGCTGCATTCCCAATGTTGGAAACCAAATAAGCGGGGCACTGTGAGCAACACCACTTGTTCACACATCATTCAAGTTAGAATAACTGCTGTCATTTATATGCTTTCAATTAATGTGCAGTGCTGCAGCAGTTATTACGCAGTTCATCAGGCGTGTGTAATTAGCTGAGCAACTTTCACTTCCTATCACCCAGACGTTGATTCACAAAGTCATAAATAAAGATGCAGATCTCCAACATTGTTTTCAGAAAGCAACTTTTTCCTGTGAGAGAATATTAAAAGAAATACTTCTATAAAAAGCAGAACAACTGCAAAAATGAAGGGAGGGAGAGCCCAACAGATGAGGAAGTTGTTTATTTTCCTGTGAGCCTGAAGGAGAATAAAGAGAGAGTTATTTGAAATTCAGTAGGTACCTTTCCAGTTAAATTCACTGCACATACAGCAGAATAAAAAGCAGCAGAAACCTACCTTTTCTTCTTGACAAGTGCAGAGAACTCCTGCATACCTGCAGCTGGCAGCTGGCATAGCTGTAGTAACCTCTGTTCCCTGCATAACTCACATTCTACTCACCTAAGATTATCCTTGGCTTGTACTGCCCCTACAGCTAGTAATAAAAGGAATTGTGTTATAGAATGAAGATGCAATAGAGTCACAGCTTCTTAGCAGTAGCAGCAGCTTAGAAATAGCATTGGATTTGAATGAGAGAGAAGAAAGGCCCTGTATTCCTTTTTGCTGGATATTTATGTTGCAGTCATTTCATTACATTTAGTGATGAAAATTACTGAAAATAGAAAGCACAGAAATGAGAGGCAGACTTACACACCACCTTTTCAATCAGTGAAGGATATATAAATTCAACAGAACTAACAACTATGTCCTATTGTTTCTAATGTTTGATTCTTTCTTACTACACAAAATATATTGAATTAGGTAAATAAGTATCTATACTTAATTGTCAGCTGAGGGATATGGGAGGCTTCAAAATTTTGAAGAAGAGGGAGTAATCTGATGAAGACAGATGCTGAAATGAAAGGATTGCTGTTCATGAGTGATGCCAGAGATTGTAATGGGCTTTGTAACCATTTACTGGTGTCGGTGGGATTTTGATGTGCACACAGCAGAGGCTACAAACTGGAGGCTGGAGCTGAGTGAAAAGAAATAAGATGATACAGCTCAGCTTTTGCTAAATATGGATGCCTATATTTTACTATACTTCATCTTCAATTTACTGATTCAATACATAGAGATAGATGATCTGCTTTCATCTTTTTGCTTAAGGTACATGATGGTCAGAGGTTATGATTCTGTTTTGGGTATTGATGCAAGCAGAAATGCCTCTGCTTGCTAGGGTTGGTTTTAGAAAATCTTTGCAAAGGCATCTGATTAATTTTGTGTTGTATTCTTAGAGACCAGGCTCCACAGTTCTATCTTTTACTAGAATCTATGTTATATTGTAGATAACAGCATTTTACTGACTGATATTAGTTCTGTTGTTGATTATGTGGTATTTTCTGAGTTTTCTGAACAAACATTTGCATCTTTGCTAGGAAATACTTCAATAGTTTTGTAGTCTATTTGGTATTTCCGATGTCTATTTTATTCTCTAGTCAAAGCATGGAAATTTTCCTTGGCATCCAGAATGACAGGGTAACTTCTTATTTCTTAGGAGGACTGTACATCCTGCTTTAGCTACATGCTTGTGTTTTTAAAGTACTGTATATCCATTTCTCTGCGCTGGAAGAGTTTGCACCATGCATTTTCTACTTTAATGACAACTATATAAAGGAAGTTTGAAAATCATCTCTAATATGACCACCAAAAGAAAGCACAGGTATTGTGTGTTGTGCACTGGTGATGATAGTGTGCTCTTTGCCATGAAGCTGTACCAAAGCCTTCGTGTTGCTTGCAGATACCTGAGTGTGAAAATGTGGGAATGTACTTTTTGTAGGGAATATGTTATATTCTCAGTGTCACAGAACTAAGCACATGGAGTTTTGGATACATTAGTATTGTAGAAGAAACGGGAGCAGAATAAGGAAAGAAATCACTTGATCCTTACTTTTATGTTCAGGAATTATCAGTGGCTAAGAAACCGCCCAACATCAGTGGCTTCTTCACATGTGGATTCTGTTTCTTCTTCTAGTAGCTGCAGTGAATAAATTTTAAATGCAAAGAATCATGATCTGAACTATCTCATTTGAGAGTGTAGGATTAGACAGCTCTATTAATATTTATGCCTCCTAACGGGCTACTTGATTTTCAGAGCAAAGCTCCCAACACCATGCTTTGTGGGTTATGGCTGTGGTTACTATGGACACATAGCAACATACATAAAAAATATATTATTGGAAATGAAACACAACTCACAGAACTATAAGCTCACACTGCCTTGATCATTGATTGTTTTCAATAGAGAACAGGTTTCATCAGTTGCAATTCATAAATGACACTGATAACTTTAAGGCTTTTAAGCTTAGCAATATGAAATATTTTTTACAAATTTAAGCAGAAATGAAAAGAACCCAATTTAGCTTGTTACTCTGTGTTCCTATTGGGTGTTTGTTCCAATAGTCTGTTTAACTATCCTAGAGCTGTTTGCTTACCATCCAATTTTGGGAAAAAGGAATTAATCACAGAATCTTAGGGGTTGGAAGGGACCTCGAAAGATCATCTAGTCCAAACCCCTTCCAGAGCAGGATCAGCTAGAGCACATCACACAGGAACATGTCCAGGCAGGTTTTGAATGTGTCCAGAGAAGGAGACTCCACAACTCTGGGCAGCCTGTTCCAATGCTCTGTCACTCTCACAGTAAAGAATTTTTTTCTGATGTTTACATGTTTACTGCAATATGTGCAGTTCCTATGGACTACATTGAATTAACTTCTTTCTGTATAAGTGTTTCAGCTCTGAAATCAACCAGAAAAGGACAGCCTAAGACCTGTTAAAATGTGTGTTTCCACTGGCAAAATTTGTCAATTGTTTAGCAGATTTTTTTCTAAATATCTAATGTAGAAAATAGTATCAAAATCATGTACTTGTCAATGGTATATTGTAAAAAAAAATATAAATTAAATATTATTTTTTCATGGCCATATAAATGCAAAGTAGGAAATTCAAGGTGTGAACCTCCATCAGTGTAGACTGAGGTACACCAAAGTACATTGTGGGTTAAGAACATGCATTTGCAGACCATTACTAGGGCTCTCAGTCACTTGAGAGTGAGTGACAAAGCCCACAGAGCTACCTGAGTGTGTATTTTGGTGTATGTCAACCAATACAAAGGCTGTATATCTTCATTTGGCCAATCTGAAACTTCATCATGAAGTGTTTGCCTGTCACCTCTGTGTCAGTAGTTGCCTCTACCTATTTGAAGTTTTGCCCATTCACCCTCACTGGCTCCTGGCTGAAGAGACCCCACTCTTCCTCATGCTGGCCTCATGAGGCCAAAACTCATTCCTGCAGCCTGTGCAGACACAAATGTAGTGTGTAGTCCTGAACTCCAGTGCTATGCAGGAAGACACCAAGGTTGTTCTATTTTGCTATTCCTTTTTGAAGGGCTGTATACCTGTTTTTCATTCCTCAGATACCACACCAGCATTTCCTATTGTACTAGAAATACAAGGAAGAGGATAATGAAGCAAACATTGTCTTGTACAAACCTTTTCATCTCTTCACAATCTAAAGCTGTTAGTGTCAGTTAGTAGCATTTTTCAAAGATGTGCACTAGCTTTATGTCATATTTGAAATAAAATGCTTAAACTCTGATGTATTTTCTACAGTCCTCTTTCTGGGTGAGCCAATTCTTGACAATAGAAGATTTTGCAGGCTGCATCTTAAGACTGCAGTCATCTTTAATGCCATCAACACTGGTCACAGTCTTCTGTAAATGTCTGGCTGTTCAGGCTCTGAGCTCTTGCTGACCACACAGTCGTGGTTCTGTCATTGCTTTGTTCATATACCTTGACAGTGCTTATAGCTCTAACAGGTTTTAAGTTCTGATCTAATTCCATTCCTTGTCCATTATTTTACTGCTTGCTTTTCATTTTCTACATCCTCCCACACTCAGGCTCTAAAATAGAGTTAACCCTGATAACACTAAGTCGGATAAAACTGGCTTGTGTTTCTTCCCCTGGCCTTCCTTGGGTTGGACCAGTTGTACTCAGAGACTGTGACACAGTTTTCCTTTCAAGCTGCTATTTTTTAATTTATCATTTAAAGCTAGAATGGACAAATATTATATAAAATAGTTACACAAGTATATTTGTACATTTTCAGGAGGAGCACTTGAGTCCCTAATGTGTCTTTTGGATAGCTCTTATTTTCATCTGGATTTTTATTTTTTTTTCTTGTATTGCATTATTATTCCTTTGCTCTTCTCTGTGTTCGTACTCTTAATGTCTTTGTTTCCTTATAATACATATGGATACAAATATTTTTAGTGTTCTTTGCATATTGTTTGAAGCTTGAAACATGATGCTTATATGTGTCAAACCATGCTTACCAATCATCTCAATTACAATGTTAATAATCTGCTTATAACTTGAATATTGCTTCAGTATAATTCCATTTTTTTTCTAATTCTTGTCACTTATAATTCTGTAGCCCTCTTCAGGTTTACTTACTTTACGTTGTCAGATTTACATGTCTTCTCTACTTTGATATGTATAGTATTATTAATTATACTCTGCATTCCAAACCCAAGTACTTTAAAGAGCTTAACATAAATGGGATTTGTTTTTGGGATATCTTCTGTTTTAATATTAATATCTCTTATTTCACTTTCTCATGCTTGTAATAATGAAGGTTTATCCTGAAAAGAGGAGCAGTGAACAATACCAGGCTAAGGGAAGTGGGACAAAGCTGACTTTAAGCCATATTTGCACCTACCTCCTACCACATTGCTAAGCCCAGAGTGGGCTCTTACCTGAGTCAGAGAGACTGCAGAGATTCCCAGACATGTGAGAATGGCACCATGGAGGTGCTGCAGCTGACTTTCCTTCTAGAGTTTTGCCCAACATGTTTTGAAACACCTCAGCAGCAACAGTAAATCATGTTGCTAATTCCTCTGCTGTGGGAATTCTTTTAATATCCCTTTATGCTCTCTGAGCAGTGATCAGAATCTGCCCTGGTAGAGTTTTCTATAGGCTTTTTACTGCGGGTGGCTTTTGCCTTTCCTGTTCATAATAATGGTACAGTAAAGTAAATTTAGTCTTAGGGATTTGTTGGAAAAGAAGGAAAATTACCTGGTTGAAGAATTTCTGGTTCTTTAGCTGCTAAAGCTCTGGAAGAGGTACTGTACTAAAATACCATTGTCTTGTCAAAGGTCTGTCCACCAAGGGGGACAGAAGGGGAATCAATCTTCTGCAGGGTTTCTGTGTTAGCAGGGGTGTAGTCAGTAGATTGCACTGAAAAGACACGTTTGGGGAGAAGATGATAGCCAGGATGGCTGGTGTGCTCTGCAGGAGCTGTGCTGAGTGCTGTGGCCTCAAGGAAGGCTCAGAGCCCTGCAGGGACTCCTTTGCACACACCTTTTCCCAAATATTTATGGTGGTCCAGGGTCTGTCCCTTTAGGTTGCAGAGGAATCTGAATGCAGTTTGTGCTGTTGCAGGAGCTACTCACATCTTCTTTCTTACAATTCAGTGTCTTGAGAGGTGGTTATTTCTCACATAGGGTTTTTAAGCTTGGATTATATTAATGTCAGTGGTTTTGGATCAGGCCTTGCAGAGGCAAAGTATTGAGGTCTCTCAATTGAGGTCTCTCAAAGTATTGAGGATTTAATATTTGTTTAAATAATTTTTATCTTTATATTATTTTATAATATATGAAAAAATCATGTAGTATGTATAGAGATATAATCCAGTAAGGTAAAATCTTTAGAAGAGATACAGTCAGTCATTATTTGTATTTGTTTTCTGGAAAGCTTCCATTTGTTAAATTTCACCCTTTTTGTAAAGGCCTTCTTTAATTATTAGTTGAAAATCAGGTATTTATGTAATTATTGTAATTATATCTACACATCTAGTGTACTTGCAATTATTTCATTAAAAAATGTAATCATTATGCAATTATAGGGGAAAATGACATTCTTGTAATATGTTGCAGAAGCCCTCATTAAATGGTGGCATAAATGAATTGGAAGTGATTTTGAAGTTTTGAATATTATTTTATCAGAAATATCAGAAGTGATTCATCCACACTATGAACGGGCAGTGAAACCCCATCAAAATTATTTTGAGCAAAGATTTCACAGAGGAGATGTCTCTATTGCTTTTCTGCCTTTACTCTCTGTTCTCTATATTCTTACACCTAAAAACTGTCTGCAGCTTTTTAATGGAGTCGTGCATTGTGTAAGGAGAAGATTGCAGCTCTTGATGAATCTTTCCGGAAGGCTCAGCCCAGGGATAGGGTCTATGTGCAAGCACAGTCTGCACTTCAGCATCTTTCTTCTCTACAGAGGGAAAACCTTATCCAACAGTTGGTTCAAGGTGATGAAAAGCTCCACTTAATGTAGGGAGGTTTCCATTATGTGCTGAGTTTGTATGGTCTGCATGTATGTTGGAATGTCCAAATAGTGTGACTCCAAGTATTGAGGGAAAAAGGAAAATAATTCCTCTTGTGATGCCTCAAGCACAGGAGATGGACTAAGCAGTGTGGTTATAGAGGATTCCTATGGAGCATCTTACTTTCTCTCCTCCAGAGTGGGTGAGGAATGTCAGGCAGGGATAACATACGCCAGAATCTCCTAAAACCTTAGGATCACAGATTTCTCATCCACTTTCATATCAGCCTTCTGTAGTGTACAGATGATCTCTCTTCTCTCCCTTCTTAATTAGAAAAGTCATTGCAAATGGCAGTAAGGCATATACAATTTTTAAGCTTATTTTATCATTCTGTGGTTTTAAAACCTAATGTGGTGTATTCTGCAGTGATGGGTGTATTGCAGCCTCCCTGTGGCATGACTGGCAACCAGGCAGACACCCTTACCATGAAAGCTGCCTCAGCTTTGCTTCTAAAGACAGCACCCTGCTGCTGGGCTGCAGATCTGGGCAGCCTGGGTACAAACCAGCTGGAGGACCTCCCATCTCCGGCACTGGCTGCTCACCTCCCTCATCTGGGGCTCCTCCTACAGCCTTTGCTCCCAGTTTCATTGGGGAATGACTCATGCACCTTCTTCCCAGTTACTTCAAATGCATTTCAGGCAGGTTAGAGAAACCTCCTGCTTAATTCACTTCATTCACATCAGCTCAAGCCTGTTTAAGGAGGGCTTTGCAGGATCTACTCTAATGCAGAATTTTCATGTCCCACAAAAGGATGAGAAGAAAGTTCCAAGAAGAGCCTGGAGGTAGCAATAATGTCTTGCTGTGCCCCAAGCTGAAGAAAGGTTATCCATCTGTGGCCTGGAGAAGAGGTCCCTGCTTCTACCATCTTGTGTCAAGGGTCCTTGCTGAGGCAGCCAATACCAGGACTGATTTGCTCATACAGTTGTGGTGGTTTTCTAAGAAGCTGCTGCCCTTTAATAAGAAGCTCAGCACAACTGTTGTTGTCAAGCTTCCTCCCAGTGCCCTGCAGGGTTTGTTTTAGTTCCCACCAACAAAACTCTTTGCTTTTCAGTGTTTAATGTTAGTATTAATGTAGTGAAGAGACAAACAACAAACCATTCACCAGCTGGATCTAGCTGAACCAGTGGGAATTCAGTCTTTGAGAATCCTCATTCCCAAAGCAATAGTTTTAACGAGATGGACCCAGTGTGAGGGAATATGAGACATCCATTTATCTATGTATACCTGTATACATACACAGTCTTAAGCAGATTTGAAAGCTCAAAGGCAAGCTAGTACAGTTTGCCTTGATTGCAAAATTGATATTGATTCATATAGTTTCATATTTATTTTAAAGTGCCAAAAAGAACTTAGAGGTGTTTTTTTAAAAGCTGAACTTAGTTGCTGAAGGCCAGATCTAAGATACTTACATGAACCAAATGGATATTATGGAATATTTTGCACAATCACTTGCTCTGTGACTGCTTTTATTAATGATAGTGCTCCATGATAGGGATAGCACTTTGGAACCCTGAAATATTGCTGTATATGGTTGTTGTAGAGAGAGGTTCACTGTGGGAAATTTCACAAGAAATAATCAATGTAGATTTTAAAATCTTAGTCCTTTCCCTTTTTCTCGATGGTGTTAAACTCCAGTGAAGTGCCCCTCTGCATCAGTTACCTGCTGTGCTTTGTAGAATGGGAAAGAGAATTGAATTTGTTTTCTATATTTCTCATTCATTTGTTAATGATAAATGGATTACTTTTGCTGGAAACAATAACTTTTGAAACAAAAAAAAATTGCTATACTCAGGTGCCAAAGCACCTGCAGTCTCTTCTATATGAAGTTTCCATAGATGAAGTCCCACATAAAGGAAGAAACAAAAAAATGCGTTAATTGTCTTTACTTCAAAGAGACATGAAGCCCTTGATTAACTGGCAATTATTCTTGCAGTGTGGCAGTTGCAAATCTTTAAGTATCAGAGGGATTACCTGGCCAAGAGCACATGATGATACGAGATCATGGGAAATGGGTGCTTGAGTTTTACAGAGACATGGATGACTGCTGAATAGGTCACAGTCAGTCTCCTCTCTGTCCTGAATCTGGGCCTGTTAGCAGAAGTCCCTTGCACCCCTTTCTGTGTGCATTATGTTCTGTGTCCATCACGTGTGAAAGAGAACATTGCCCCTTGAACTGTGAAACAGTTGGGTGTTTTTGAGAAGCTGTTGGTGTTTCTGTTCCTGACATCTTTGAAACGTGGCTGCCAAACTCTGGTTGTGCATGAGAGTGATTTTACCTTGCAGGGGGAAGCTGGGAGGCAGGAGATGAGCTGAAAGAGCAGGAAGGGGATTTGGGAGCAAAGGCAGCTCCTGACTCCCAGGTAGAAGCAGGTGGACACTGCCAGGCAACATGCAAGCCAAGCATAGAAATAGGATTAAAAGGCTCTTTCCCCTTAGGCAAAATAAGACCAAGAAGAAGGCAGTGCACAATTCCACCCTGAAGTTTTAAGTGGCAGAAACTATTTTTCTCTCCAGACTTTGCTAACATATATTAATTGTTCTTTTTCTGCCCGGAGTTTTGACATCCTCACCTACAAGCTAGTTTGGCTGAGCATCAGCACAACACATAAGCAGCAGTCAAACGAGAGAGGAAGAAACAAATGATGTACCAGAAATGCTCCACATCTCCTTTCATGCTTGACATGTGCAAATGGTCTGGCTGTCACACCTTGTCCCATACCTGGACATGTCACAAAATAGGTTTAACCTGAGGCAGAGCCAAAGCTCACCATTAATATTGCTTGATTAAAAATAGATAAACTCTGCAATATGTCTGAAGTCTCCCACTTCCTTAAAGAAATACAGTGGTTTCTTTTGAATTTTAAGTGACTTTGTATTAAAATTCTGTGTGAGTGGTTATCTGGCTCAATGAATACTGTTGTTATTATTAGCAATTTTGGGTGTTAACCTCTTCACTGCTGTAGTCTCTAAGGGCAGCGTGCCATTGTACCAGCACTCAGGAACTAGAAAGGTTAAGAAGCCATTGAAACACATTCAGAAAATGTCATAATTTTCAGGCTGATGAAGTGCTAGCCTGGAAGAGAACAAAGAAACGATAATAATAATTACATTTACTTTATGCTTGCAAAAAAGACAGTTTGAAGGAGAGAGGGCCATAGGCAGCAGCTCATTTTTGGTTCTGCCCCCATTAGTTATGTCACATTCC
>NW_009954321.1:594150-617235 GCF_000747805.2 Chaetura pelagica | reverse complement strand
TCCTGCTTCACTTCTGTAACAGCAGAAATGTGCTGTTTAAATGGAGCATGGTTGCAGAGGGATGATTTGACACAAAGCCAAATACCTCTTGCCAGTCATTCTGGACTTCACTAGCCTTTTCCATTCCCTCCCCCCTCCCCTGGCTAAGGAGCATCTGGCCCTCTCCCTCTGGTGAACTTGTGTGACTCTATTTCAAGTATAGATTTAGTTATTAAATCTGCAGATAAAGTATGGATCTGTTCCACTAATCAGATACTACGGTGATTAGAGCCATGGAAGTACTTGGAGAGATCAATTAGATTAGATTATCAAATCATTATAAGCAAAGTCTTAAAGACAAAGCAATAGAAAGTAATCCTGTGTCAGTGTATTTCTTTAGAGAGTATTTATGCTCCCTTATTGTTTGCTTGCCTCTGTTTTATCTACAAGTATTAAGACTGCAGTGACTCTGAGCCTCAAGCACAGAACTAAGTTGGAGGATGGAATAAACCAATTTCTACAGTAAAACTCTCTCTGTGATGCTGCTCATAGGCTAAAACACGTTATTGCTTGTAGTCTAGGTGAAAAAAGACATGGAAATCTTCCTTTATAAAGCAATTAGGCAGTTTCTTGGGGGACTTCATTTCAGATCTCTGGGGTTAGGCAGGAATTCTTCTGCTCTCTCACCAGTCTTTTATTACCTCTCTTATCTCATTCTGTATTTATTATTTTGACTGTGCAATCTTATTTTGACTACTTTTATTGCATAAACCCAGAGTTATGAACAAACAGTAGCTAATTCAGATAAAAGTTTGTGATTCATTCCTTAGTAGTCAATTCTCAGGGCTCCTGTGAAAATAGTTTTCCAGTGTATAATAGGCCATTGCTGTCAGTCCTAAGCCTTGAAGTTGTGTTTTCTGCTGCCTTCAGTGTAGTTTCTTATGTGCATACCTGAGATGTTTTTTTTAATGTATACTTTAGTAACTACTCTGGCTAATGCTAATATACTGTTTTCAGGACAGAACTGGCAGAATAGTATACATCAAAGGCAACAATTAGCGTATTTTCATTTGACTTGTTCAGCCTATTAGGTTGTTAAATTTTGCAGAGAAAATCATTAGCATGTTTAATTTGGGAAGGAAGCTCTTGGAAGAGGAGTTGTGGAAATAAATCACTCAGTGAGGAGACTCTCAACAGCAGCCAGGGCTCTGAAATACCATGAAACCTTTTCCCATATTATTATCTCTAAAAAGGTGGAAAAACTGCAGGATTATCACTGGTTTAGGAGTTAACAAAGAAGCTTCTGATAGTTTTGTCTAATCTTAAAATCTAGAGAAAGATTGTATCATATTCTTCCTGGACACTGACAGAAGCTCAGGTTGGCAGTTGCCATATACCTGCTCTTCTCTGAATGAAGGTGAAGGACATTTGAATCAGGCCTGACATAACATGGCTTATAGTTTGGGTTTGTTTTTTTCTTTCTCTAGAACTGTTTGCATCACGTGTGATGTTCCAACTGTTGCCTGCTGCTTCAGAATCAAGCTGAAGTTGAAACAGTGATGGGAAAAAACTGCGAAGGTCCTTTTTATCCCATCTTTATCAGGAGCATGTGATGTGACATTCCAATGATTTAGAAACAGTTATCTGGTATTAAATACATTCAAAAAGTTTTGGATTTTGACCAATTAAAAGCAAAGAGGAAAGGTCAGAAAGAAACATCAAAACAGAATAAATATGAACTAAAGATTCTACCATACAGCAGCTAATCAGGGCTTTTGTGTGTCCTGCTGTGCCAATATCTATTCAGAAACTAATAATTATGTCTCTGGTCTAAAAAAGAACTAATTTTGAAGACTTGACTGGACTAAAATCAAGTAATTTATTGCCCTTTTTTGCTGTGTTTTTATGATGTTTTGCCTGATTAAACATTCAGTGCTAGACATAGTGGCTTCTGGTTTTGTCCCTGCAATTTTCAGGTTCAAATTTATGTAAGTGCAGTTACTGTTCTTTGGTGCCAAAGTACTTGATTGCTTTCATAAACTAGGATATTTAGCTGCAAAACTGATATAAATGTCAGGATTACGTTATTAATTATTTTGAAGGCACAAAAATCCAGAAATTCCTTTCCTTTGTCCTCCAGTGGAATGTACCTGTACTCATTTGCACTCTGGAGGTAAATTTTTGGCCACATAAAAGTAAATCATGAAATTCAAATCAAGTTTTGCAAGATCAGCCCAAACTTTTATATCTAAAAGATGTAAACAAACATAAACGTAGAGAGAGAAATGGGAGAACTGAATGCTTTATAGATTTTGAAAATTGGGCCCAAGACACATAAATATATTTTCCCTTTTTTTTTGTCCTTTTTTTCTCTATTCTTATTTTCGCAAAATAATTTTGTACCAATCTTATATCACAGCCTCTCCTGTAATAACAAATATCTTTTACCTTATTCTGCACTTTTCCTGTGTTTTCTGATCTCACAGTCATTATTCTGTCTGATTTGTCTTTATTTCATGTTTCCACTCCCAGGTTTTTTCATTTCAGAAACATTGCTACCTCTTCAGGACAACAAAATCACGAGCTATTTATTTGCCACTATATCATTTATTTTTTTCCTTTATACTGAAGATAGAGAAACTAGGACATAAGAGGGGACTTTTGCAAAGTCACACACAGAGAAGGAAAGAGACTACATGTCATTGTGGAGTTGGAGTTAAAACATCCTGTCCTTTTAATTTTATTTATTATTATTTTTTTAAAATCTAGGCTGTTCATGATGTTTCTGGGTTGCTTTTATGGTTCATGTAGCTGAAATGATGCTTCTTGTCTTTAATTCCTACACAACTTAATCCTGATCTTTCCTAAATGCAAGTATTTGCAAGTTTACCCCCCACAGGAGCGAGAATCACATCTTATCTTAGCCCATGAAATATTTTCTGCCTCCCAGTTGCCTCACAGCCTCCAAATAGGCAAAAAGAAAGGGTTGCTGCAGCTTTTATTAATTATTTACGTGCTGTTATCAAACATTTCTAGAGCCCCATAAATTTACAGGCTTTAGTACAAACTCAGAGAAAGCAAGTTCCCTGCTGTAGAGAATTTACAACGAAGGGAAGACAACAGAGGTGAAGATATAAAGCCAGTGGATGTAGTAAAGTAGTGCAGGATACAGGGGGTTTGATAAGAAGGGATTGCCATAATACATGGTGTGAAGGAGGAGAGTAGGAGTGCTTGCATGCATGCATAGAGTGCCCAAAGAGGAGAAAGAGGCAGCAGTAAAAGCCAATAACAAATAACATACAGGGATTACAAGAAAAGCAAAAGGATTGACCTGATTTGTGTGTTTACCACTCAGCATCTCAGTGGTGCTCTTTCAGCTCCTGAATATAATCATTTATCTCAATGGGTGGCAGAGGCAGGTGCATGTTTTGAATGGAGGCCAAGATGGTGGACCAGGTTTCTCCACCACAGTGAGTTCATATGTTGCCCCAGTTAGTGACTGTTTCCAAAAGTCACAGGAAACAATGGGAAATGGCCCATTCAGAGGAGCTGATGACACTGTCAGCCCCTAGCACAGGGCTTACTTTGGGCCAGGGACAGCAGCCACTGTACTTCTGTCTCTGCCAGATGCAGCAGTGTGATGGCAAAGTGCTGCATCAGATATGCACTGAAGCTGTTTTCTTAACTCAATCCCTAACTTCCTGTAGAGCCATTATAATTTTCACCCTTGTTTTTCTAATACAGTTTTGGTTTTAGATATATGAAAGATGAGTATGAAGAGTAAAAGTGTATCTAAACAACCCTGAGTAACAAGAGGTGAACAGGCTGGACTTCATTTTCAGCAATTTCTGCTATTATACATTGTGTGGTAGCATCTCCATTGTTGCCTGCAATTGTCCCAGGTGGTACAACTGCTGCTATGGAGATCACCTGAAAGAATAGGAATATTCAATGGCACAATATTTGATAATCAGCCATAGCATTACAGAAAAAAAAAAAAAAAAAAAAGGTGAGGAAAAAAAACAAATTTTTAAAGGCCCAATATTTGATAATACGCCATAACATAAAAAAAAAAAAAAAAAAAAAAAAAGGTGTTGAAATAATACAAATTGTTGCTGAGATAAAACAGCACGTCTGGGAGTGGTACCATCCCACCTTGTCCTCTGGCTGCAAAGGACTCCTCGTAATCCCTTCTGACCAGGTACTCAGGCATCACTTCTTTTCTGATCAAATGTTGTTCATTATAGTGAAGAGCTGCAGAGAGTATTCAGAGACCCCATCTGCAGGTATTTAAGGTTCTCACTTAAGCATGCTTCTAATTTCAAGCTGGAGAGCAGCTGAGGAAGCTGGGGATTGTGGAAGGGTAGATCAAGGTAGCCTTTCATTTAAGGGCTTGTCTGGTGACAACATTGTCATTCACTATTATGGGAGCAGCAATTGTCCCACAGTTTGCTGAAACTGCAAGGATGACTCCTAAGGACCGTAAAACCCCTGGACATTGCTTGGCAGTTTAAAGGGGCTGTAAGATGTCTGTAAGTCTAGTTATAATATTATTGGCATGTTGTAGTCACTGTATGAATTCTGAGCAGGACAAATATTGGTATGGTCATGTGCTTTCAGCCTGAGCTAAAAAGACATTGCTGTTGGCCCTCTCTGTTTGCAGTTGCATTTATTTACTGTAGCTTCCTTTTCAGTAATTTTGAGATTATTTTAAGATACAGGAGTGGAATGTATGTGTCTATGTCTGTGGACAAAAAGATCAGCCAAAAGCTATGGATGGGCATGAATACATAATCAGCAACCTTGTACCTGCCTGTTAAAATAAAATAGCATTGAAGAACAGAACATTTGACTGTAATGTAAGTTGCAGTTACTTCCCTGCCAGGGCAGCAATCCTCTTGAGGCTGTCATCTATTGCAACTTGAGCGATTGCTAATTGCTTTTATGAAAGCACCAACTTCAATTATGTTTTTAGTGTGTCACTTGTACAGCTTTAGATTTGCATGTATTTAGAAAGGTGTTCATGCAGCGCAGAAAAAAATGAGGGAGCAATCAACAAAAACTAGATTCACATTTGAGTCATAGCATTGAACACACTGAAGCTACGACACAAACTGTGTGGTACCTGTCACACCACCAGTTCTGAAAAGTGGGAAAAATGCAGTGTTTTGTTATCTGTGAACACTCTCCACACCTCCTTTTGATTGAGGTTTGCACCTGGTGCTGCTGAAATGCTATTCCACACAGCAAGTGCTTATTTGTTAGCTGTGTTTGGTGCGAGACTTCACAGCTCTAGAGTGAGGTGCCCAAAATGCTGACTGCTCAGGTAGATGCTCAGTGGCTTCATAGGAAGAGCTGATGGCTCCAATAAGTGGCTTTAGTGAAAGAAGAGAGGGCCTTGACACCACATCTGGGGTTCACCTTGAGCTTTACAAAAATTCGGATTGGGATCCAGAGCACCTGGCTTGAGGCAAAGTCTCCTCCAAAGAGAAGAGACAATTGAAATGACTTTTATGCCTTCTTTGGAGTTACCATGTCATTTGTTCTGGCAGCAAATGCAAGAAAATTATTGTGCTTATTTTAACTTTTCTATGTTATCTTAATGGCCCAGAAAAAATGTAAAAGAGGTTCATATTGTGTGGAACACAGTGACAACTGCATTAATGCCAGTGTTTCTGTGAATGTGGCTTTTCAATATCCATCTTCATTTTACGGGCTGTGGTAGACAGGGATGAACTGCTTTATTGTTTTGCTCTCTTTTAGTGAATCAGAATAATTCCTCACAGTAATAAAACAGAGATCTGAATTAGCAAAAATCTGATCCTTAATTGACCTTATCTTGCTGCCAGTCTGATGTAATCCAGATTCTGATGTGGTCTTGCCCTCCTTGCTTATGAATAGAGAAAGAACATTCTCATTCCCTAAAAAAAACCCTTAGTTTTATTAAAAATAAGAACAACAAAAAATGAGTAAAAACAAAAGGAGCATCTTTCAGGTATTTTACACTTTTGTACTGTGTTTATTGGTTTTCACAGTTAAAATTGGTTGTAATTTTTAAATTTAAGTGTTTCTGTTATGACTGCATTCTTGGATTCAGCTGTGTCTTTGGCATCTGGTGGTGCCTGTAGTGGTAAAATGTTTCTCTAAGTGCAGTTTAGCAGCTAAAGACTCTGGTACCTAACAGCTTCCAGGGGCAGATATAGATTTTTCTTCTTTCCCCTTGCCCTGCCCCTTCCTTTTGTATTTTTAACAACCTGGTAGTAACCTATTGATTATTGTGTGCTTGTGAGTTATGCCTGTAGTAGCTGAAATCATTGGCAAAATGGTGATAGAGAAAATATATGTTGTATTTTAAAGAACCATTGCTAGATGAAATTAAGATTAATTTTTAGGTTTTGTAAATCAAAGTAACATAAAAGCTAAGAGTACATTTCATGGATTTTCAGTCTTATTAATATTTATTAAACTACAATTCTTTAGATTTCTGTATCGCTGATGCTCTTCATACGATAACGTAGGATTGTCTGAGATGAACATTAACTTGGACGCAACTGAAATAAAAGTGAACTAATTTTTAAATTTTAATTTCTCAGACTCAAAGAAATTAATAAAGTAAAAATGTCAGAAAAACATAATAATTAGATTTGAAAAGTTCTTGCTACTTTCTTTATACATCATGAATAATTTTAGGAATAAAGATGTACAAATTTCATTTAAAAAAAAAAAAAGGAAAAAAAAAAGAAAAACTCTTTCTAATCCTCTGTTACTATAAAAATTTAATAGCAATGCAACATTGAGGATTACCATCCAGCCTTCAGAAGTGCTTCTCTCATGGAGTCTTCTTGTCCACATCTTTTGTACTCTTCTGGACCAGACTTTATGGTACACTTGATGTTTCAGGGAAACCCACTCATTTCTATGTAGCAGCTGTGGGGAAGAGGAAAGCAGAATTTTTTGAGTTGATATTTTGTATCAACTCAAATGCATGTTGTTTGTATTGATTTAGATTTTTATATCAGTATACGTGTATCTTTTAGTGGTTTAGTATAGTCATTGGAGGTGCATTTGCTGAAGTGTCTAATATAAAGAAGTAATTATATATGTGATTTACAGAAAAGAGGGAAAATGGGCAATGATTTTCTTCATGTGTGTAAAAGCTGTTGAAAGATTCAGAAATTAAATCATCTTAAATTTATTTTTGCTTATCTTGGACAGAGGGAAATATTTGATTTAGCTAATCCAAGACCTTTTAGGAGTCAGGAAAAAATACCACAGTTATCTACACTGAGGTCCCAGCTTTAAGTAAGAATATGATTTCACATGTCTAAAATAATTTTTGTTCTTAGTATTCTTCCCTTCAGAAGTTAAAATTGGCTGACTGCCTTTGAGTTGATAAAATTCCTCATTTTTCTGCCTGCTGTAGGTTTTTCCTGGCCCATGTTTCTATCATGAAAAACAAGAGGAGCTTGAGTAATTTTGATACTGTTTTGAAAAACAAAGCAAAATTTTTTGCTATCTTACGGAGGAAAAAAGGCCACACCCCATCTGTTTCTTTTCTTTGCCTTTGCAGGTCATCTTTAAATTGAGTCTTGTGCTTCATATTTCTTTTGAGAATGAGCATTTTGGTCATAAATCACATTGAACGTTATGGCAGAAACCCTGCAAAAAAAAAAAGTTGTCATTTAAAGTGGAAACTGTGACAGAAGCTAAAGTAGAGGTAGCAGCAAAATGGGATGTGATGTTAGACTAGAGTGGAAGGCAGCCTCTTTTGAACAGTAACCACAGACATCTACACTTCCAAACCAATTAATAATTCATGATACACAACAGCCATGGATCATACTGTGTCAGTGCTGTACAGCTGTATTTTGATTTTCAGTTTTTTAGAAAAGCAACTTAAGGCTCAGGGTGCTTTGTGAGGCAGTTGTCACCCCTGGCAGATGCACTGACCCCCTGTCCTGCCGTGGCTGGGCTGTGGTGGCAGCCGGGGCCAAGTAGCATCTGTGGCTCATGGCTCCTGTTTGCCTTCTTGCCATGGCATGTGGCTTCTCCCAGATTTATTACGGGTGCTGATGGCAAGGATTCCTACAGAGAGAGCTGCTTTACTCATTTGCTTGTCTTAGTTTTTATTAATTGAAGTTTGAGCAAATAAATTAATCAATGCTGGTATCAGCTTCAGGCCGAACTGGGTGGGAAAATCTCAGTGAAGACCTCGTAGCTGTTTGTCACAAGAAAGTAGAAATGCACTATTCTGGCTTTTCACCCTGGTCTGCCAGAGGACTGGTGTTCCCCCCTTGCTCCCAGGCAGGCACAGGGTAGATGTGAGCATGTAATTATAGACTGGAGGCTGTTTCACAGGTCATTTGCATAAGAACACAAATTAGATTAGTTTAACATAATTCTGGTGGTTCCTAACCTCCCAGTCTTTGACTCAGCAACCTTAATGTTCATTTAATATAGTTTCTTGAGATTAATACAGACAAAGAGTCCCCATAGGTCCAATAAATCTGATAATCACATGGAAGGAGACATTTCTGAGAAAGAACAGGGAAATGAGTGTTCATATGGAAATGAGATGTTTCTTTATGGTGGATTTCAGTAAAACTGTAAACTACCAAAAAAAAAAAGAGGGTGAAATCTTCATCCCTTGAAATCAAAGGGATTTACTTGAGAGTTTATGTGATTAGCAAAGGAAAGATAGCTGCTGCAGGAGAGGAATAAGGATTTTTTTTTTTTTTAAGAAGCCTTTAAAGTGACATGGAGAGTTATAAATTGTAAGTTTCTATATTAGTGTTCTGTAGGATCCTGTAATGTTTCTTACACCAGAAAAGACACTTTTCAAAGCATATGTATTTGCATTGTTTATAATTAAAATATTAAATTCAGACTATTTATTGAGAAAAAACACTTTCATTTTCCTATGTTAATTGTTGCCTGGATAGTACTGTGTGTTCACTTAAATTCTGGGGTGGCATACTAGAAGAGAGGTAGTTGCATTTCCTTACAGATGATAAAATTGGATTAAGAAAACCACAATAAGAATTATCTACTTGATCTTCCACAATTAAGCATTAGTCTGGTTTAAAGCTTTAAAGTATCAGACAGAACAGCAGTGCAAGTTCTAATTAGCATAGTAGCTAATACATAGATTGGTGTTCATGTGAAATAAACATGTCAAAGAGCATAATACGTGTATTATTTTAATGCTAGTTGGGGTTTATTGTGATGTTAATTATAGATTGGGATTAAAAAAAAGTTATGTAGATGTTCTTATTAATGAGAGTAAAATACACTAATAGATAGATTTTTTTACTCCCCTATAATAGTAGAGAGTGGGAAATGACTTGCTGCCCTCATTTTACCTCCTATTTGAGATTACAGAAAAAATACCTTCAGCTGCTTTAATTTACCTCCTTTCTTCCTAAACTTTTGGCTTCAAATTTTAAGGTGCTTTCAGCAATCACAAGGCCTAGAAATATCCTAGCTGAAATTTTTATGTAGCCTTTGGCTTCAGAAGGCTTAAAGAATGATAGAAAATACAGTGAGGTCTGCGATTTACAAACACTGGTGAGTGTTAACATGGCAGTGGTGACCTGGCAGTGCACGGGTACAGCCTGTACTTCTCCTAGGTCCATGATGGCCCTCAGGTTTCATTCAGCTTTTTTTGGGAACAACAAAGGAGGAAAGGTGCATATACTTTTGCCCGGGGGATTTTTTGAATGGATCATTAGATTTTCATGAATCTTGGGGTCAGAGTGGAGCCCCCCTGTGTCAGGCAGGCAGTGGGTACCTCTTCAGTGTGGCTGCTCAAGTCCCTGCACTGACAGGGGTAGTACCTGAAGGGGCTACAGGAAAGCTGGGGAGGGACGTTTCATAAGGGCTTGGAGTGATAGGATGAGGGGTAATGGTTTTAAACTGTAAGAGGGGAGGTTTAGGTTAGATTTTAGAAATTTCTTTGAGGGTGGTGAGACACCGGCACAGGTTGCCCAGAGAAGGTGTGGATGCCCCTCCCTGGAAGTTTTCCAGGCCAGGTTGGATGGGTCTTGGAACAACATAGTCTAGTGGGAGGTGTCCTTGCCCATGCAAGGGGGTTGGAACTAGATGATTGTTAAGGTCCCTTCCAAACTGAACCATTCTGTGATTCCATGATTCTACAGTAGCTCTACTGCAGTGAATACTGCATTCTCACCTTAGCTAGAGAAACAGTTGCTCACTTTGTGGGTTATACGAGACAAGTGTCCCCCTCTGGCTGTAAGATCCCCATCCTTTCCTCCTCTTGCTCCCTTTCTTCCCTCCCCTCCTGCAAAAAGCACATCCTATGGCAGCAGAACCAGCAGAGTGGTCTCAAGCACAAAACTGTACAAGGAAGAAAGGAGGTTAAAAGCCCTTGAAACATATGGCATGCTTTGGCTTAATAGGAAGTAGGTGGCAATCTCTGCAGGGATGCAGTATGGTTTTTTGAAGCATTTGTTTCCCAAATAGTTTTTTATGATTTTTCCAGCCCAGACAACCAGTAAGTGAATGTAACTCGATTATACACCACAGAGTAACATGCGCTGTCTGTAAATGTGGCAGTGATGAGTTTGATGAAAAGGAGGTGGCAACCAAAACAAAGACAAAAAGTGCTCTAAGGACTATGTAGAAATTAAAAGCAGGTGCCATTTAGGCTATTGCTGTAGAGCCTGCTGATACTGTTTACTTCCCTGCTGAGGTAGAAATCTTTCTCTGCTAAAAGCCTTCACAAGAGCTCTGAGAATATCCCTGCGCAGCAGCGTGTTGCAGGACACATTGGAGAGGAAAACTGTTAAAGCCATCTCTTAGCTTTATTGAATTATTACTGCTCGGGGAAATAAAAAAAAAAATACACTTAAGAAAACCCCAGCTGTTAAACGTAGTGCTTTTGGAGGGAGTGTGTTTGCTTCAGTGTGGTATTTACCCCCAAATCAAACAGCAATAGCTACTGCACTGGATGTGAGGAACAGATTTACAGGTCTGTGTTACTTCTCCTGCAAGAGTTGGCTTTGAGGGCACTTTGCTCAGTGCTGAGAGAGCAGCTGGGGCCAAGCCTGCAAGTGGTTGAACTGAGAGGGAGGCTAGAGGGGGCTCTGCAGTGGGAACTGCCTAGCTGGCCAGGGCTGGGTGAATGCTGCTGCAGCACCAGGCATGGGTTAAATCACAGGTTAGAGATGGCTGAGTAGCTGATTTCCATCTCTTCTCTTCTCTGCCTTCTTTCACTCCCTCTCCTGCTCTTCCCTCCCTCCCTGTTCTCTCTCTCTCCCTACAAAGTATATATTATTGAGGCTGATGCAGGATCCTGGAGCCTTAAGCATCCCCTGGCACTTTGTGGAGCACTACAACAATTGATTACTTCATTTTTTAACAGCATAGGATTATATTAGCATGGCTGGGAACATGATAATTTTCTCGCGATACAAAGATAGAAAATGGAATGCGTTCCTATAAAAAGTAGGTAAAAATTTTAACCATTGTCTAGAAGCCCTCACGATATTGTGACTGCTGTGGCAGGTGAATAATGAGCCACTATGCCAGGCTTCCAGCTAAATGGGGCTTTGTCCTGTCTATGCAGCAAAGGCATCCAGAAGAATGCAGAGCAGTTTTCCGGTATACAATGAATCACTCAGTGAGGCCAAGTGACACTCTCCGAACACTCGTCCCAGATATTACAGCTGTTGAAGGAAGCTGCTTATGAAACAAGGGTAGGCTCAGTTGCTTCATGACCTTACAGCTCCTGTGCTGTAGGAAATAGTTGGGGTAACTCTCTGCAGGAATAGCATTGCTTTTAAATCCATAAAGCTCTGAAAATGGAATTGCAGGAGTGTTAGAAAGCTATTACTTTGGGACTTGACCTGGGAGGACGGACACTGACAAACCATTTGGGTAGACTGCAAAAACTTCAGGAGAGAGAGGGGTAGGAATACCAGGAAATGGGATGTATGTCTCTTCCAAGCTTGAAAATATATCAGATTTTATCACACTTGTGAAGTGGACTCTTTCTTGCATGCTCAGCTTTTGTCACAGAGGGAGCTGTGTCAGTATTTAGGTATGTAAGTGGAAATTTGGGAAGTTTTGCAAACCAAAATGTTTAAATGGCGTGGACCTAAAAATAATCTCCTCACTGGTTTTAATAGTGGAAGAGTTTGAGGTGCTGTTGTGACTGCTCTAATGTGGTGAAATACTGTCCCTGCTTTTGCTGCTCCCATGATGAGCAGCAACATGATCTCTGTTCTATATTGTCCTGTATAAGCTCTTGGAATGGCCTGTGAGCAGTGACAGGCACCCTTATGCCTTAGAGCAATGGGAATATATTATTTCCAAAATATACCTGCTTTCAATTTCCATCCACTTATTCCCTTGAAGATTTAATGTGTTTCAGAAGTAGATACAGTCATAGGTAAGAATGTATTCCAGCTGGATTTGGAAGAAAGGTTTAATTTGAAGACTTTTCCACTGCAGCATAATTTTCTTTACTCCATAGTCAGTATCTTAGTGCTGATAATATACATTATTAAACTTCACTTTCATTTTAATGAATTTCTGTTAAGAGAGATTATGTACCGAGGATTCATAATATTTATATACCTGCGTAAGTCAGAAAAGAGAAGATTCTACCACCAAGGGGATCGTGCTTGTCCGTAGCCTTTTTAATGAAGAGCTTTTTACTTGTAAAGCAATGTGAAGATGTAATTCCTATGTGCACCCTCTGGGATAAGAAACAAAATCAGTGGTATAAGCACAGGATCATTCGTTAGGTCCATGATAATCACGTAAGAACAGCTTCTGATAATTAGAAATTATTGTGTGTGTCAGCAGCCAAGTGAGGTCTTGCACTTCCTTTTTGCCCTCAGGGTTTAAGCCTAGTGTAGCCAGCAATCATTTCCCTTGTCCATGCTTTGTTTATCATCCATCACAGAAAAGTGTTGTTTCTTTTTTTTTTTTTTTTTTTTTCCTTAAGATACAAATTTTCTGCTGTCCTGAGGCCAAATTGTGATAAATCACATACACTTTCAGAAGCAAAATAAAGATCAAGGTGGTATCATCTGGGAAAAAATACATACATGTACACAAACTGTTGTATGTTACTTACTCTAGTGTGTAAATCTGTGCCTATTTAATGGCCAGTTGCTGTGTGCTGTAAAATCTGAAAACTGTGCATGGATAGTCATTAGGGAAAGGGAGCAAAGCTTGGGGTACCTCCTGTCACCCCCCAAGGATCTGGGCTGTTCTGCCTACTCCCCAGCTGCTCTCCAGAGCATAGATCTTCCTGAGGTAGTGCCCTCTGCCAGTCTCTGCAAATGTCCTGGATATCCTGCAGTGTCTAACAAGGTGCAAGATGTTCCTGTTTCAGCAGCAGATCCATCCCAGGATCCCTGTGTTCCTTGAGCTGTGGGACCCGACACTGAACCATTCATTTGTTCTGCCCTCACAGCAGTGACACAGAGAAAGTACTGCATGTGAAACCAGGAGAATTTTTTTTCTCCCCTATCTCAGTCCCCTCCTGTGCAGCAATCAGGATCCTTCAGAGACATTTCAGGTCGACTCGGTTGCTCTTTTAGCACTGTATTGGAATAGCTTCATTACAGTCAATGGAACTATTCCATTGAGTAACTTATTCAGCAGGGTGAGAAAGAAGCTCACAATATGGCCATAATAAAAGACCCAATTTTGTCTTCTTTAAATGCACAGAATTTCCATTGACTTCGGTGCAAAAGGAAACAGGGATATCAGGCCTAAGCTCTCTAACTATAATTCTACTTGACACATTTGACCTTTATTTTTAGAACAATTTTACTTTTAAAGGAAAATCTAGAAATAAACGAGCATTTATCTATTTACATAGGGGAAAAAATGAAATCATTTCTGTTCTTCTGTCTGGGTGCTGGAGCATTATAATGTGCCTGCCAAACCCGATGTGTAGCTTGGCCTTCAAGCTCGACAGCAAAGCCTTAAGTGAATAGAAGACACAACAAAAGCCTTGTTTGAAGTATAGCAGGACTATGCTGGGGACTGCAATTACGGTTCAGGATATCAACCCCTGTGTCTCTGAAGTCGTCTTTAAACAGGTTTAGATGGGACAGAGTTAAATCTTGGCCCAAAAATGAATAAGGTCATCTGTAATTTTTTTTATGTGACAGGAGGTACAGCATGTACTGTGACATGTATTTGTAATGTCCAGGAGTCGGTACTGGAAAGACTCCAAGTTTCATTTTGCCCAGACTGAAGCAACAGTTTGCAACTGTTGTTCTGTGATATTCCCCCCCCCTCCAGCCTTGTGTTTGGCTGCACACAAGGATAGAAGGGATCCTGGCAGGGGTTGCAATGTAGGAATCCAGCAGCAGGTGGCGCCCGGGAGCACCACGGAGCGCTCCCACCTCCGCCGGCCGCGGGAACGGGCTCGGAATTGGCTTCAAACAAACAAACAAGCCAAAAAAAAGGAGCAGTCCCCTCTTCTTGCTAACGGTAAGCGCGTTTAGACCCAAGGTGTCTCTTATTTTACTTGTTTATCGCGGTCCTTAAAGCCTTCTGGAAGAGTCTTGGATGTTTTTCAAATAATTCTACTCATTATTATAAAAAGCCCATGTGTGTCTCGTCTCAGAACTCTACAAAAATCAATGAACTTCTATTAAAAATGCCACGATACAAAGCGAATGAGCGTGGGCACAAACCCAGGAACTTCCTTGGCACCACACGGTTTATTTCTTTTGAAAACAACTCCTGTCAGGGTTGGGATGGGGCACTTCCATTCAGTGATACTTGGCTCGTCTCTGTCTCCTACGAGCATCCTGTCCAGCTGTGGGAATGTGATTAATAGATCAGTCATGTCATAAAAATAATTCCATAATGTTATCTTTGTATTTTCAGAGTGTAATACTTTTCCCTCTTGATGGTGTAGCTGCTTCACGGATACCAGGGGGCTAAACCCACCATCCCCCTGCAGTGCATTGAAATGAGCTAAACTCTAGAAAGGAAAAATGCAGTATTAAAATGTAATGTATTGCTTCTAAAAATTATATTTAATTAAAAGCCCTTGTAAGAGGTAAACTAGAAATCAAAATGATCACTGCAGAATTTATGTATTATTTCCATAATAATAATTCCAATGCAATTTTTATACGCCTTGCACTTTATGTCCTGCCTATAACATTTATCTCATTTAACATATTGGTATATTTTACTGGAATAACCAAACTCATTACTTTTGTGTTTGATAGGCAGGAAGAGAGAGGAGGGAAACTTTTAAATTCATTTAGAGTCTGTGTTCTGTTCTGGAATTACAGATACAAGCTGCAATAGCTGAATATTTTTTGGTACACAAAATCACAGAATATTAGGGGTTGGAAGTGACCTCAAAAGATTATCTAGTCCAACACCCTGTCAGAGCAGGATCACCTAGAGTAGCTCACACAGGAAAGTGTCCAGGGTGGGTCCTCCGTGCTGGACTCCTTCAAGCAGTTCCTTGTCCTTCCTGAAATGAGGGGACTGGACATAATACTCCAGTTGTGGCCTCACCAGGGCAGTAGACGGGGAGAAGAACCTCTCTAGACTTACTAACCACACCCTTTCTAATACACCCCAGGATGTTTTTGGCCTTCTTGGCCACAAGGGCACATTTCTAAAAAGAAAAATATCTATAACTCAAAAGGCATCACTGATATATACTGATAGATATGAATGGCTTTTAATCAGTTGCCCATATATAAGCTAAAAAAGTTCACTGTGATCAGCATCTTTTAATTAGAGACAGTTTTCCAAGACCTATATACTTTAAATTCCATTGTATGAGGTCTGATTTTCTTCTCCTAGGGAGGAGAGCCTTTAATACATGTCATCTTTGACTTCTGGTACTTCATGACGAGTATTATTGTATTCCAAAAAGCACAACCTATGACTCCTAGGTGAAGGGGAGAGCCATGTGGAGCTGGACTAGAATGGTGCACCCTTCCTGAAAATATAAGGGTGGAAATTCTTCTGGGATCACTTTGGAGTGACTGAAGATGCATTTAAATGCAGCTGAGACATTTTGCCTGTGGAACAGTGTATTGTTGCCAAGTGAACAGTAATTCTTGCCGACCAGACCTGTGGTTCAAGTTAGGACACTCAGTCCAGAGGTGGGCCTCTGAGTTCAACTTATTTCTCAGCACCATTCCTGTTTCCTGGTGCTTTTGATCCACTTTATGACTTTTGGAAGGTCGTTTTTAATCTCCGCTTCTCCTACCTCTTTGCAAGTTCAAACACTTTGTAAAATCTGCTGGGGAAATGTGATGTTTGTGCAGTGTTGAGTCTATCTTAGCATGGCATAATAATTATACTGCCAGCATTTTAGCTAACAATATGTTCTGAATGCTACCCCACTGTGAGTGATTCTAGTTTTCATTGTGGTCTTATTAAATCAGCCTGTAGTTTTTACCAGAGCTAACACAGGACCCAGTTTACGGTCAAGAATACAAAAAAGCTTCTTAGATCCTTCAAAGGAATGTATCAGATGTATAGAATAACCTCTCATTATTCTGATAATGAGAAAACAATCACTTGACCTAGAACTTCAGGGAGAGAGAATATTGTAGGCACTATATAGGAGCTCTTAAGTTAATTGGATTGGAACCTGCTTTCTGTAACTAATTTAGTAGTTGCCAATAGTATTGGACTGAGCTTCTCACCTTGCCCATGAACCTGAATGGGAAAAAGCAGTGGCATCTTCCTCACAGCCTTCACTCTATTCCCAACTATATTGTGTCTTTTTATTAAAACACCTATAGCATTGCCTTTGTTTGTGGTAGTTTGTTTGTTTGTTTTGTTTCATTTGCTTTTTTATGGTGGTGGGTTTTTTAGTGTTCATTGTTGTTTTGTTTTTTGTTGTGTTTTGTTGTTGTTGTTGTTGTTGGGGAGATCTGTCAAATACAAAGCAGCTTCAGGCCACATTCCTATTTTTGCACAAAGCATTGGATAGCCCCAGTGGTATCCACTTTAAATCACTGCAAATACCATTGCAAATTCTCCATCCATCCCTCTGCCTAATGACTGTAGTGCTTAAAAGAACTTGGATGGAAAATAGTTTGCTTTTACTCAAAACAATGCTGAGGTAATTAGATGTTCTAAGTTGCCTGAATGCTGCAAGTACCATTAGGCTCTTTTGGCACATGAAAGCAGAGCAATGGGAAAGGTACTTTAGAAAATCACATATAAAATGTATTCAGGAGTTATTTTTGAAAGGTATTGCAAAAGAAAAAAAAAAAAAAAAGCATACTTTTTCTACATTTAAGTAATAAGTAGTTCAGCAAATCCTTTTTCAAACTTGTCAAAATGTCATATCCAGGTACTGGATTGGAAAATTAGTAACTGCTGAAGTGTGTGAGTGTTTAAAGGTGTCACTGTGTGTAGCAGGCTGGTGGATTTTATCTCCTGGCTTTAAGAAGAGATGTTAATCATTATGGCTGATATTTAAAATGTCAGAAGACCTTAGCATGAGGATAAAGGATTTAAAATGAGACCTTGCTGTGTCATGTTTCTTCACAAAAAAAAAAAAAAAAAAAAAGGAAGATCAGCACCTGTTCCTTTTCTCTCTTTTATTTTATTTTTAATTCAGTGGCACTGTGAGAGCTGCACCAGCATCACAAAAGCACGTGAACTAGTCGAGCTGCAAGGTGGAGAAATGGGCTGCTGAGCTCTTTGGTACAGCTCCCTTTCCTTACATCCCTGTTGTAACTCCTGTACTCTTTCATAGCAGTATCTGGGACCATTGCACCCAAGGGCATTGGCAGGGCAGCACGGCTGGAATAAGGGAACCTTCATTTATCACTTCCATCCTCACCTGCTGCTTGTCTTGGGTTTTGTTTCTTTTTTTTTTTTGCCTTTGGATGAGGCTCTGAAACAATAAGGGAAATTTTCTCTTGCAGCAGGTTTCTTGGTGAGGATTTTGACTACCCCTGCTTAATGTTTTCTAAGGCAATGCCAGGTAAGCAAAGCTGCAGAATTATTTCCCTTCCACAAAAAAAAAAAGGAAGTTAAAAAAGCCAGTGCATTTAAACTACTCAAAGTGGACTTAAAGGCTGTGAGAGTTTACAAGGGGTAAAGAAGAAAACTAATATTTCTTTTTTGTTTGTTTGTTTTCTTATTTCCTTTTTTTGTAAAAGGCTTCAGTGTGCATTCAGGTACCTGAAGCATTAAATTATTTGAGTTTAAGCATATATACTTTCCACTCTGCCAGTTTAATTCTGCTTATCTTGGTAAAATTAAGGAAGTGATATGTGCATTTCTTGGCTTAGATGTTCACTTGGACAACCTGCTGCACTGAGACATCTGAAGGATGGGGTTTGTTAAACATACCACAGATACAAAATGATCCATAACTATGGAACAACACGACAATAATAACCTGTTCAGAGCATTTAGGCATTTTGTCTAAACTTAATTCTTATGGTGGTTTAAGGATTTTAGTTAGGGTTGTGGTTTTCTTCCTATCAAATTTCATCAACAGTATGAGCTGAGCTACCACCAGATAAAGTTATACAAAGTCAGATAAATTGTTCATTTTTAGAGAAGACAGAGTTCAAAGGAAGTGGTTTGTATACTGAGTAGTATTTTATATGCTAGGAAATAGACAAAAAGACAAGATTTTTTGCTTATGGCAAGGTAACACAGATAATTTGTGTTTGGTATTTCAGCTTAAAAAAGAGAATGGAAGATGTCTTTATGAATATTAATTGACACCTTTCCACAATTTTTCTATGAAACAAGCTGTTTCCTAAGACCTGTAATGGCTGTTACCTTGGTACCATTGTGAAGAACATTTGAGTCTCAATCTTTCCTCAGTGTTTCTAGCAGACTGGGTGGTTTTGTAAAAAGAAAAGTTACTCTGGGGATAGGAAGCAAGCTACAGATTTGGCATCTGAGTTCACAAGTTAAATTCACGTTGCTAATCTTGGAGTTTCTGATGGCCTGTGAAATCAGTAGAAGGTCATATTTGTCCTCTCTTGCACTTGAGCCCCACAGAAAAGGGGGTACTTTTGGTGCCTTCAAGTCAGACATGCTTCAGTTAACTTTCCACCTTCCTTTCAGAAATCAGATACTTTGCTCGTTGTTGCAAGAGGCTGTTTTCTCCCCCTCTCTCAAATCTCACCTCCATCACCTCTCACAAGCTGTCAGAGCACAGCGGAGCCGCGGGGCCAGGCTGAGCACCAAGGTCTGGGTTCTCATTCCCCAGGGGCTGTGTGCCAGTGCTGCCACATCTGCTGTCACCCAGCAGCTGCAGCATCCCCGCCAGCCCCCTCCTGCTTCTGACACACAGGGTGAGACTGAAACCTGGCGTTACTTTCAAGCCCAGGTTTCTCAGACAGATCTAGTATGTTGTGCTCACAGCTACTGTCTCCAGAAGGCATTTGCAGTATTGGTCTTTCTGCAGATGGAAGTTTTGTTTGCTTTTTCTCAACGTGATGCAGAGGAGATAAAAGGCATACATTTCATTACAGAATACTGCACTTTCAGAAGTGGTTTAGTACTCAACCTGATAAAATTACATTTAAATGTGTTCAGCGTTTCTACTGCGTGCACATGTTGCTTCCCATGGCTTGCTCAAAATAAAAGAAACCTGACATTATTTTCTCTCTCCTGATAATATGCTGTGTGTTTCTTTTCTCTCACTTTTCTTCACTCCTTATAGCCTCTTCTTATTTTGTTCTGCCAGTCATGCATTGGCATTTATTTCCCACTAGCTGAGAAGTGGATGGTTCCAAAACAGATGATACAATACAATGATTTTTACCAGAAAGTTTAATGGAAAATCTCAGTAAATCTTCACAAGCTATCACGGATTGGAAAATAGAGCACAGTCCAGGAAAAGGCATAAACATGTGATACACTACTTGGCATGTGGTAGTCGATACACTGATAGCAAAGTTTTTATCCCTAAGTAGAAAAAAAGGTGAATAATTAGTAGCATATAAAAGAGAAAAAATACTTTTTCTTCTCTCAGAGATGACAGTGGATGCTCTTGCTGAGAGCTGTATTTCTCAAAGACAGGAAGATTAAGTGCAGGCAATTTCTATGTAAACATCATCAGGATCAAAACATTGTCTATAACTTCTTAGTGTCTAAGGCAGCTTTGACAAGTATAAACCTGACAGCCAATGGTCAGAACACAATTAATACATCTTTCATGTGCTGAAGTTAGTAGGTCTAAGGTCTCCCTGGGGTAATATGATGTAAAAGTGTTCATGGCACTAATTTACTCACAGGCCATTAGCTCTCTGTAGATGCTAGACTTTAAAGACCTGTGTGCAAGGAACATACTCTTCAGATACCCATATTACACTGTGGTCCTTCATTTTCTTAATGCAATTTCCTGGAGCCATCTTGTTGGTCCTATGATGTGCAATGAAGAGCAGAGCTCAGAAAGTCATAACATTGAATAATAGGTCTTTCTATTTTGCACTAAATATTTTGAATGTTGTATTTCTTAAGCAAAGAGGGGAGATGAAGTCTTACATATAAAAATGATTTGTTGTAGTCAGTTTTGACAAACTATCCTCTGGTGTTTCAGTGTTTTAAATAAATTGGCACTGAAATATAAAAAGCTAATGATTGTTATGCAGCTTTTTTATAGTCTTTCTGCCTCTGTTGTCCAATTTTAATAAGGTACCCATAAAAAAAAAGAATAATGAAGCAATATATAAACAAGCTTATGAAGACAGCTTTTTCTCATTAGGTCGAACATCCTACGATTTTATAGATAGATTTTTTTAATATTCTGAAAGAAAGTTTTGGATGAAATGCCAAGATTCTATAGGAGGACACATAATGATGAGCAATTAATGTCACATACTAAATTGTGTTGCCATTTGAACAGTATATCATGCAGTTCTGTGCCAGCAGATTCAACAGTTGTGTCAGCCATCATTGTTCAGCATCCAAAGGGTCATCTTTCTATCCGAGCAGGGTAGTCTAATTGCTTACAATGTGCACATCATAAAAGATAATGTGTGGGATCTCTGGTGATCTTTTTGATCGAGAATCAATTAAAATGAGTTGCTGTTACTGTGACACTAGATGTAGACAAAGTGAGACTCACTTGACAGTTACTAATTACAGCAGGAAGCCAAAAAAAGCCCTGTAGAGATACAAGGACAGAAATGGCTGAATTAGTAAACTGTGTTGACACACTCACTCAGTATTTTTTAATATGCAAGGATAGCATATTCCTATGTCTAGTGAACCTGACAGGCATGAGTTACTGACACTTTATGGAAATGAAGTGGAGAATATGATTTTATTTATTTATTTATTTTTACGATTAGAGTATCTCAAAGCTAATGATGCTAGCAAAATGGCATGAGCAAGCTGTCTCAGCAGGGGAAGCATGCACTTGTCTCTCTTGCTGCCTGAGTTCAAAAGCAACCTCTAACTAGATGCTTTTTAACCTGAGGATGCCACCAAGAAAATGCTCCTGTTCTTTAAAGCAAATGGATGCTGACTTCTGTTCCCCTCTTTTACTCCTTGAGGTGCCCAGTGGGATTTCTACATCACCTTGCTTTAGAGCAGGAACTAAATAAATGTAAATCTGGGATAATTCTGCCCTGCTGTCTCTCACTCGCAGAGCTCCCTCAGCATATGCCCTTCTTTGGGACAGTGTCCAAGAACAGCCATGTTCAGATGCCTGGGGGGAGGAAAGGAGCTTTATTTTGTTGGTTTTTTTGCTGTTTTTTTTCTTCCTCTTGATCTCATCTGAAAAGTGCCAAATGATCTTGCCATGTTCTGGGTGATTTCGTGTGTTTCACTGGGAAGTGTGTATGCCCACAGGAGGTCAACTGGTGCTGTGTAAGATGGAATCTGATAAGAACCTAACCCAGCTGTGCTGCTGTTTTGAAACTGAATCCTATATGAGAATCCTAGGGTGTCCTATCTTCTGGTTTGCCAGAACATTTGTGACTATTTTTTAAAATAACTCTTACAATTTTATGAGTCTGAACTTGTTATCCTTTACCACATCATAAAATTTTCCTTACATTTTCTTAGCAAGCATTTTTTACAGCCTTGGACTTCTAATTGGGAAAATTGGGACTTCTTTAATGCCAGTGCCATATTTCAGCTAATGGAAGAACCTGACACAGCACTGAGGCCAGCACTTTCGTGCATGTTTATGACACTATTTTCAACCTTGGGTTGTGCTCAAGTCTTTTTCTTCTTGCCTGTTGTCAGACTTGCCAAATCACATCTGTTTTTTTCTTTACAAGCTCTCTGGAATCTGACCTTGCCTCGCTTTCCTCTTCTGGGCCCATAATGTCTCTCATAGTGACATAACCCCCTGTTTGATTTCTCTCTAGCTGCTGTGGGACCTCCCAAGCTTGTGATTTTTTTCTTGTATTGAATCCTATTCCAACATACTGTGGGAATGCAGAATACCATGGGGCCAATGCCTTTCTTCTGTCCCCTAAAAAATAGCTGAAGTTTATTTTAAGGTTTAGCACAAACTGGCTGCCTGTGCCTGAAACCATACATTTCCTCAGGTTCTGTACCTCTAAATTATTGACTGAATGATCTCTTACCAAACTGAGCATGAATTAGCAGCACAGAAGAGCACAGGCTCTTCAAAAGTATTTCTTCAGTACTAAGGTGACTTCTGAAAAACAATGCATCACGTTTCTGTGGTGAAATTACAGTGCTACTGAAAGAGCTTCACCAACAAGAAGTGAAGAAGTAGACCAGTTGTGGTAATCAAAATATAAATGGTTTTCAGCCAAACATGGTGTGTGAACCAAAGCTGAGAGCTGACTCACAAATTCATACTGTAAAAGCTCAGAAGGAAACATCATAATCCAATTTGATTTTCTGTCTGCAGACTTTCACCCAATCAATTCTGTGATACAAAGCTGCTGTTTCTAACCCAGATAAACTCAAGTTATTAGGCTGTGTTGGTGTTGCAGAACAAAGACAGATTTATTTTTTTTTCCTGTTCCAGAAAATGATTCTTTAATTCCTGAGGAAATAGAAAATATTTTACTAGTTGATTCTTAAATTGATCAACTAAATGAACATGTTACGGGCTTAAAACATGAGATACCCCAGGAAAAGTTGGTTAAGGTGGAATGCAGGAAT
>NW_009954321.1:482755-593987 GCF_000747805.2 Chaetura pelagica | reverse complement strand
GGAATGCAGGTGGCAGTAGTACAGCTTGACTAGGAATTCACCTTTTTCACTTACACTGAGTGGAAAGCAAACTAAAAAACCTCTGCATGCACTGTGTTTTCTGCATTAAATAGGAGTCTGAGAAACTTACACGGTATGTTTCTCCATTTCTCCCAAATGGGATATGCATTAAATGCCTTTTGATTTCTATTTTGATGTAAATATCTCTTGCTATACATTTCACTTTTCATTGCAGTGCAAAATAATCTCTCCATCTCTTGAAGTTTGCATTTTTGTGGGGTTCAGAGACAGTTGTTACATACAAATGTTTCCCTTAGCATCGAGTTAAGTTATGATGTGGTGTTCTCTGACATTTTCTCCCTACTGTAGACTCTTCTGTATCTCTTAAAGGCAGTGAGCCATTCTGGGACTGATGTGACAAGACATGACAGGAAATTCCACTGAATGAAACAAATTATACACTAGAGATGTGCTGAACTGGCTGAAAACAATTTGGACACCAGGGGCTATGAAAGGTGCTGAGAAGATGGAGGATAATTACATTTTCTTTTACGTTTTATTTGAAGTGTTTTGATGCAAAACGTGGTGTAAATCAGTGACTGAGCTCTTCTTTGGGTTGTCCCTTTCAGATTCCTTGCTCCAAAGGATGTGCACACATGTATGTGCATGAACAGAGTCAGTGAGTTTCTTGTAGCTGATAATGACTCATTATGATTTTGACTCAAATTAGAAAGTGTATGTGTTCACATTTCCCAATTTGTGTCTTACTGAATAATATTTATGCAGAATAGAAATGGGTGATGTGTATGCCCAGGTTTTAATCCACAGTTGTAATCAAGCAATGGCATGCTTGGGTTGCAAAACAAATTCTCAATCAAATGCACACCAGACAATCAATGGAAAGATTTTGTTAAAGCTAATTGTACTTTATATAGTGATAAAGAATTTCCTGTAAATTAAATGCAACAATTAAAGACAGAGTTGATGTGTAAAAGTATTGAAATATACCCAGAGGGAAGAGGAAGAAATCTGGAAAATGAATTGAGGTTTAGTTGTCAGTCACGTCCTCAAACTTCAGCAATAAAGAAATTTGACTTCATTCCTCTTTACTTCTGTCAGTTTTAAATCATTGTACATTAGCTCGTTTTGTGAGGTGCTTCTGATTTGTGAGACGAACGTAGTGAATTGTTGCCAATAAACTAGGATTACCATTTTGCCTGTACAGTAACAAAACATCAATTTTGTTAAATGTGCCTTTAAGAACGTGAGCTGAGTAGACCCATATAGTGGCTTCAAGATTTGTATCGTCAGGATGAGGATCTGTTTGTCTCATCTTGTCGTGTAAACGTTTGCAGAAGCATAGAGCAGGTAGGATGGCAATCTGGCAGCAGTCTGCACTAGGGGCTGCGAGTCAAAGGTTTCTGCATCTGAGGAGGGCATTTACGTGAGAGTGTGCTTTCCTTGACACCACCTGCATGACAGACATGGAAGCATCGCTGCCTCTGTGGAGCCAGGCAATCTTCCACCCACTGGCAATCGGTCAATACTATTAGGAAAAGCAGTGGAAAGCAGGGGATGAAGATATTTTACACTTTATTTGATGCTTTTTCCAATAGTATGATGGAATTAGTCCTTGGACCGATACCGTTGTGTTTTGTTGTTTTTTTTTCAAGTAGTGCTCAAATAATGTTATTTGAGCTTTATGTTGACACTTGTTCAGATGAAAATTTCAGTAGAGCACTTCAGCAACAGCAGCTCTGGCTTTGAGATTTGGAAGAACTAAAGCTGAGTTGAATTAATATACTTGAGTTTTTTTGCCTTGCATTGGTAGAAATGAGCAATGACCATAAAGAAAGGCTGTAGAATTTCTCCCTTACAAGTCATATTGAAATATTGTGATTGTTCCTGCCTTCATTTGCCTGGGCATATTGGCAGGAAACTGACCCTAGTAATGCTGGGTTTACACCAGGATTTGACCTTAGTAGGGCTGGTGAGTTTGCTGACAGGAATCCTGACTTGCAGGATCTCTCAGCATCACTCCAGGCTGCCTACTATTACTTGTGAACTCAGTGCTTTGATATAGTACCTCTTCCAGTCTTTCTGTCATGGAAAATTCAGTAAAACCTACAGATTGAAATACCCTACTGGCTGCATATGCTGCAGCAGCATACAGATTTTAAGTGCATTTCTGAGAAGTACGAACTTAAATACTTGTCTCAATAGAAATATAAAGCAGATTGAAACCTTGAATCCAAAGTGGATGAATAGATGATGTTCTTGGAAAATACAGGGGTGCTTTTGTTTCTGTATATTGGGCATGTCAGCATATCCATGTTCTTCTGGTAGTAGTCAGTAGCTCCAGTTATTGTAGTTTTAGACAGATTTTCAGAGGCATATCCATGGTGCTGAAGGAGCAGGTGCAAAAGACCTACAGAAGGCAGCGTACCTGGACTCTTGCTGGGGTCAGTACCAGATGCTTCATGGCATAGTACAGCTTTTTATAGTTGGCTTGTGCTATCACTGGTGGGTCAATCAAATTCACCATTCACACATGACTAATTTTGCACCCTAGTTTTTGACAACAAGAATTGTAATCGATGTAGCCATTGAAATTAGGTTTGTTCTAATCAGAATGATCAAAATCTGTTTCTCTGTCTCTGCAACAATTTTGTATGGGGAGTACAGAGAGACTTACATTCCCAAAACACAGTGATTCATTCTGGTTAAATTGTTCGTGTTTCTGGTTTTACTTGCAGTTGGAGAGCGTCACATTTTGTGAAGTTGGTAAAAATAATTCTGCCCCTGTATGTGCTGTTTTAACAGTGCTGTGCATGTTTTCCCTCCCACGCCACATTCTGTGAAACGATCTGTTCGTTGTGAGAAAAATCATGGGTTTTGCAAATGAGGAACTAGATCTCACCATCCACGAATGACAGAGAGATTTCTGAACATCCTCAACAGGGAAGATACAAAGAGAGAGTTTACTGAGCTATGTATACGTGGGTGTATGTGGTGTGTGTAGTATGTGCATCTGTCAAGCTAAGGACATTATTCTAAGTAGGTGTTTGCATACTTCTCAAGAGACTTGAAATACCAGACACAGAGCACTGTATAGGGATATACTTTTTATGCCAGGAAACAAATCTGTGTTAGCAAGTCAATAATAATAATCTATAGAATACATATGACTGATTTTATTGAAAAGTCTTAAGGCACAGTGCATGTGATAAGCATTTTCATTACTGTAAATTAGATAGTAAAAATACTTTTTTCACAGATTAAAAGGTTTTTTTCCCCCCTCTCTTGTAATTCTCATTAGGTTAGTAATTCAGTTACAGATATATATATATATATTTAAGAGAAAGGACTTGTTTTACATCTTTTCCAAGACTAAAAGGAAGAAGCATATTACAAACCAAATGACAGAATGGAAGGTGTGTATCCATAGCAGGTTCAGTTCTGAGTACTCTGTATAAAGGTAATATTTAAAATATTTATTGCTATTAGTTATTTACTTAAAGATTTTTTTTTTTTTTCTGTTTTCTGAACATCTTGCATATCAAGTATAATCCTACTTATTCTTTGTCTTGTTAAAATCTAGCCCAGGCCAGGTGCTGAATTCATCCTCCTGAAGCACTTGGTCCTCTTGGCCGCCCTTCGTTCAGTAACATGCTCTGCTGAATTTTAATTTAGGGTTGCATATACATAAAGCTTATATTTAAGGGTTTCTAACTAACAAACAGCTCATAAAACACCATCCTCAAGCTCTTCAGAGTTACATTCTAAAAAACTAAACAAAAGAAATACCCCTAAATGCCAATACCAATACACAGTGTAGTTTACTACCCAGTGGTACACATTAAGTGCTAACAGTGAATCTATAGGGACAGCATCATATTTTGTAGTCTAAGTACTTTAAAGCAGCACAGAGTCTTTCAACATACTATTGAGCCTGACCAGAAATATGGGATTTGTCATTAAATTCAGAGGCTTCTTTATCTCTGTGAGTCTAATCATGTGTGCAGAAGACTAATTGCTAATGGCATAGGCTTTATTGCTTTAAGCTTCCCTGTATTATAAATGGAATAGTCTGCTTTGTGAGAAGTAATTAGATTTTATTGTTCTACCTGTATCAAGTCTTCTTGATGATCTTATGGTTTTACCAATTCAGATTTTGAGAGCAATTAGTGGTAGTGATGATGTTTCATTTTAAATCACAAACTGTTGTAAATTTTCCTTCTTTTTCCTTTATATTCTTTTTTTTTCCCTTGTGACAATAATATATGTGATATATCTATAACTTTTCATAGCTTCCTCTGTTGGCACATGCTTTAATGATTTGTAGGACACCTCACCTGTGCCTTTGCAATCAGAAAATGTAAAGCCTCTAGGCAATGACAGCATATTACATAATCATATAATTTTTTTCAGTGATTTACAAACTCATTGTTTGACCTTGCATTTTTGGTTGGGTGAGTTATGATTATGCTTAAGGATTAATTAGCCTTCTGGTAGTTGCTCATTCTGTCCTGAAGTCTCTGGAGCAACCCCTCTTATGCTTTTCAGTTTTAGCAAATCTCACAATTAATATAAGCTGAAGTTTTATATGAATCCAAGGGACTGTGTGTCAGGGACATTTAACAGATTTGTTGCTTGTAGCTCCAGAGGCAGGATCTTGGCATTTTTGGCATAAGCTCCAAGTCTCTTGTTGACTAATACATTTCAGAATTATTTTAGAATGAGATTCTTATCCTGAATGCTCAGTATGGAAAATAAAAATATGACTGAGAAGTCACTGTGAGTGTGTACAGGATGGAAGACAGTATGTCCTTTGTTCAGGTCTGAATTTCATGTTTCCAAACCTGTCCCCCACGGATTTCCAAGAGTGAAATCTATTGGCACTGCAGTGTGCACCCTCTGCTGTCAGTGACCTCTTGCTAGGATAGTTAAAAAAACCCAGGAAAATACTTCATTTTTATTTTTTTTTTCTTCATGCTTGTATGATGGCAAACTATTAACAAATTTTTAGCTGTTTACCCTGTATTAGTAGATTCTGACATTGAGCTAACAATACCCAAAATCTGGTTACTGACTCTTGGGTAAATTTTAATTTAGAAGTATTTTCATCCTAAAGACAGAACAGTACAAATACTTGTGAGACTTATTTAAGAAACAACTCCAAAGGGGGTTGTTCACATGCTAGACTTGAAGGAAGATCTTCCCTATGCTAATGACTGTACTGTAACTCAGAAGCTGATGTCTGTTTACAAATACTTTGATTAAGTTACAACTTACCAGGAAAGTGGGGAACATGAAAACATCACAACTAGAGCTGTGGCTTCAATTATCTGAAGTGGAGAATCTGTGCAATGCAGAACTCTTAAGTGCATAGAAGTGGACTTTAAAATCCCTTTCCCAGCATGAATGGACTCGTATTTATTTTTTCACTACAGTCTCTGTGTGCCTAAAGTGCTGCTAAAGTCTGTAGTTCAGTTACTGAGGCTGTTGTCTGGGTCAGCAGAGATTTTGGTCCAGTTCTTCTCAATCCAAGTACGGTTTAAACAGCCATTGGGCAAAATCCTCTGTGTGAAATTCATGAGCAATGCCCAGAAGAAGGATCAGCACTGAGCCCCCTCTCTCTTGCTTGTTGGAAATAGATGTTCTGAGTCCCAGATTTCAGATTATTTTGCCCCTCTTTGGTTCCAGTTAATTTTAACATTGAAATGTTTTCCACACAACTGTGGAGTGTAAAGTATTTCTGGTGGAGAGCAGGTGATTGGAGCACTACAGAAATGGGAAAAAAATGCGAGTTTGAACCGTTTCATGCTGAGATCAATATGGAACATTTACCTCTTTTCCTCAATAGTGTGTAAAAGTGACTTGCATTTCTTCCTTCCTTTATGTTTTGTTTTGTTTTAATAGGAATGACCTTGGAGCACTTTTTGGAAATAAATGATTTAGATGCATAAAAGTAGCAGCAGAGCATTATTTTAGGACTGTTTGGAGCAATTTAAGAAGTAACCACTCCACTGCCTTTTTGTGCTGTTCCCTTTTTGCTGTAAGTGATCACTGCCTCCAAAGCAGCCATTCTTACTCCCTGTCAATCCAAAGTCAGCCAGGTTAGCCTGAGCCAGCATTAAAGGTGATTTAAACTCATGTGTTCGACTTGTTACCGAACTGGTCTTGAAACATTCACCCAGCCTGACAGTGGGGCTCTGCTTTGTGGATGGCAGCATCTGAGAAAGGAGCAGCAAGAGCGTGGAGCATTGACTTCCTGGGATGAAGGCTTAAAAAAGTGAGGTACTACAGGCTTAAAAGTGAGACACTACTTGGCCAACGTAGAAGTGCCTCCGTCTTTTTGTATGTTCAGATCCTTCTGTTTTTTTCTCTCATTGACTACATTTATCATACAGTATTTGGGAAAAACAATGAGGAAAAAAATGGGCCAACCAAATAGGATTGTTCTTTCCCACCAATATGATGGAGCAGTTAAATTAATGACTAAATCTAATTAGGAAAAGAAAAATTGCAGCTTGTCTGCTGCCAATACTAAAGCCAATGGACTGTGAGATAGAGCTATGGTTACACTCCAGAATTATCTCACCATTGTTGAATCTTAAGGTGGCTTTGCTGCATGCACTTGGAAGTAAAATAATCCTAGCAATTATGGTTTGTAATTTGTGAGTGGTTTGAAATGTAGTGGCTTTTACTATAATAAATGGCTTACTATATGTTGACAAAGTACAGCTTTAATTAACAGTGACAGATAAAGCTCTTGCATTTAGAAGCTGTTTATATTAAAAATTACCTGATAAAATGATTTTTTGAAGCATTATAAGTATTCAGTAATGCATTACCACCTTGATCTGCTACCATATGTATTCATCGCTGCATGGATGTTGCTTGGAATTAGAGCAAGTTTTTCAAAGACATTAGACTGTGGTAGTAACTGATAGATCAATGGCTTGATTTACATATTTATTATGGAGAAACTGCTTGTTTTCATCAACATAACTTAGGGTTTATGCATCCTTTGTCTAAAGTTAATTTGAAAATATTAATTTTCTAGTGACAGGTCAGTCGTCTTTGTGTCTAATCCCTTAATTTTCCTTCTACCTAAAAATGACATTCAGTGAAATGAATGAGAAATTACAACTTCAGGATGTCATTGTCCCTACTGACTAGGAGCAAACAGCCCAAGAGGGGTCTGGGTAGCTGTACAAAATACATCCGTCTCAAAAGCAAAAGTTACTTACTTTACATGTTTTTTCCTTCACATAAAAATGTAACTTGAAAAATATACTCTTCTTTAGTTTATTACTTTTCTGAGTATAAACATGTATGCCTTTTTTAGAAAAAATAATCCTCAAAAGGAAAAAATGTGCCATCTGTCCAAACCAGAAATGTCATTTTACTCTGTACATTTTGTTTTCAGCATCATATTCAGCATCATCTGGATCACAGTGTCTTAATCCTTCAATGACAGGAATTTGCAAAGAGGCACTCTTGATGGATCTCAGGGAAAAGAGTCAGTTCAAGTATTTTCATGAACAAAAAAGTCTTGTAATTTCTTTTTTTCTTGTTAATTCCTTGGTTTTCATTAATTTGATCCATTTCCACAATTCAACGTAGTAAAGATGTCTAAAGGAGTACAAATAGGTTGAGAGGAAGGAAACTGATGACAGGGAGTGGTTTCCAGCTTTCTGGATTTTTACTCTTTGTATGATAGAGCTGAACAGAGAAGGTAGAGAGAAAAAAAAAAAAAAAAAAAAGGAGGAATAAAATGAGAAGACTAAGAAATTGAAAGAGACAGGAATGGACAAGAACAGAAGCAGGGCACATGTAAGAAAGACAGCTGTGCTGGAGATGCTCAACCAAATCAGAAGTGCTGGCAGGTACTTAACCCCTCGGTGACATAATAGGCCTTTTAGAAATCAGAAAAGATTTATAAAGTCATCAAGTATTTCCATCACTGTGTCTTTACAGATTCCTTCCATCAATGCTGTTTCTTATTCTATTTTCTGGTGATATGCATTAGGTCTTTCTTTAAAGTAGTGTTATCATCTGCCCATTGCATCCTGTATCAACACTGGAAGTTTCCTAAGGGGTTCACCATCAAGATCTCCTACCTTCTTCTGGGGGAACTCCATGTGGCCTTACTGGTGCTAGCGAGGAATTTACTGATGTGAAATGAATACCTAGTTTGTCTGGTAAATGGATTTTAAAATGGAAATGAGATTTGTTTTGTTTTCATATGCCATCAGTTTAGCACATACCTCAGATGTGTGCTGATAGGGACAGCGGACGTGATTTTAGCCTCCAGCCTGTTACTAACTTTAGTTTGGTAGAAGCTCAATCTAGTTCACTGATTTGGCTTGCCTCTGTCACATGACTAAAGATCTAAGGGAAAAATGCTTACAGTCCCAGCATCTGTTAATTTAAGCTACTGAAAGTACAAATGAATTTTTAAACCATTTTCTTAGAGGGTTTCCTCCATTCACTACTTGTGTCCATATGGAAAATGATTGACAGTAATTTAAAATGCCAAGTTGCAAAGCAGCCATTAGAAAATGAGTTTGAGTCAACAAATATCCTAACTCCTATAATACAGAAATGTGCAGTAATGAGGGAACGTTGAGTGGTGAGCTTGGCAATGCCTGAAAGGTAATTTTCTTCCTCTTAGGCAAAACCCCTATGGCTGCTTGGAATTGTTGTGTGTCATGGATGCCACACAGGCAGCTAAAGCCTCCATGACAATGCGCTACCTCTCTAGTTTGCAGGCACTACAGGAAATGTAATTGAAGCACTTTTGGTTGTATTATAGGACATAAAACTGGAGATGTTCCTTACTCTTATTACATACTTAAAAATATTATCTTAAAGCCCTTAGAGCTTCTTATAATTTTGCCTTGGTTTTAAAAAAACAACATCTTTGGGTACAAATAGATGAAAAATCCCTTGGTAACTGGGGTAATTGCAGAGATTTTCCTTTGCCAATCTCCACGTTTACTGACTTTTCATTTATATCCTCCTTTTAAAATGAAGTTGTATTACAAGATGAAGTAGATGCGTCTTCTCCTTCGGTTTCTCTTCATCTTCTCAAGAATTTGTTGTTCCTTTGGGTGCTTTTGCTGATGGCTCCCTGCTAATATTTTTTTTCTTTTTAAATAGTTTCATACTGTGAGAACAATAATACAGGCCACAATTGCATTCCCCCTATCCCAGGCCTAGCCATTGTCTTTTACCAAGTGGGTATGTGATATGAATGTTTCTTCTTATTTTGGAATGGATTTGTATTTCATTTGTGTGTGTTTCATAAACACACATTCAGAAGTATACATCTACATTATGGTTTCACACAAAACTATAACCTCACACAATTTACAGAAGATGACAACACCCTCCACAGTATGTTAATGTCAGAAGCTGAAAAATTGCAACAGATACACTTTCAAAAGCAGTGTTATTAAGCTGCATGGATTTGGTGACTATTTTGTAATAACGCAAGTTCCACATTAAGGCAAATGAACCAATTATGAAAATTGGAGGATAAAATAAGTGTTAAATTTGTCATGTTGCCAAACTGATGTTGCTGATAGGAAATTAAAATGTTGGGGGCTAAATTCAGCGATGGTGTGAATAACACCTTGTTACAGTCCAATCTTTAAAAAATTTACTAATACACTTTCAAGCACGTTTTTCAATTATCTAAATATCACAGCTGCATCTTACACATCAGGGAGTCAGTGTTAACTTAGCTTCCATGCTGAGAGGCCAGAGGGCTTTTCTGTAGAAGGGGAGGGAAACCAACACAAAGCTTGAAGGTGAGATAGTTGATTACATTTTTTGTTTGCTACTATCCTTCCTTCTTTTTGGACACACAGGTAACACCAATTCACATTAAAAATGTATGCAGATAATTTTTACTTCTGTTTATGTCACCATTTAATGTGACTCTTTGTGATTTACAGTTGCTGTTTTAATCTTTAATGAATGTAGCTGATCACAATTGTTTGTCTTTTTTCAGTTGAAACACAGTAGGAAAGTGAGGTTTCCTAAATGTGTTGCTTCTGCAGAAATGTTTCTGCACTGGTTTTGAAGCAAACATCTCACCATGGTGAGTGGGATGGGAAGAGAGAAAAGTGCATGTCATTGCAGTTTGTTAAGCAGTTGGAAGACTAGGAGAGGGCATGGCCCTAGAAAAAAAAAATACAGCTTTCTACCTGTGTTGCAGAAGAAGAAATTTGTAGAAATACCAAATTATAGGATGTAGTATTTTTTTTTTAACGAAATTAAGTCAGCCTTGCTTTACTTCTTTTGCAGAGGTACACAGTACCTGTCTTTATTTTACTGTATTTACAGTGTTCAGTTATGGTTGTCTTTTAAAAGCTGTGGGGTGTGAAATAGGAATATATATATTTTTTACATTAAAGGGTTCTGAATTGCTTTTCCTGAGGAAACAGTCTGTGATGCCAGACAATATCCAAGTCATTGTGAAGCTGTTAGTGCTAAAAGCTTCCTTTTCATTCATTTTCTCTGCCTTAGTATTTGAAATCGTGATAAAGGCTGAAAGTTTAGAGGTGACTGATAGAACTAGGAATGCAGTGACTGGTTAATTGGCAGTACATCGAATAAAGGTACCATTTATAAATTATTCATTGATACATATTTCATGATTAATAGGTGGAGCTCAGCTCTTCAGTTCACTGAAAAACATATTCAAATTGTTTTAGTAAATTCGTAACAGATGCTGCTCCAACAAATTGTTATAAAACACTTGAAGTGTAGATATAACTAAAGTGATATATATCATTTCACTGTTATTCAGTGTCACTGTTTTCTTATATATTTTTTCACAGCAGTGTAACACTGAATAAAGCAGGACTTTCTTCTAATGAATAGTATGGGGAATAAAACCGTATTCTATTTGTGAGATACCAGCTTCATTAAATCAGTGTGAAATTTCCACTATCATCACCATATTCAAAAGGAGGATTCAAATTTCAGTGTTGTAAATTGGTATAGGTGCCTTGATTTCACTCTGAAAAAATGTTTATAGATTGAACAGTGATAGTGTAGTTAATATATATTAAAGTTACTTCTACTCCCAAGCCACAAAGGAAGAACTCACTTGTTTAAGTTTTGAGTGAAAGTTCAAGTCTTGGTTGTGTTCATTCAGGTCCTCTTCCTGCATATGAAATAATTTCCTATGACGATGCATCCTTTGTGAGTCTGAAGTCCCTACAGGCCTTTGAGTTTCCTTCCTTGCTGCTTCTCCATCACATGGGCAATGGTGGGCAATATTTTCTGCTGTTATTCATCTCCATCCTTTGCCTCACATACACTCAAGTTCATTATTGTTGCCTCTAAAAGGGTCTAATCCTGCACCTTATTCTCTTATGCAGTCTCCCACTGAGTCATTCAATAAGTAGAAATTCACATCCATATGATCCATGGCTGGACTGAAGCCCTGGTTTGGAAAGTATCATTATGGAGGTTAAAATATATCAGAACTTACTGAGAATCCAGCAGTCAATGTGTCCTATTTTGGATTATTTTCACATGAATATTCAGTTATCAAGGGTACTGAGTTTACCTCTTGTGACACTGAAAACATGAAAATGTTGCAGTTGAAAGAGTTATGCAAAGTCCACAGATTGATACCTTTGATCTTCTCAAGGGTCCCACAGGTTTTAGACACCCACGTTTAGAGAATTCAGAACTTATGGTCAATATCCAAAAGAGGGACTAAGCCAAGGTGATTAGGACTCCAAAAGATGTGATAGAAAATTGAAGTTACCTATGTGTGGCCTCGCTGCTGGACACCACCACATTTACTGTGAGGAAATTCATGTCATCAGCTTCACAAAAAAAAAAGGAGATTTACCCAAGAAAACTCCTCTAGAACAGCCTGTGCAAGAAGCACCACACTTTGAATGATACTTTCCCAGAATTTCTCTTTGGAGCTTTGAAATGCATTATAGACTTGCTAAACTTACCAATAGAAGCAACCTGGCTGAGGACCACCACATACCAAGAGAAGCCAGCTCATGCACAGCTACAAGCCTAAAATTTGCAAAGGCATTTCTACCACCACTGTAAGAAATTGTTCACACAACACAACTATCAAAATTCATGGATTCTCTCTTGCTGGCTTTGTCTAGCTCAGACTGCAACATATTTCATCCAGTGCACCGAATGTCCTCAGGGAAGCTGTGAGTGAAAAGAATCCCTGCACATTAAAATGAATTCACCCAGACAATTGGTGAAAAAATATAAAAATAATATTTTTCCCAAGACAACCACTCTATTTCCAGCCTCTCTTGCAAGTCCTTAGGGAAGGTCTACAAAATACCTTCTAGAGGCTATTGTGAGAGAATAATTCATATCTATTGGACAGTAAAACTAGGGACGCAACAGGGGTTTTATTGCACACTATAATTTTGATTTCCATTAATTTCTTGTATTCCAGAGGCAACAATTTCCTGTCTCTTTCCCCTGTCTTGTTGGACTATCATCTTGTTTTAGTCCCTTCTGTGAATACTGAACATCTCTTTTCCCAAGTTCTTTAAATGCCTTAGTTGAACATGAACAATTTGTCTTAACCATGCTTCATTTGAAGGATAGTGCTCCTATACCCAAACTGAAGGCAAGCTCTTATGAGCCTCATCTTTTTCTCACAACCACATTACCTGTTCTAATAAAATCTTTCTTGCAGACCTTACTTCATTCTAGCCTCAGACGGTCTCAACTAAACCAACAGTAATATTACATCCCAGGGAAGAGAACAACAAGCCTTTCTCTGTTTTCATGGCACCTTATGGTGCAAACACATCTGCGCACATGCATATACGTGCATTTTTTATACATACGTTCAGGAGCCAAGTGGAAATGCAGACCCTTCTGTAAGTCTGAATCTCATGTTTGGTTTTAGTTTTGCTTCTGTGAGTATGCTGGTAGGGTGTGTGGTCAAATATGAGTAATTTTCCTTTTTTTAAAAAAAATTTTTTTTTAGTTCAGATATGGGAAAAGAGTGCCCAGCAAATGGCTGACACTGTGTGTTTTCGAGAAGTGAAGGCGCTGCTCTTCTCCAAATGCTACAGCTGCTAACTGAAAACCTTGGGGCATCTGTGCTGTGACTCAGCAGCTATATTTTAGATTTTTTTAATTTCCAAAATGATGTTGATAGCTCATTCGAATGAGGGTTGGTTCCACAACAATCTGGTGTCTTTTCCAACACAACGGCTAAATGCAATTTTTTTAAATGTAAGGGAAATCTTGTTCAATAAGTTATAGTGTTAAATAATAAGCTTTCAAAGGCAATGTTTGCCAAGTTTTTTTAGAAGCAATAGGACAAAAATCTCCTTAGAATATTCAGATGCCTGAACATAGTAAATTTTAAAAACATATTTATTTAAAAGCATAACTACTTGTTTTTTCTGAAGAGCAAAACCTGATACAGTTACACAAAAGATAATGGCAGTGTGGCTCACTGGAGACTGTAGGACTGTCTTTAAACCTAAGTAATTAGGTAAAATCAGGGGTCATATTTAGTCTGCAAAACATTCTGCTTTTGCTTAAACAATCTTAGGAAATGGTTTAAGAAAGCAGTCTTTTGTTGGGAAAACACATTGTGTATGTGTGGGAAGTTTCCTAAATTACTTCAGTATCTGTGAAGTAATTCACTGGCTTTAATTTAAAAGGCAGTTTATTGGAAAAGTGATACTGAAATAATAGCTTAATAAGGCTTCAGTTTTCAGTGATTTCCACTGCTCTGTGTACAAGTGAAATGGTGTGGGGTTTTGTTTTTTCACCTAAACATAGTGCAAAGCTAAAGAGGGATTTGAAGTAAACTGGGTTGTGTTCTCTCACATCACCAGCAGCAATAAACTTCCTAGAGGCTAAATGGTGTCAGGACTTCTGCCCCAGCATCCCTGTCACCCTCAGCCTCTGTCCTCAGCTACCAGCCCCTTGGCCCAGCTGATGCCCATTAATGCAGGTGCATTAGCAGGCCCAGATGGGTGGATCTGCAGAAGGCAGGCTGGTTTGCCTGCTGCCAGTACTCCCTGGAGCTGGGAGCCCAGGGTCATGCCACCCAGCTTCTCCAGAGCTGGTCTCTGGTCTCATTTGCAGCCTGTCTACAGGGTGGATGAGAGCATCTTGCTGCTGGCCAGGTAGGTGGGTGCCTCCAGGGTTTGGGAAGCACTGGTCAGAGCTGGTTGGACTGATGTTTAATGGCAGTAGGGAGGGCACTGAGTGGAGAGCAGGAGAAAGGGAGAAATAGATGCCTGTTTCCTAAATTTTTAGGGGTGCCTGTGCTCTGCTACTCTAAAATAACAGTCCCGAGTGTTTCATTGCTTCTGAGCCTATCTGTGCAAAATGTGACTGCACCTCCACATATTTAATACTTTCCAGATACTGTATCTGCTGAAAATACCCTGTCTAATCAGGAGAAAGGGACATTTTTCTGTTAATGGGGCAGAAGGTTTCTCAGAACTTTTCAGTAAAGATACAATAGTAGTTCAGTTTATTTGTTAATCATCTTTTTTAATTAGGATTTTTTGCCTGTTCTGTCATTTGCCTGCCTGCACTCTCAGATGAGTAATTGCCACGTATCTTCAGAAGGATATATCATAGCAACCAAAACATGAGAAAGACAATAAATGAGGGAGTCTACAGTCCAGCAGTTTACTTTAGCAGAAGTTAATCAATGGAACTGCAGCTTCGACTGCAGAGCCTGAATTAATTGCTTGTATTTGATTTTCCTTCCAGTTACCATTACAATTTACTTTTATTAAATGCCTTCTGATAAGCAGATGCCTTTAACATCTTCTCAGTCCTGTCCCTTCTCTGCATTATTGTGGATTAAACAAAACTTGCCCCAGCAGAAGTAAATTTAAGCAATGAAGTTTTATTTTGTGATGCCAGAGTAAGTCTTAGTTACCAAGTACCTTTATTTATTAGCTGAACCTGTTGTAATCTGCTCTGAAGTGTTAATTTTATCCTTGTAAGGACCTATAAAAGGCTTCTAGAGGAGTGAAAAATATCGCTAGCAACAAAAAAGGCAATGAAAGTCTTTTTCCTAGACTGAAGCACACTATTTTCTAATCTCTGATATTCCTTTCCCTGCCTTCCTTCTCAAAGGAATTGTATCTTTTGCCTCATACATTTCACGGAGCCACAAGCTTGCAGAAATCGTCAGCTGAGTCTGTATCATTTGTGTTAGCTGATCAGACTTCAGAGTAACCTCCCACTTGGAGGTGGTTCTCTTAATTCTTTCACAGGATGAACTGCCAAGGTGTTTTTCTATCCTGGTGCAAGGTGACTGATAAAAGCCCTCTCTACATGGAACTGATAAGAAACGAATAATCTCACAGGCAAAATATACAGTCTTTGCACGAGACAGGATTATCACTTGTGTGAAGTAGTCATAGCGGGGAACACAATCAGTTGAGAAGATGACATTTGTGAGTAGGTAGTTAGTATAGGGGATTCTTCTATCCCAAACCTGCAGGGGGCTGGTTGAGGTGAAGCAGCATTAGTTGGTTGTAGGGCAGAAGGTTGGACATGATGACCTTGAAGGTCTTTTCCAACCTTGATTATTCTATCAATTCTCTAATATTAGAAAATGCAGGTCTTGGCTAGTCTTGCTAAGAGTGTTTTTCAGGAACATTCTTTAATGTAATTTGCCTGCCTCTGTTTTTTATATATTTTTCTTTCCCCGCCATCTGACTTCTGTGTGATGTTTCCTCCATTCTTCTGTTCTGCAGTGTGTAAAACACACTGAACTGAGGAGTTGCCAAGAAGCTTCATACAGGGAGGAAGAGATTGCACTACAAGAGTTTACTTCAAGCTCTGTGTGCTGCCACAGACAGGACATGCTTTCTGTCCTGCAGCTCTATTTATATTGTATAACTTTTGAGACTCATTATGATATATGTTTCTCACTCATTTTTTTGTTTTCTTGGGCATACAATCTAATTCCACTTGGGAGAAATGTCCTTTTTTTTGGACAACCTTGTGCTGTAGGTGTACAGTTTTCTTTCTGAACATCCTTTTCACCTGTAGGACAGACCCAGAAAAGAAAAGCAGTGAACTGTGATGATGTAACACACTAGCTTTGCAAGCAAATCCAATAACATAGCTTCTAATATTTAAGGTATTTTAGAACTTGGCTATAGTCAAATGCATTTATTGGCAGTAATGTGTTGGTAGATATTTATCTTCATCCAGGGCTCATTTTTATTTGACTACCATTTACAAAGATATTTCTGAAGTATGATTTTAGAGGTTTTACAGGCTTTGTTCATCCCCATTATACTTTACTCCTTGCTTGCTAAGCAATTTAGAAAAAGTAACCTACTACAGTCAAAGCACCATCATAATTCTAAAATGTATGTAACTTATATTTACTGAAAAATTGAGTAGTAAGAATACTTTATTGATTAGGAGAAGCAGAGTAATGTTAGAACTACACATGTTGCATAAAACCAGTGTATTTGCCTTGTATTGGCTAGAAGATGCAAGGAAATGTTAAAGGAATAGCATCTAATATATAATAGCAGAAGACGGGAAATAAGATGTATTGCATAGACCAGGCTTCCTCCTCCTTGCTTCTTTCCAGAAGAATGAAAATGTACAGGTATTTTCTGCACAACTACTGGGGATACGTACTTATAAAGAACAACTGCAAGATGTTAGTGGGCATAATGTGAGTTGGAAAACTAGTGGGGTTCAAGACTGTTTGACCCAATTCTATTATCTTCAGTTTGGGCATTTTTATACTGTCTCCATCTCTGCAAACTTTCCACGTTTTTCTGAGAAGCAGGAAGCAGCGTGGTCTGCCTGGGTGAGGCATGACTCTCCTTGCAGAGAAACTTGTTCAGATTTTAAAGCATTAAGATAATTTTGTTGTTATTTATTTTTCTGTTGTTATGTTTTGTGTGCGGTTTTGAATATGCATTCAGACTAATGTCAAGAAATCCAGTAGTGAGATCTAGAGCATTGTTGAGGTACTGTTAATGTTCATGTCAGCCTTGAGGAACAGTCTGCTGCCTGTACATGTGTATTCCAGAATGGACTTCTTGGTCTCAGACTTCCCAGTGATTATGTAGATCCTCTGGACAGTTAAATGTGTGGTGACAAAAGAACATTTAACTATGAGCAGGTTATGGCCTTTTAGATGAGAAGGACTGTTCTCAACTGGAGATGGCAGAAAATGTTCCTATAAACTGAGAAATTACACCAAGCATCAGGGAAGAATCCTGGAGCACTTGGAAGTTTGGAATAAAGTGACTGTTTTTCAGGCCCATACTGAAGTAATGAGGTCTGTAGTCTAGTGTTTCACTTGTCAGGATGGTGTTTGTCCCCCTTGGGTTCAGTTTGAGCCAGCTGCTGTTCTTGTACAACCTCACCCCTACCAGCCTGGTCCCAGAGAACCCATATAATTCTCTTTCTGGCTGTGCTATTATCGCGCTGGGTGACTTGCCTCTATAAGCCACTTCTAATACATCATTTAAAAATCACTTTTCCCATTTGGGGAAAGACTGGTACTTAAATCATAAGCATACTGCTCAAAGTTGTTGCAAAACAAAGTCAAATGAAGAAGAGCATAAATAATCACTACGCTCCATTTACTTGGGGGAAATGCATCTCACTTATAAGACAGCTGCAGGAGTTGAATTTGGGCCACTCGGCCTTCCAGTTCTCCTAGAAGAGCCCAGCAGGCAATACTCTTCTTCATTCAGCAAATACTTGACCAAAGTTGACCAGTTGGCCGTTTCTTCTTTCTTTCTTTCCTTCTACTGCATTTTGTCCTCTACTCTCCTTCCACTCCCAGTCCAGCCTTCCCCTGATATGTGGCCCCCAAAGGGTAAGTTCTGTTGAGTGGCATTCAAAGTGTGGCTTAACGTTTCCTGTGGCTGATACTGAGGCACCGTGTTACTCACTGCACACACTCATCTGTGTTGCCATCTGCAAGTGCCATATAAGAATGACGTACATGTGGCTTTTGTTCTCTGCTGAACGCAGTCACCCCTGGCATCACAGAAATGTTTTGTCATTTGTGCAGTTTTAAGAGAATGAACTCAGGAATGCTTTGAACTCTCTGTTCTTTCCAAGTTAAGCATATTCCAACATGGCAATTCCCTGGAATTTAGATTAATCAGCTGGGATGCCACCGCTCCCTTGGTTCCTTCTTGGTTGTCATATTTTTAGGATCATCGTGGATTTAGTTAGTGCAACAGATATTTTCATATCCAAAATATTGTCTTCTATTCTGTATGTCTTTTAGTTCTCCTGATTGCTTTATGAAGGTCTGCAGGGAAAGAATTTACATCAGATACTGCAACTGTATTGAACTTTTAGACATGAACTCTAGAAATAACAACAAAAATCCTTTCAGCTGGTTTAAGCATCTCAAGAAGCAAAAACCTGAACATGACTATCATGTTCAGAAATAACAAAATGCAAATTTGCAAACAGCTTCTTACAAGTTTTTCTTTAGAAGTTGATACCCTGGGTCCTTATTTATTCTTTAAACTATACTAGCTAGGAACATAAGCTGTGTAGGTGTTAGGGAAAAGAAAAACAGATTACATGACAAAGCAAGATGCACGCTGAACGCGTCAATTAATTTCCTTTCTCTTTTTACGGCAGTCCTGAAAAAGATGCAACTACATTCTACAATTAGACTTGTGCTGTTTGACAGATGCACATTAATACAAAACCCCTTGTTTAATGCACATGTGAATGAGCCAAATTTTGTACAGAAATAATTGGGCTAATTAAATTTGAGTGAATGTTTTAATTTCTTCTAAATACAACAACATGTTTTCTACCTGTGTTAGCTGCATGCCTTATTCATTTTGAGATACTGCAAAGAAAACAAAAGGGCTGACTGCATTACATGAAAGGAAGCAAATTTTTTCCTGCTTTTTAGGTTTTTTTATATATTAAAATGTCCTGTTCAATCAAAATAGTCTTGTCCTACTCCTTTCCTCATGTCTTGTACATACTTGTTTCCAGTGTGTACATGCATGAACATAATTTCAGGGTAATGACAGCCTTGACACACACAGTGGTTCAATTTTTAGTATTTAGCAATGAAAATTTCCTTTTAATAAGGAACAATTATTTATCAATTAATTTCAGATTTATATGCAGTATCAGAGATACTTAGCTTGCCTTGTGTTCTTCTTTGGGGACTAGGTGTTCAGTCTTGTAAAATGCAAGCTTCTCCTTCTCCAGTTGCATGATAAATGTAAACAGATTATCCCCTTAACAGCACATTTTTCTGGGTGTGTTCCCCCCCCCCCAGCTCTTAAAATCTAGTACTGGATTCATAGCATGCTCAAAACATCTCTTGATCTCAAGGACTACTGTATCAGATACTCATTTGTGTCTGCTAGCATCTTTTTTTTTTTTCTTACAAAGTGACTCTTGCCCATTTTTCAATTTGCACAGTGTCTTTACTTGCTTCAATATTACCTAACTAAGACTTCACAGTTTGCTATATTTTCTGCTTCCATCAGTCCTACTCCACTAATAACATTATACTTAATATTTGCCTCAATATTGACTGCTAATGATGATTACCTGAGTCCTGCTCTTTGTGGGAAGTTTTCCAGCTGTTAGTAGTGGCTTTTCAACTGTGTCGTGAATCATGTTGTTGGTGTTTAGTAAATATGACAAAAATGGAATTATATATAACTCAGATTTCCTTTTCACAAAAAACAAGATCTTTTTTATGGACTAACTACTGCAGCAGGGATGTAAATTCAGTTTGAAGGGTTTGTTCAGCTAGCTTGTGTTGAATGCTCGCCTGTTAAAGTCAATGGAAGTTTGCCATTTTCTTCTGCAGAGCTGCAATTTCCTTTGCTGTTCCCCTTCCCACCCCCTTTCTTTTCAAATAAATTATCAGTGTGATTCAACCCCAGCATGGTCCCTGGAAACCCTCGCTTCCTCTTTCTTCTCCTTCCTCTAGATTTTGCTGTTTTCTTATTCTCCAAAAGCTGTTGTAAGCTTTCCTGCTCTGTGTTGCTGTTCATATCAGAATTATCCATGGCTTGTTTCTATCTTGCCGTTAAATTTTGCAATATCAGCATTTTCATTGATCAAAATACTGCTTTACATTGTATTTCTGAAATGCTTCTCTTAAGAAAGCACAGAGTATCCATATCTAAATATCTTTAAAAACCCCTTGGATCTCTGTGAAGTATTGCTGGAGTTTGTAAGGGGTCCTTTGAAAACACGAAAAGGCCTCAGCTTGCACGCAGAGAAAAGATCCTTATCTGGACCTTCAATAAAGTTTCATAGTCTTCTAGTTCAGATTTGCACAGCTTTCTTCTTCAGACTCCTGCCTACATCACTGTTCAGTGAATATTCTTCGCTTAAGGTCTAATGTGTGTATTGCTTATCTTGGGGAGACCAAAACAATATATTCTGTCACTGAGGAAAAATTAAACAACTAAATAGAAATGCTGCTTCAAGCTGCCATTGTAGCTTTCGGTGAGGGGGAGTTTTGTGTACTGAACGTCGACAGGAGAGGCTTCAGCAAAAACACTTCACATCATGATGAGAGCATGACAGATGGAAAAGCAACAAATCATGTTGGTGTAGAATGAAGGCATGTGGCACCCTACCTGAAAAGCAGTGCACAAACATGGGCTGCTCCTTTAGGGGCTGGGCTTCAGGCCTTTGAAAGGAACTATGCATTCTACATCCTACTTTATTTTTGTTATGAACTTAATTTTGCTATATATATGAAAAAATACCTATCACTATATTCTTTTCTATGGAACTGTTACTATCTTCAGGAGCATTTTTCCAAAGAAATGTTATAAAGGAATCTTCCTATTTTCCATTTGACTGTGTAATACCCCAAATCTCAGGAGATATTAGATGTGTGTCTGTGGGAGAATACAGTGTTCCTTGCATAATTTAACCGGCATTATTACTCAGCAGCCTTCTTAAAGGAACAACAGTTTCTAAGCTCCTTTTCTTGTTCTACATTCTGTGATGTGCTTTTCTACATCCGTTGCTAGTTAAATAAACTGTAGAAGTCTGGAAACAGCACTACTGTTGCAGCACAAACTAGACAAGGAGAGATGAAAGTAGAGATTGTATCTGGGCCTTCAATTCAAGAAGTTACTGAAAAGAAAAATGCTTAGTGATGGCAGCAGTTGTTTTTCCTGATGATGTGGCTGTATTATTTAGTGCAGGTTTGCAGAGATGTATTTATAGAAATGAAAGATTACGGGTAAAAATCTAACTATGGCAGTTTTCTGTTAATCATTCCTATTTTTCAGTTGATCCTTACTAAATAAACTTTATGGCAGTGCTGAAGGCAGTAGAAATTCTTTCTGAGAATCTGAAAGCTGTAATCAGCTACCTGACTATTTTGTTTCTCTACTGTGTGCAGCTGAGCATTCAGGGAATAAAAAATACCAGACTTTTTCTTCTACGCTGTCATTTTTGATCCATTTGTGGCGAACTTGGCAGAAGCGTACGGAGTTCTGTGTGCTAGAGCTTATGCTTTCAGTTCTCTGTGTGGATTTTATGCATTTATCTGTATTTGAGAGACAGAGACTAGGAGGTATTATTCTGTGAGATGAATAATCTGCTTAAATAGTAAAGCACCGGTAAAAGCGGTATTGAAAGCAAGGAATGTGTTTCTTTGATGGCCATTTCCTCTGTGGCCTGAAAAATATTCCTAAGGACTGGCAGTCTGGCATTTAAGCTCAGGAGAAATTTCTTCTGGCTTTGCAGGGCATGGTTGTCAGGTATGATGTGACAACACTTTTGAATGCCATTGAATGATTACTTTGTGCTGACATCTTGGCTAACTATGAAAGCCGATAGTATTGACCGTAGTTTAAGCCAGTGTTTTAGGTCTCTGTGGGAGTTGCTGTCTGAGTTTTAGTTTTAATTTTTAAATTTAATTTACAGCAAAAGTGTTCATTCTGAGATAGCTTTTACGCTAAGACTTATAAATGGGTAAGAAAAAATGGTGGTAGGTTTGACATGATAGAGGAATACCAGCAAAATATTCCATGTGTAGAAACTTCAGGGAAAAAATTAGAGGTGGATTAGAAGAAAAAGGTGAAACTTGGCTTTCTTGCTGTGTGAAGGAGATGTGTCAAGCAGATGGTCTCAGCAGAGAAATCAGTATAGCTCCATGCAGAAAAATAGAGTTTCAGTGAGATCAGCTGAAAAATCTCACTGTAAGGCTTGGTCCTCTCCTACTCTGAGTTGTAAACTAGTCAGAAACCCACTAAGGACATTGGTGTTGCACCTGCATAAGTGATAACTGAGCCCAGATCTACAGTAGATAAGTGCCAGTGAAGATGTGTGGCCCAGACCGCAGCAACAAGAAGCTTGTGCTTTCTTTTTTAAAGAATTGGGTGCATTAAACATATTAATAAAACATGAACTAACTAGAAAGAATCTTTTCAGTCTGGATAAATATGTAGTGCAACTTAAAAACTTCCCTATATTTGGTATGCTAGATTTTTGTATGGTTTCTAGGCCTTGTTAAAAGTGTTAAGTACTAAATAGCAATGCTGCTACTAGGGATGTTAACAAGCACAAGAGTTTTATGCAGCTGAATGGCATTCTTTGCTCATTACTCCACTTTGCTACTCTTTTGCATGACTAAGTTTGCAATTGAGTCGATTTGAACAGTGAAGAAGGTGCTATTGTAAGGAGTATGTGGGAGTATTCATCCACAGGAACATTTAATATATATATATGCACACCATCTGGTGCAATGAGGTGTATTTCAAAGGCAAAATATTTGCTCTTCAGAAGTGTTTCAGAGTTAAGCATATTTTTTTTCCTTTGGATAAGATGGTTTGGCAGTTTCTAGAAAGAAATTCTTCATTCAGAGAGGGGGAAGGAACCTAACTGAGATACGGGTATTTTATAGTTCATTTTTGGCACCCTCTCCGTATTTAAAAACCAACCATTGAAGGTACCTATTCAAGAACTGGAAGATACTTGAATAGCATCATTAAAAGTTTCATAAAAACAGATGACCATCTAGCTGTGCTTTCTTGATAATTGTTCATACAAACAGGATCTATGTGAGTTCTTGTGCAATAGTTGTATCGATTATCTCTTTAATATGACCTTTTCAGAGTTTTCCAGCATAGAAGATGCCAGTCAGGATTCCCCTGTGGAAATGCTTTTTGTATTCATAACTCTGCTGTACGACCATATGTTTTTTACTAAATTACTAGTAAAAGTACAATGAAATTGTGCAGGGCCAAGAACAGATGTTCACAGACCCCTAGTAGCAGAACCTCCAGTTAGCAATGAGTATCTAACAATAACTTTTGGCATTGTCAGCCTGGTATAGTAATGTGTTCATTTAGCACATTCAAATGTGCCACTTTAATTCTGTGTAATGCTGTTTTTTATTAGAACATTGTGTGCTTCAACATTAAGTGTCTTGCAGAGAGATTGTCAATTGAAGCTGATAGGAAATTTTTTTTTTGAGAAGACTTAAAAACATGTTTATAAAATGAAGGTGAAGGACGTGGGGTTTTTTCTTCCCATTCCTTGCATATTTGCTCACTTGGTAGCTGCTTTTTGTTTTGCTCAGGATCAAAATCAACCTAATGAGTTGCAGGGACTGGTTTGCATTTCACATTTTTTGCCCAAAGATTGTCCTTTTATTAGTCTTCTGGAATTTCTGCAGTGTACCAACATGTATTAGAAATAAGCTAATTATTGTAGAAGAACTGGGGGAAAGGTTTTGCTCATATTTAAAATGCAACATTATTAGGTGACTTTTTATTTCATTAGGATGAAACCCTCACTAAATTCTGTAGCATATCCACATATCTTCTGTTTTTTCCAGATATAAACAGAATTACTTACTGAATAATAATTTTAATGCATCTATTGATATTTTTAAAATCCCGATATAGTAATGGATGTATGCCTCACTGATAGATTCAATTTCTTTATTATTGTGCCTCACTAATTTGCCACAGTTGTTTTTATTAGTGTTTTCCAGCTATCTTTTAAATTTAAGTTTTTATGCAATGCAATCAGGTTTTGTTTTGTTTTTTTTTTTAATTTTTTAGAGACCTTTTTGTACTGTAGCTTTCACTTTTCCTTTTATTCAGGATTACTTTTGCACTAAAACAGTCTTCTCAATAATAGAATTATAGTTTGGGGCTTTGTTTTTTTTCCTCTGGAACAATGAAGAAGTCCAGTTATCATTTACATTTATGTCTTGTTAGGAATGAGCTGTGTCTGTAAACAGCAAATGTGATCAGACTGTGATCATTTACACCTTCTTTAAAGATATTTTAGTAATGAGAGCATAAGATAACTAGCTTATATCTTCCAGACTGATGTCACCTTGGAGAATGTGTTTTTCTTTATATCATACATGTTAAATCCTGCTCTTTGATCTAATGTGGTACTCTGTAACAAACATTAATGATTGCTACTGTCAGATAGGACTTTAATCCATTCCAGGGCCTGGATGTCTGATGTGTGAATAATTTGAAGCAGTAACACTTTCTCTCCCCAGCCCTAGCTAGGCACACTGTTCTTCCTGACTGAATGTATCATGCCAGTGATTAATCCTCCCATCTGATTCTGAGAATTCTGATGTTTGTCTAATTTCTTCTTGAATGGAAGATTTTAAATATTCCTCTTATTTTTGTACAGACTTCTGGCATTAGCCTAAAGACAACTGATCACTTTGTTTTTAACATCCTGTGATAATTTGATTCATTGTGCAGTGACACCCACAGTATGAGTTGCATTTGATTATCAGTATCCCATTTTAACCTCTCAGTGTCCTTGCATTTTATGGCAAGACTAATACTCTTCCAATTCGTATGACTAGACGGTCATCTGGGGGATTATATGTCCTCCAGCTGGGAGGTGGATTATCTGTAGAAAAAGCATTTCCAGTTACTCCAAGGTGATGTAAAATTTTCCCAAACCCAACCTGGCTCCTGACGGGTGTTCCTGGCCTGCTCAGGGTCCCAGGGAGGCAAGAGCTCTGCTCCCTCACTTGGGGCTGCACTGGAGGCTGGGCTGTCCTCAGCCCCTCTCCTCATCCCAGCACTCCGGCTCCCCTTTACCAGAGCCATTTCTGATTGCTTTATGGCCAGGCACAACTAAGTGAGGCAAATACCTGTTCCATTTTTTTTCCACCTTAAATTTATGCTCCTGATAAAGCTTTCTTCAGTGAAGTGTTTCCAGTAACGACATAGCTTTGCTTATCTCTTCTACAGGCCATGGAATGCTACTGCAAAAAATTAATACACTAAAACTAAGTGAAACTTCTTTTCTGAATCTAGAATAAAAATGTGTGTAGTAAAACTGGGAGCAGATTTTGGCCCGTACTCCATTGTCCATTAAATTGTGTTCGCCCCTCCGCTCTGTCTCTTAAATCTGTTGATTGTATTTCTTTTGAAAAGGAATTATTGCCTCAGTCAGACGTTAATCTCTCATCAGATTTTATTATCTATCTTATTTACACTGCTACTTGGATTATAAAAAGCAGTTAAAAAGCGTGAATTAGCGGTTTGTCAAGCACAAGTTTTTCACAGCCTAGTAGCTTCCAGGGTGAGAGGACTCCTGCTCAGCTTTTTACGTTCCTTAGCAAGAAGTTTTATTTTAACTGCAGCTTGTAAACAACAGCAAAGGAGGGAAAAATCAACAGAGCCCGACCCCATCTGCACCCTGCTTTTGTCAGGGGCACATTTTCCCAGCCAAGTGACAAACCCCTGGGCACACAAGCGGTGACGGCGGGGCCAGGCGGGCGCTCTCATCACTGCCCACCTCACGTCCAGGCCGATGGCTGCGTGCCCGGCTCGGTTGCCAGGGTGACACTGGCCCTGTCAGCCCTAGTCAGTGCTGGTGTTGGGAGGCTTTGCCTGAGGGTGGCAGAGAGTGGGTTTGTAGTACAGATTTGTGGGTGGAAACATCTCACAGGGTAGTGGTATGAGGCACCTGTAGAGGGGGGGAAATGTAATAATAATGAAGTCTGTGCTGCGTTGTGTGGCAGCCGTCGTGGTGCCAGAAGAGTCTGAGCTGAGGGGGGAAGGGCAGCCTGTTTGACTTTACTCCTCTCGGTGTATTTCCTCTTGTAAAATGGAAATGGGAGAAATAAGCAATTGCTTCGAGTTAAGTGGATCAACGCGTTGGTCTGTGTGTACTTCAGCAAATCTCTAAACTCTGGAATAACATGTGAGAATTTACTTTTGGAGATGATTAACAAGAGAGCAATGTGTTGGCGCGACATTACTGAAGTGTGAGCTTGTACTGGCCGAGTATCCGTGTTAATGGCGTTCCAGGATCAGCACATCCCGTGGGCACCTTCCTCCCCCTCCTTCAGCCCTTAGTTTTGTATCCGAAACAAAGCGCTACTTCTGCGATGGCTTTTAGCCCCCAGGAGAACGCATTAACTGTTCAGACAAATGTGTTTTCCCTTCAGTTGTGAAATTGCAAACTATCTGGTGACAGTAAAGAACTTTTTTCACCCCTGGCGGTGGTAAAGGTTTTTAAATGCCAAATGTTAAAATCTTACTACTTTTACCTAAGCTCAAACTACCTGGGAGCTCTCGGAACGGCACGGTTTTGCTGGCTACAGAGTCGTGCTGAGCTCCCAACAGGCGCTTGGCTGGTTTTGACCCTCCTGTGCTTCACTGGCCACCTATTAAGATTTTTTTTTGATGTGAAGTTCTTTGTCCCTGCTTGATGGCTTTGTTGGAGGCTATTTCTGGTTCTGCCTGGGCAGCACCCACGGTGGGAGCTGGGCTGCTTCTCTTTGCTTGAGGTCAGCTGCAATAATGCACAGTGCCTGCAGTGATGCTTTACAGTAGAGTAAAATACTGTCAGGTCAAAATCTGTTGTTGCACTTGGTGCTAGCCTTTGTCAGCTTGTTTTTGAAGTGCTGTATGTGTTGGATTTAACTATATAATAAAGACATGGCTTTAGTGATTATTTTACATTAAAAAAAAATAAAAAATGCCACTATTCATTTCTTTGAGTGAGAGAAAAGGGAGCTCCCTTTTCTGGTAGTAATATTTTCAGCAAGTTCTGAAGCAAATTTACTGTGCAGTAAGTTGAAAAACTGGCTTTGGGGAATATCATACTTATCTGCTTGTGTAAAAACATGTCCTGTTTCCTTCAACCTATGCAGACTGAAAGTATGATTATGGAAGTTTTGGTGCAGGCTCTGGTATTATGGAAGTTTTGGTGCAGGCTCTGGGGCCAGAACTGGGCTGGGACATGAGGATTTGGAGCAGATCATCTCTCTTGGAAAATTATCCAGGACCTTTCAACCATAGGTTGTGTTGGTTATCCCCAGCAGTCAGAAGTTGGTATCACAATTTTCCATTTATGTGCATGTTTCTCTGTTCTTCAGTTTTGGCTGTCAAAAAGCCCAGCTCCCACACTGGGAAAATAACTGGGTGGATTTGTCCTAAAGCAGGCACTGAAGCTTTTGTTCATGGGCTGGCTGTCAACAAAATGCTGAGATATGCTGGTTGGTGCTTGAGTTTTTGTCCCAGAGATCAGGTGCATTAAGGATGCAGTGGCAGAATGATCTTCCCCATAAATGGCTGTCTTTAAATTTTCTAGCTGTCTGTTTTACAATCTTACAAAGTTTGCTGTAATCACCATCAATTGTTCTCATAATTTTTGGAATTTCCTGTACAGCTTTTTTTTTTCCTTCCTGTGAAGCTTTTTAATTGCTTTTTAGCACTGAACATTTCTGAGGGGAGTCTGTAATGTGTGCAAGGGTCTGCCCTTGAATGCGTTCACAGAAATGGGGTGCAGCAAACTCTGAACAAGGACAAGGTGCACTACTTTAAGATTAGAGCTGTGTACAGGAATGTGCGTAGCACAGTAATGCTATTACTACTGTTGTCATCTGTGATGTTGCTCAGATACAATTATGCTGTTTTCAATAGCTGGAGGGTTTAGTGTAGATGAGGCACAAATGAAAATAAATACATAGGCCTTTAATATCTATAGATATTAATGTCATGTAGTCTGTGTCTTTTATATGATGGAAGTCTCAATAGGTAGTAATCTTCATCTCATTTTTTGTAACATCCACTCCATTTCACATATTGCATTCATTTACACATCTCAGGCTGTATAGTTTTGCTACCTATTATAAGCATGCTCATATGAATTCCTTGTGGTTTTACTTCTCTGAGTAAAACAAAACTAGAAAGTTTAGGGAAGTAAGAGCATTTAGTGTGTATTAGTGATATGGAAGAGGTGTACATACATCTTCTCAAATGGATGATGGTACCTGAGCAAAAAGAGAACAACTTCCAGCTACAAGTGAAGAGGCAGAAATTAGAGCAACTGCTGAAAAATTACTGAAATTAAGGACCTGCTCGTTTAGTGTGATTGGAGCATGTAAATATTAACTCTAATGTTGACAACACATAAATTGGAGTGCTCAATAAAATCTGAGCACATGAAACTGAAGTGCCACAGCCTGTTTTATTGATAATTTTTAGTCATCTGCATTTAATTTACCACACTATTTACATATGCTTTTCTGTAGTTTGTTTATAGCAGAATTTCCACAAAGAAGCCACCAGACTTCCAAAATTCAGAGGTACAGGTACATGTAAGCAAAACAATTCAATGTGCTTGATTGTCTAAAGTTTGGAACTAAATAGGACTAGGAAATTCTTACATGTAACTCATTCTACAAAATTCTGACTTTGCAGAAAAGATGCAATGTCCAAGAAAAAAGATAATTGTGAAGTCATGCTAAAGATTTCTGACATAGTCAACTGTCCTTCATTAATAAGGGTAGTACATAGAGGAAAGTACTGACACTTGGAAACAAGTCAATTTTATAATAAACTTCTGAACTAGCCAAAATGTAATTCCTTTAAGTAGTTCCTTAAATCCTGTAGGGTTTAAGCTGCAATGAAAAGTGATTGAGAAGCAAGTATATGTTTTGTTACATCGCCAAATAGGACTTGGGAGGCTTTTGATAGGCCTTAAATTTTTCAGAACTGACCTTTATGCATGCAATATTATAATGTTAGATGTTTTGGTTGCTGAAATCTCCCAAGTGCAAAGGCAATCATTTAGGTGACATCTCCACTGTTAAGGATTCAGCAAACAAAAAGCAAAAATATCCCAGAACTGAACTGACCATGAGAACACTTCAGAGATCATTCAAGAATGCATCTGTCAAATAGTTGTGCAGTTTGTTTGGGTGGAAGTATTTTTTTTCATAAGATCACAAACAGTGGTATTAGTGACAAATATGAATCTTAAAATTGCAAGGGTTAATTTTTTAACAGGTATTTCCCTCAACAGCATAGCTTTACTTCTATCAGTGATGAGCAGATGTATGTACAAGATTATCTGGTGTGATTACAGACTCTCAGTCATCTTTGTAATATAAAATTTTTAAGATTTAAAAGCTTTACAAAGAAGAACATCAGTAGTGAAATAATTTTTTAGCATCCTAAAAGAAAAGAAAGTTGTTTGTCCAGGTGAACTTGATGAAGATATACTGTCAGGATGATCGAGAAGGCTGCATGCTGCCTGGGTAGCAGGGTTTGTTTACATTAGCTCATGATTTAATAAAAGACAGGCAAAATCATGGGGACTTCCTGTCCTTTTGTCAAAGCCTTTGTACAAAAGGAACTTTTTATGTAGAAGAAAAGGTTTCTTGAGATTTTATAATTAAATGTCAGGCTGTGGAGGGGGCAGAGTTATACAAAATATACAGGAAAACTGCAGAAAAAGAATGAAGAAAGGATTTTTATTTATCACTGAAGCAACTACTTCCTGTTGACAAAATATGTGCATGAACCTATCACTTTGCAAATGCATATTCACAGTCCTCTTACTAAATGATATTTAATACTTTGTGTCAAACAATCTCAATTATTATTGTTCTTTAATTCAGATTTCTAACACGTAGAGGTGTGTTACTCCTCTTCAAGACCAGAAGTGTTAAAAATCTTTCAACATCATGGTGAACAATGAGAATTACTTGGCTTCTCCCATCCTCATATTGTAGAGTTTGAAAAATAATGAGAGGTTTGCTATGATGAGGAGTCATCTTCTGCAGTACAGAAGCACTGTGTAATTACAAAATAAAGCAGTTGTCCCTTAAATACCTAAGGGAAGTGCAGGACAAAACAAGACAAATCGGACCTACTTCGTATTTAAGGAGCTGGGAAGAGCTTTGTGCAATTCAGAATGAGATTTATTGGGTTCAAGGGGATGTGCTTCACCTTGGCTTGTGTGGAGGGTTTATATGGCTAGAGTTCCCAAGTGAGTTGCAACTCTGGGTTAATTGCAGTTGCTGTATAGTCCCCTCTCTTAGTCCTTGAAGATGTCAACATGCAGTTAGCATTTGTGTCTGTAACCAATGGTCTAAGAAGACAGACACTGGATAAGTCTGTAAAATTACAGGATCATGCATTTCTATGCCAGTACAAAGTAGCTTCCTGCAATAAATCTTGTTAGAAAATAACTTGTAATAATAATTTAGCCATATATCCTCCAGTAATTTAAAAACTAAAACCATTACAGTGGACTTTGAATAGCTTCTTATTTAGTGGAAAATAAAGACTACTTTTCTTCTGTAGCTTCAGCATTTCAGCTCCTGCTGCTGAGACCAGCTGACTGGCCCAAGACTTGCAGTTAGTTAAAAATACAGAATAAAACCTTTGTAGGACAAATGCTCTTTGATACAGGATATTTAGCTTGGAAAAGCATCCCTAGTTAGGATGGAGTATAAAGACTGTAAACGATCTCTTCCTTAAAATGCAAGCAAGGTATTCAGGGTGAGAGACACATTAAAATACTTAGGGCAGAATTGGGAAAGTCCTTTACCAATTGTTACCAAAACTACTTCTTGTCATGAAGCTGTGCACAGGCATAATGCAGAACTGATTACAGAACTGTGAACCTGGATTTTATCCTCTGGGACAGCAGCTGACCCATGTTATTGAACAGGGCTGGATTTAATAATTCTCTTCTTGGTGCATTTTATGGGTGCTTATCTTATGTGTGGCTTTGGAAAGTGACATGTTAGCAAGTAATAAGCTTTGCTTTAGTCCTAGAATGTTGACAATTGCTTTTGGGCATCTGAAATTTATTTCTCCTATTTATGTTTTATGTTGATATAAATATTTAAAGCATATCAGTTAATAAGAGTAGGTTGAATGAACAGAATAGGAAAGTCTCATGTAACTATTGAAGAAAAATGCTTTAATTTTTCTCATTTTAAGCCTTTTCTGTTAAACCATATTATTTTGTCCTAGTGTCATACTTAAATCAGTCATTCCAATGTTAAATTTGGTATAGTTTTTTCTCTGTGGACTTCAGTTAAAACTAAATATATATAGCATTTCACTGGATTCTTTCACCTTCCATAGCATAATACAATGCATGTTCAACAATAGGAAGAAATGTATGTGGGGTTATGTCTTTCTTTCCATGAGTTGTCTAGGTTTAATGTATTTTGTTGAATCATGTAATTATTCAGTGCTCATAGCATCTACCACAGTAAATGAGGTTGGTAAGATGTATTTTTTTTTTTCCCACGTACAACTGAACAAAAAGTCTGTGTTACAGATCCTTTCATAAGTACCATTGCAATGACTATAGCCTGCACCAAAATGAGAAGTATTATCAGATCTTCCTTCCATCTCTGTTCTGTCAGTCTCTCTAAAAAACTGATCTAAAGGTCACTGAAGTCAATGAAAAGGCTCCTATTGACTTCAGTGGGTTTGGTTCAGTCCTTAAATGCCAGTGAGTAAATGTGGGCAGTGCAAAGTGCCTAGAGAATCCTGGGAAAGATAGTAATACATTGCAAAACCTTTCCTGGCAGCACATTCCCATGAGTTCAATTCCCATTTCTATCAAAGGATTTCCCAACACTCTTTTCTCAGTTACCCCTGTGTGGCTTTTCTCATTTCAGCTGGAAAAATGATTGACAGAAACAATCAAGAACTGTTCATCGTCTACCTTCATTTTGGTTTAGATGTGAACTAAAAGCAATAGGGGATTTATCCTCATGACCTTTGATTATTGCATACTGCAATGTAAAACCCAGCTAGCAGCCGTAAGCCAGAGGTCCAATGGAAGGAAACAGCTGTGGAGTTTTCAGTTACTCTTGTTCATGTTTTCTTATTTTTTTTTCAGACCGTAAACTATATTTGCTAGTAGTGACTTTTAGGTTTGGCTCTTAAAATTTTGCACTTGCAAGACTCTAGATTACATATAGTTTCCAAGAAGTGGAAGTTAGCAGGAGATCTCAAAGTACCTCTGCCTTCATAGGAACTTTTACTTTATAGGCTCTGAAATCCTTCACATTTTTCTGTTCAAGTGCAGCTTCAAAGGCACTTCCTGTGAGCACTGAACTTTGGGGAAAAATTGCCATTACTGCTGCTTTCTCACAGCACATACATTCACTCCACCAGTCTTGCTCACTGAGGCATAATGAAACCAACATCACGGCTACCTGGAGAGCTTTAAGCTCTAATCAGCTGCTCCAGCTGCACATTTATCAACAAGCACCATACTTGCTCAAGAACTTTTTTCCAAAATGGCAGTGAAGATGGGTGATGCCATCCCTTTGGAGGATGGCTAAATGCCATTCTAGTTTCTGGTGGTCATCTCTGGTACATGCCAAGAGATTATTTTTGATCTCTTGTCCTCTCTGAAGAAGCATGCAATCTATCTAGATGACTTGTGACTGAAAGACTCTGTAAATCTCTGTCTCTTGCTTCCACCTTGGCTAGGGCTAGAGCTCTCCACAAGCTGCCTTTCCTACACTGCCCTACGATGAGAGTTACTGGCAGGACTGACACTGGGATAAAGGAAATTTTCTGTCAGGCCATGGGTTTGGGGATGTTGGGGGTGTTCAGGACATATGAGGACATGTCGCTAGCTTCCTACACTCAGCAGAATGGTGATATTAGCATGTTCTCCTGTTCTGTATTTTATACACCAGTGGGAAGATTAGATATATGTGGATATCAAGTGTTGGGGTTGTTGGGGGTTGGACTAGATGATCTGGGGGTTGGACTAGATGATCTTTTGAGGTCCCTTCCAACCCATAGGATTCTGTGATTCTGTTTGCTACTGTAGTTGATTTTTAATAACAATTACCCCATGTAAATGTTACATGCTCTAAGAAACCTCACCAACACATCTTGCTTTGTAACAAGAACCTCGCCTGATTTTTTTTGAAGCCTTTCTTCCTCTTGCAGTAGACTTGGATAGTTTATCAGGATAAAAGTAATTATTATTTGTAGAACTAATCTTATGAGAAGACTTTTTAAATGATACTTTTGCAAAATAATAAGGCTGAATTTGGCGTTTAGTTTTTTTTCAGAGGAAAATAAAACACTTGTGGGAATGACAATGCTATGCTTTTCAGAACTGTCAGGGTTAATTACACTATACTTCCTCTAAGGCAAATTAGTTGTGCATAAATATTTATCAGATTTTTTGGAGAATTTGCTAATTTCTTTTTACATCTTGTTGCTTGATGGGCTGAAGGGCTTGTTAAAATAAGCCTGGAATGAGATGATTGCAGGCTGTTAGGTTGTTATTGCTGCATTCGTGGTATCCAGGAAAACTTACTGTTGGGAGATAAGCTGTTTGTTAATTGAGACTGGATGTGCTGTAATGCTTAGATAATTCAGTGAGCAAACACTGGAGAGGGAGAGCAAGCTCAATTTTCAGTCTTGCTTTTCATGTCTGGTTGTGAAACCGCTGACAGGTCAGAATTCATGGGAGGATTGGGAGGACATCACAGCTTTATTTGGCAGTTTTAATGAATTCCCCCAATGTCAGCTCCTCACCACTGTGTAATGGATGAGTTTGTTCCCTTTTGCTGTTTGCTGTTATCTTGAGGACACATCAACCTTAGCTGAGTTGTCTATTCAAGAATATCCAACCATGTGTTTAGAAATTCCCTTTGCCTCTGTGGTGATTCAGGCTATTCAGGAGGCTTTGTGTAATACTGCCCTGGGATTCAGAGCATCCATGAGGTTGCTTGGCTTGGCTGATCAGAAGCAATGAGCTTTGCCATCATCCAAGTAATGATAATGCTAAAAAAGAATATAGGTTTTGGATCACTTGTCACTTGCATCTGTGGAACAGTTATTGAAAGCCCCTGTTTTGTACGTACCATGCTATGATGTTATATAGGGATTTGTCTACCATACTCTTCCTAAAACTATTTCCTTCTGAATGAGTATGAATAATGTCCATCACACATGGCTAGAATTCTCCCATATCTTTTCTGACAAGCACAATTCGGTTATGCAGCATATGCTTTTCTTTTAGCTGGTCAGTTTAATTTGTTTTTAATACATACTTTAATCTGTCATGTATGTAAAGGGACCTAATGGTTTTGGGCTATTTTGCACTTTGAGTAGAGTTTTGTAAGTGTTATGATGTCATAAGTTAATTTCTGAACTTCTCTCTTAGTCTCAGACAGCTTTCATTCTTTCTCAAATGAAATGTGGTACTAGTAAGATATTCCCTCAGATACTGTATTTTTGGTTTGTAGCCTCTACAGGTCAAAAGTACTCTAAATAACATGGGGACTTTTCACTGAGGTCATCTTCTAAAGCTTTTCAACTATTGGTCTGAAAAACACTTGTTTTCGTCAACTCTAGTTGACTACTGAAACTTTGACTTTTTGAAGAAAAAAAGGGATTTATAGTGTCTGTATTCTGGGCAAGGTTTGCAAAGCAACTTTTCTGTGGGATAAGTATGAGGTAAATTAGTAAGTCCAATGTAGTTTCTTGTTGCTTTGTTTTTTAAAATGAATCTCAAATGTTGTTAGAGCAGTTGATGAATAACGTGGATAAACTTCATGTTGACAGTGCAAAATCCATGATCATGATTGTTAATTAGAAAGTGTTTGGTGCTGCTCAGAGTTTAGCTGGAGAGTACTGGATTATTTCTTATCATATTAGCTGCTTTTCACCATGTGCTGGCTAAGAAACCAAAATGTTTATATGTTTATGGAACATGAAGGCAGTCCAGTTCAGCTGCTTCTGGCATTCTCTGGTTGGAAAACACCTAAACAGTTGAAAGCAGGAACAGTCTGCATGACTTTGTTATGGCATGAGATATTTATGATAAAATGTTATCATATGCATTGTTTTGTTCTCATATTAATGCAATGGTGAGAGGTACACTTTGCCTTAGAATCAAATGCAACTTGACATGCAGTTATTTGTCATCTGGGTTAGATGCATATGGAAAATACTGCAAGCATCAGTTCACTTGATTATTTTTAAGTGGCTTTAGACTATGTATGTAGAACATTTTCATTCATTGAACTCTTTTCAGCTCAAACATAATATGTAAGACAACTGCTTCACTAGCATTCAATTATTACAATTATAACCTTATTAATGTTGAATCTGCTTTTTGCCCCTTGTACTTAATAAATAGCATTTAAGGTTTGTTTGGGTATTTTTTCCTAGAGCAATGTGAGCATTGCCTTATTTAAGAAAAAGAAAAGCAAGAAGCAGAGAGCATATAAAATATGCAGAGAAAAGGCCATTGAGAAATTTTAGTGATGTGGTAAAAAGAAATGAGGGCTCATTTACTTCTGCATAGCTTTTCAAAGCTTGGGTCTGAATTTAGGATTTGTGACTGCTACCAATAATGTTTTAGGAAGTGAAAGATTCTAAATACCAGGTTACTTTGTTGGTGATGCTAGTCCATGATTCCTTCCTTCTGCTGATGTAGTAAGGAAAATAAGATGAGATTTTACACAAGTGTTCTTTCATCAGGTCAAAGTAACAGCTAACTCCATGCTAAGCTGATGTTGGAAAAAACTTATTTCAGATTATTTCAGTGATATTAATAAGTTCTACTGAATTTCAGTTTTTTATAGGTAGCACCCAACTTCTTTTTCCAACTAGCCTTCCAGGCCTATTTAAAGATATTACTTACTACCTCTCTATTTAAACCTTGTTTTTCTGACATCTGATCATTACAGTGATAACCCTGTTTGTTTTAAGGGAGCATCCAGAAGCGTAGATATCTATCTGAAATATTGCTGAAATTTCAAATGTTTTCTCCCATGAACAGAAATCACTATTCAGGGCTCCAACAACAGCTCACGTCACCCTTGGCAGTGCTGACTAACAGTATTCCAACTGAGTCTGGATCCTGCTTTGCCTTTGTTTTGGTTCTAACGCTGCATTGTGCAGTCTGGGGAACAAAAGCTTCAAAGTGCACCCCAATATAATGTGAAATTAATGTTCCTTCATCAAAGCTGGAGGGAAAAGCTGGAAAGAAGAATCATAATATAAAATAGTAAGTTAAGTCACTTTTTTTTAAAACCAATATACACCTAACCAAATTAATCCATGTTGGGTATTTCACATCAAAAAGAGCATAAACACAAATGAGACAGATTAGTACAATTTGTTTTCTTCCCTAATATTTTTTTCATGTCTGCTGAACTGTCTGAGCTAAAGTTTATCTTTTTATCACCCAATTTACATCAGAGATGTTTCAAATATGACCTTTTAGAAGCTGAATGAGTATCTCCTTAAAAAAAAGACAAGATAGCCCTGTAGATCCAGATGGTATGTCATGATCATATTACCTGAGCATTTTACAGGAAGAGATGAATTTCTGGCAGGAACACATGACACGTGTCACCCTGCAGACTTTGGTTGAAGCACAGCCATGAGTTAGACGTTCTGTCAGGTGGCAGAGGTAAAGCAAGGAGCTGGCACAGAGATGCACAGACGTCATGATGTGTCTTCTTTATGTATGTATGACACATACAGATTCACATAAACACATATAGTGTTATTTTTTAACAACTTTGGCTCATTTTTCTTACAAGTAAGACAGCTGAAAGTAATCTGAGTATGTTCATGACATTAAACATTTCCACAGGGTTTTATAGAAATAGGATAGAATAGTAAGCAAGAGCTGTAATGAGCTTATATTTTTATCCTATATGAATAAAAGGATGAGTGTCACAATTGATTTGTTATTTTGCTTGCTTTGAGTAGAGGAGCCTGTACTGTCAGGTACATTTATTCTGGCTGTACTTGTGGTCTAGGATGTAAAATATCCTGGAGGATATTTTTGCCAGAAAGGGTACTACACAGTTGTGGTTTTGTCATGCACTATTGTCACAGTTTGACTCAGGTCCGACAACAATGCTCTTGATCCCCTCCCCTACCCACCCAGGTAGGAAAGGAGAGAGAGAAAAAGAGAGAGACTTGGCTGGATTGAAAACTAAACTACACAGCTTTAATTAAAACACTAATGAATGATACAAGAAAGTATATATATACAATTATATACAGATATATTCAGGTATGGGCAAAAGCCTCTCGCCTCCCCCCACCCCAGCAACTCCCACAGCACTTCCCTGAATTGGGAAGAGTCCCGAGGAATCCCGAAGCTGCTGCTGGAGAAAATGGAGAGTGATAAGGATCAGCCTAAAGGTCGATGGTGATGGATGAACAGAGTCCTCCTCGGACGCCGGCCATGGACGGAAGAGAAGGGAAGAAGAAAAAGGAAGGAAGTTGTCTTCTGTGATCTCTGACCTTCCTTTGAGCTTACTTAGATACATGGAATGGAATATCTTTGGCCAATTTTGCTGTCTGTCTAACTCAGCCTCCTACGGGGGGTCACAGATCTCCCCACAGTGTCTGAGCCCCAGAGTGCAGGTGCGGCCTTGAAGCCTCAGTAGTTAGAAAAACATTCCACTGTCTTATCAGCCTAGCAGAACACACTGTTGCTAGTTACAAGAAAGCTTACTGAAAAAAAAAAAATCAGTAAAAAGAAAAATTGGCTTCATCCTGGCGCAAACCAGGACAATTATAGGAGGTCCCACTGACCAAGGCCGATGGGAAAGCTCTAAAGCTTTTGGCTTACTCTGGTTAATGTCTGATTTGCAGCACTGCAGCGGAACTGTAGGGTAGAAGGGGGAAGAAGCTAAATAGATATAACTTCATGTGTGTACAGCTCTTGAGCCCTCATTACAGGAAAGACATAAAGCTCTTCAGAGGGTCTAGAGAAGTGCCACAAAGATAATCGAAGGGCTGGAGCAGCTCTGCTATGAAGACAGGCTGAGGGAGTTGGGGCTGTTCAGCTTGGAGAAGAGAAGGCTCCAGGGACAGTTTATACAGCCTTTCGGCGCCTGGAGGGGCTACAGGAAAGCTGGGGAGGGGCTTTTCACTAGAGAGTGTAGTGATAGGACAAGGGGTAATGGTTTTAAACCAAGAGAGGAGAGATTTAAGTTAGACATCAGGAAGAAAATCTTCACCATGAGGGTGGTAAGGTGCTGGAATAGGTTGCCCCAGGGGGGTTGTGGATGCCCCCTCCCTGGAGGTATGCAAGGCCAGGTTGGATGAGGTGTCCCTGCTTATAGCAGGGAGGTTGGAACCTGATGATCTTTAAGGTCCCTTCCAACCTTAACCATTCTATGATTCTGTGATTTTTCGCTTTCTTTTGGGATAACAGTGGTCCAAACATGATATAACCTTTGAATTATTCATCACACAGACATGTTGAATGCCTGACTTTGCAGGTTTGCCCGGAGAATGTTTTCACATGGTTTTGCAAGCGCTCAGAGTAAATAGACCACTAATTTTAGAGAGAAGCTTTGGTGAGTCTTAATTTGAAATAACAAGCAAGGTTTCAGAAAATATTGTAAAGCAGATCAATATCATTTTGGTTTACATGTAGAAGAGTGAAGATGGTTTCTCACTTACTCTGAATGAAGGTGGTTAAAATCCTGTATCCTCAGCTCAGTCCAGTACCTGCTTCTCTTGTGGATTTTATTAGTGCCATTCATATTAATATAAGGCCTACAAGAAAAATCTTTGGCACTTTATTTTAATAAAATTCTCATATTGGCTCCTGTTTCAGCAAGAAGGGAAATACTTGTCCCTCTTTGCTGTAACATCCATTGTAATAGTCTTAAATGCACATGATCATTATAACAAGCAACAAGAATCAATGCTACTGATTAATGTAATATTGCATGTTAATGAGCCGTGTTCGTGTAGCATGTAGAAGGCTGTATCCTTGAGACGTATTTAAATAAATAACATTAAGAAGAAAGAAGCCTTCATAACTAAATGGTTTTAACTTAAGACCATAAAAATCAATGAAAATGGAAGCTAAAGCTCTTGCTTATCTATTAATTCAGCACTGTGCCTTCTCCAGGTCAGTGTTACAGCACACATGGGGCAAAATATCCTTGAGTGATTTTGTACAAGATCACTGCAGTAGCCAGACAGTGAGATAAGGTAGAGATAGACTGATAGAGATAGGCTTTGCTCTGAAATGGCCTGGTTTCATGGGTTTGCATCAAAGCCCTCACATTCTCCAGTTCTTGTGTGTGATATATCACTGCTATATAAACCTTTGCTTATGTGGCCATCTAATTTGTAGGGAAGGCAACCTTTGAGCTGACAAGCAGTTTTAGGTCCTTTCCAGGCCCTGTACCAAAGGGAAATGTATGGGTGAAACTGCACCAATATGGTGTAAATGGGATATCTTTCCCAGATGATTGTGTTAATAGAAGTCGGCAAGTGTTTTCCTATCCAGTCTAAAACTTTAACAGAGGCATAATAATTTCATTAGTAAATATGCTTCTGTTTTTTAGCTTGATCCCATTTACATTCTTGGCTTTTCCTGTATCTTCACTGCAGAATCTGTATGTTTTCCAAGCAGTAACACCACAAACTGCAATACTAATCTAGGTAACATCCCACTAAAAAGGTATGGTGTAGCTTTTTAATTTCATTGCCCTGTGCTTACAGTCTTCTGATAGTGTCCCTCCTTTATCATTATGTCTTCCACCTTTAAGAATATTAAGCTGCAGAAGTCAATTTTAATTTGTTATATTTATGGTCACTGTAAACTCCTCTGCTGTGAACCCAAGCTGAAGTTCTCTGTGGAAATAGCCCTGTCTGTCCTGTAATCGTAAGTGTCATATTTGAGGATGACAGCTTCAAAGTTTCTGGGGAACATGGTTCTCATGGGATGTTAGCGTTGTGAAGAGGGGGCTTCCTACAGGTGTTTCAAATCAGTTCCTTAGAGCATTTTGAAGTGTAACATCAAGACCTTGAATTTGACTGAATATTCTATAGGGAATAAGTGTAGAGAAAGAAGAAGGGATGGCACATCGTTAGCTGTCGAGATAGCTAAGAAATTAAGTGACTGCATTTTGAATTAATTGCAACTTTTCATTCACATACCAAAAAAAGGCATGGCTTTGCCAAGGGTTCACAAGCATCAAGGTACCACTGACTTTTACTAGAAGACCATGCTGACCCCTTGTATATTTACTTTCAATGCTAAGGTAGTGATTCTGGAATGAAATTTACCTTGAACTTTGGTTGCTGAGTGCACATTGCCTCAGGGAGCACTACGGTATGGGAGCCTTCTGGTGTGTAAGGTGTTAGGCTTCTGTTCCTCATCATCTTAGCCATTTGTTAGATTTTTTGTGCTATTAGAGTTTCTTGTTAAATATTGCTTTAGATTCTTTTATTCTTCCCCTTCCCTCAGTTAATTGTAGTTTCTAGTTAATTTATGGTGTGATTCATACCTGATGGTTCTGGTCGTTATGTGAGAAGTGTGCTAGAGGGAAATATGTCTTTGTAAGCAAGGTTATATATTTCTTGAATATTTTATAAACAGCACATGATGAAGAATTCATGGTAAGGTTCTGGGAAAAAAGAACCAGTTGAATAAAAATGAGTGCAACTGGTAATTTAATACTAGCAGGAAAGACAAGATTTCTCTAGTAAAATTTGTGTCATGAACCTGAATCTCTAGCTACAGTAATTGCAAATGAAATATTTTTATTCTGCACAACCAAATGATTCATGGGATAGGTACATTTTCACCCTAAAACACCACAAACAATTGCATTGTTTCTCTTATACTCTCAGGTGTCTATCTGCCTTGGCAACATGTTTGTGCAGTTGCAGTGTTGTATGGCATCAAACTGCTAATAGTACTGATTTTAGCAATTCAAAAGGAGGTTCATGGGGCCTCTAATCTAGCAAGCCAGCTGGCATTTAGAAACTCTGTTTCAGCAAGGAAGCAGCTTGTGGGGTTTTTTCCCTCTGGAAGTCTAGTCTACCTTGGAAGAAGAGTCTTCTGAACAGGAGGCTGGCCTTTATGTGAATTCCTGTTTTGGCAGCTGCATTGAAAATTCACCCTTGCATGTGTTCTACCTTTCTGTCTCAGAGCTGGTGCTGTCAGCGCTTGTTTGTATCCATAGGATGTCTGATGTCACCCTCATGGTTCATGGTGACCCACTAAGCTGAGATGTTCTATGCTTCTTTATGAGAAGCAGAGGAAAATTTGTCTTTTGTGGACCAAGGAGAAATGTTGAATAGCTGTGAGAGGATTATTTTTACCCAAGAGGTTTAGCATGTCTCAGTACAAAGCCTGTGGATTACTATTTTATAGTAAGCAGCATTCTGGTGTTAGACTGTACCTAAAAGGAGCAACAAGAACACTCTGGTTACCCCACACCTGAGTGAAGAGTTTTGCTGTGTGGATGGGAGATGGGTTACAGAGAATATCCAGGCAAAATCCCCCTTCAAGGCAGCAGTGAAGTAAAATTCCTTAATCACGATGGACTGGTTAAATGAAAATTGAGTAAGTATAGAGCCAGATTTGTTTTTTAGTGGTTTAGGAATAGCTTCATTGGAATTGACTTTTATAAACTCAATAGAGTGAAAGCAGAACAAATGAGAGGAGTAGGACTTTACAGTTAGGCTGTTTTCTTTTTTTAGGTGATGAGTATTAGTGACCCATTTATATTTTGGACTTTGTGACAGCTCCAGAACTCCCTTTCTGACAAAGACATAAAAATCCATTCTAAACATGCTATGGAATCATTGGGAATTGTAGGAAAAACAAAAGCAATATTGATGGAGTTAACAGAAGAGACCCTTCTTTCTTCCTCAAAATATATATGCTTTTCATTTATATATAAAATCACTCAAAAAATGCAAAGAGTAGATGTGAGTTTCCAAAAACCTTGGAAAGGACTTCCAAAATCAGCACAAAGGCAAAGATTATGGGGGGAGGGGGAAAGAAAAAGAAAAAAAGGAAAAAACATCCAGCATGGGGATCTCCCCATAGATCTTTTGTTTGAAGATGATTTACGAAGTGTAATGATGAAAGTTAATCATCAATTGCCAGGATAAAGTGTTCTGAACTGTGATGATAAAGACCTGGATTTCATTTCTTGATATTTTGGTTTCTTTTCTTAAGTGTCTGTACTTACCCTTCCAGGGAACAATGCAAAAAGTTCTTGCATGTACCCTGGCAAAAAGGTAGGATTTGAAAAGAGAGAGTTGCACACAAAGATGAGCTGCAGAGGACAGGAGACAACAAGATACAGAACCAAAATTATAGTTTTGCTGAGGTTTGGGTTAGTGTGGTATCGAGACCTGAAAATAAAGATAAAAGAACACTCTATTGATGTAGTAGTAAATGTAAGAAGTGTAGTCTCTCTGCTGCAGCCAGAATAATATTCAGATCACAAGCAAACAAGGAGAATTGCGGTGGAAGGATGGGTGGACAGCTGCAGGAAAACCCACTTTTTAGTGCATTTTTCTTTAAACTGGAGCAAAGATATTTCTTTTTACTTGAAACATTAAAAAAATAAGTAATTAAGGTGGTTTTAAAGACACCAGTAGAAGTTTGGAAAGGTTGAAGTGTAAACAGAAGGGAGAAGGAGGAGTAAGAAGAATGCAAGGTGACTTGCCTGACAGGATCTTGAAGAAAGGCTTTTTTGCACACTTCAAACGGATTTTACCCTTAGCATGGGTAAGCGTCAGTTATGGTGTTTGAAGTTCGTATCTGGGCTCACTACTTGATTCTGTAGCAGAGGTTTGTCTTGTTTTGACAGGGTGTGGGAAATAAAGAGGGTGCGTTTATTGCTTTTGGATGCATCCCTTTTTCCACAGAGAGCTGGAAGTTTTGCTTCTTCCTCCCCCCACTCCCTGTGGCAGCACGTAGTGACTCAAAAACATTACAATAGCTGTTTCTCAGCAAGCCTTGGAAAATACTTTTCAGCCAGTTAGCAGGAGAAAAATAAAAGCTCTCTTGTTTCAGGCCTTACCAAAAGAACACAAGTACTAAGCCAGGGAGCCTGCCAGGACCAAGTGTGGGAGACTGAGGGTGAGCCTGAATGAGAGGGAAGTGTCCCCTGTGCAGCATCATCTGTGCCACGTACTCATGAAGATACAGGTGCATGTCTAGCCTTGTGCAGCTGCTTTTGTTTTCTACAGAGACTCTTTTTTCAGTATAGCTGATATTGCGCTTAAGTTATGTTTGTTGTTTTTTTTTTTTTAGCAGACTACATCCTCCACAGGCTTCTCAAAATGAAAGATAGAAATGACCTCTGAGACTGCATGTGCAAGGCCAACACACATGCATGATATTGTTCCCAGTGGAGGGCACATGGAATGACATAGACATGCTGTGCTTTGTTGTAGCCAAAAAATCTGCAGTTCCAAGTAGGATACTGCTGTACTGTGTCATGGTTAGATATGTCTTCTAAGGGAGAAAAGTGATAAAGCACAAAACCTGCATTTAATGTGTCCTTGTACCTGAGTCAGTGTTAGTTGTACACTCATTATGCCTGCCTTGAGCCTACAGAGCAGGGCTCAACAGGGATGTGAAGGGTACAGCTCTTTCATGCTTGCCCACTGCACAGCAGCAGATGTTTTCTGTGGTGTGTTGTGCAATAACTGGTTTTATTCATACAGTGAGATTACTCTGTGCTGAGTAGTTGTGACTAAAACCAAGTGGGAAAACATTATTATGAACTCTGAAGGGAGATGAAGCAGTGGAAGTAGCATCTGGATGCTTACCTTTCCAGCTTTTTAACAACTTCCTATTTGAAAGACTAGAAGAAACCTAGAATATTTTCAGTATTTCCACCACTGTAAAAAGTATCATAGCCACACAGAGGAAGAAAGGAATAAACAGCAGAAAAAGGTAAAGAGCATACACTTCCAATTATGTAAAATAATTTCACTTTGAGAATTTTTATAATAGAGGGGCTAAATTATAAGGCTTCATAAGAAACCTTTTAGACTTCTTGGTGAGGTCTGTCTTGTATTTTTGTGTTAATCATGAAGCTGCTTTTCCCAAGGTCACAAAATATGCAGAAAATGTCAAAGCTTAGTGTAAATGACTGGGAAAAAAATGTCTGTTCCTTGGTGTTTCTTGGAAGAAAAGGCTTAGGAGAAACAATAAGAAAAATATACTGTTTAATAGCAGTTGGCTTAAGATAGCGACACAGTAAGGTAGAGAAAGGGATGTTGAGCAGCTTTCCCAGAAACAAAGCTATTAACAACTGATCACTAATGAGTATCCCCACTTTTTTTTTAAATTTTCTTTGCAAAATTATGTTGAAATAGCCAACTACTAGCCTTCTTAAAGTTGGGTGGGTTTTTTGGCAGATCTCGCAGGTGGATAAAATGCATGTCACTTCTCAGTGCTTTAAGTACATGCAGGTTTGGCGAAGGAGGAATGTACAATGAGATGAGAAATTTTCAAACTGCTTCTGCCACACTTTTGTATGTGACCTCAAGCAAACCCTTTTCTTTTCTCTCAAATGGAAATGCAAAAAACATTTGTACTTCAAAGGTGGGTTGTGATCATAAATTCATTAAGTTAAAAGAACTACTCAGACACACACGGGTGTTGTAAGAACAATGATAAACACAAGATATGTTTGAGGTAGAGAGAAGTGAGGGCCAAAAGTGGAAACGGTGCTTAACTCCCTTCTGTGCCTCTCAAAATTTATCCAACTGCTCCTAGCTCAGATCTCAGAAGACCCTGAGTCTGTATAACCCTATAAATTGCAATTAATGTTGAATTTGCACAGTAGTTGAACCTTTGACTTTGTCTTTCCTCTGCTCAGCCTTGAAAAGCTGCACAAAGCTTCTGTTTCTGACCACTCTGCAGAATTATGCTCAAGTTGCCTTATGTTACACCTAGGTTCTGTCTTAAGATACATTGCTTCTGCAGTGGGTCCTCCTATTTTTTCCACTTATATCATATGATGTCTGGATGCTAGGTTTAATCTCAAACAGTTCACTGGCATATCTGTTTATTTTCTCATTTCTTTACATATCTGTTCACTTTCCTGTTTTGTGAGGTCTAGAAATCAATTTTAGCATAGTTGTATCATGTCTTACATCCACAGATTCTGATTCGTTTCGGTTGCCATCTGTTGTATATTTTGAATCTTTGCATTGTGCTTCTTATAATCTGAAAGTCAAAAATGCACATATTGCTCCTACTACTATGTCATTATATGCTTAGCAGGCCCAAAGGCCAGTGTTAAATTTCCTACCCTCTTGAAAAATCCATGAGTATACTGGCTTTTGACATGTATGTAATTTTATCTCCACCTTTGTCATTAAGCCTAGACATTTTTTGCAGCATTGTTTTCAATGTATTTATATTTCAGAATTTAGAATGATGATTCATAAAGTGCATAGCTTGATATTTTTAAGAAGAAGCTTTCTACTATTCATGAAATGCAGGCTTTTAGGAAACCTTGTTAGTTGCAATATTGTGTGTGCCATGTTTGCAGTCTATCAGATATTCATGGAGTAATGGGGCATACTCTCCAAAAGTTGGAATTCTTTTTCTTTTGGCTGTGCAGCAGAAGAGTAGTGTAACTTGGATCACGCATTGTCTTTATCTGTACGAAGATCTGTTTTAGCAATGGGAAGTTTTCCAGTCCAGTAGGACTTTTTCTGTGGGTGAAGTCTCTAGGAACATGATTCCTTCTTGTTTGTAAGTAATAGGAAGGATTCCAAACTGAATCCTGCACTTATGGCTTCCCTGTTCATCCTAATGACATTTTTAAAAGTGATAATATAACAACATGTACTTGATGAAGAATCATTTTGCCATAGTAAATACCTGATAGACAGTTGCCATAGCTTTGTCTGTATTAATTTCAGTTGTCATAAATCCAGGTCAGTGTTTCAGTGCATGAATCTCAAGGAGTACTGGAAATCTTCTTTAAAATATATTCTTTCCAAAAAAGCAGCACGTAACTGCATGGTATAAATTTCTCAGCTTTATTTCAAATCCTCTAATAAAACAAGGAGCACAAAAAGTCCTATCCAGCCTCTCCAGTAACTCTTAGCCTAAAGGAGCTAAGAGTTTTACACTAAATCAAATTCTGCATAAAGGACATCACAACCTTAGTTTTACTCGTAACAAAGAGAATAAGAAAATCCCATTTTGACCATACTCATCCTTTTGTTGCAAAAACTGTTGGAAACATGCAGCAAGAAGTAGTCAATCCTTTTTTCCTCTTGTAGACACCTCTAGCCACTGCCTAGGGAAAGGATAAGCTATATCCAATAGTACTCTCCCATTTGCATTTCTTCTTCCATACTCCCCTTGTGACCCTCTGTTAATCCCTTTCATCCTCCAAAGCCCAAGGAAACATACATGTAAAGTTACTCTTACCCTTTAACTCTTTCAAAAATAAAATGCTGCACTGCATCTGAGAAATGCTTTTTATATATGTGCAAGTGCCTGCAATATTTCTTAATAGATTTCAGACATCTAAGTGCTGTGTGAAGTACTTATTTTTAATAGCAAAATGTTGAGCTAGGATCAGCGTGTGTTTCAGAAAACATGGTAAAACAGAAATCCATCCTTTTACAAAAGGCTACCAAAGGCTTATGAACCATATGAATTCCACTTAGGCTTCTAAAGTAGGGCATAACTGCAACTTGCTTTTGTAATATGGGCCTTGTCCTGGCTTTCTGGCTTTTTCATTTTAGAAAAGACTGTGTTTATATTCCCTTGGGGCCATTTCAGGGAGTCATGGTTTACTAAAATGGATCTAGAGCCATAAATACAGCACCACCACCATCCCCCCTTCCTTATAATCTAGCTACTATGTTATAATGGAAGGGTTTTAACGCAAGGGCTGCCTGCCTCACTCATTTTCAGGTTTAACAGTGGAAAGAAAAAGATAATTCTGCATTTGTTTGCTATGTCAGTCATTACTATTAACAAGCAAAGAATCAATCTCTAGCATATTTCTAATAGTCATCTTAATGCGGGTGTTTGTTTTTTTTTGTTTGTGTTTATTTCATTGGTTTTTTTAAAGATAGCATTTCAAATGTCATCAGAGCTAAAACAGCTTGATCATTTATGATGGTAATAAACATACTTACCCTTAATTTTCAAAACTTCAGCTTTTTATATTAGCAATAAGAAGCAAGTATAGGATCATTATGGCTTAGTGCATTTCTGGTAGCTGAGATTTGCCTCTGATCACAATGTGAACTTCTTTTTTCTATTAACAATCATGATTAGTCACCCAATTAGTCACCTGATTATCTTAAAATTAGTGCTATCAATGGGTATGTTTTCAGAGCTGACTGAAATGTCGTGTTTCTGGCAGTGAGTCATTCGCATGGCTTTGTCAAATGCGGGATGACTTGATGGAATATGCCTTCCTTGCCTTTATGTTGAAATATAGGAAATCCAAAGGTTTTCAAGACTGCCAGAGTTGTTCCATACAATTTTCCTCAAAACAAAGTTTAAGAGGGAGACTTGATAAACAGGGTTGTCCTGCCGGCTACTGATTTGTTAAGTAATCTGTGGTGTTCACCAGGGCACAGATGCAGTCGTGTCCGTGCACTTTGCTCCTGCTGCTGTGGTGCAGCCTGTCTCCTTCCTGGGAATCAATATCCATGTTTTCTCCTGACGGTTGACCAGGCAGACTCATTTTTATTGGGCCTGAAGGAGAGAGCAGCTGGAAGTATTCCCGTCGCTCATAGCCAGGCCAGTGCCTGAGGTGCCTGCTTTTAATGGAGCTGCTATTTTATCTGCAGCAGGAGCTGTCCATTGCCCTGTCATCAGTTTTCTATTCAATAAAGTAGGTTAAACAGGGGAAGTCTTTTGCATTCAGTATTTGCACTCTCTGGCATTATCTTGCTTCTGGACTTCATAATCCAAAAGCATGAATGTGGTAAGGAAGATGGGAGCAGTTAGCTTTGGTCTCCATTCAGGCAAGATATTACTGTGTTTAAGTATGATTTCGATGTAATGCAACTTTCAAAACTAGTAAAGAACTTGGATATATATTTACTGACATTCATTGTGACTCATCAAGTAAATCATACTCATTTTCCAAATTAGTACTGTACGCTTATCAAATATGTACTTTCCAGACAGCTGTGGCCCATTAAATACATAATTTTCTTTTTAAGAAAATGAAAAGTCAAATATAAAATGAATTTTTTAGCAAAAGGACATTGGAGCATTTTTGAAGTGAGAAATTTTAGTTGGTGGGTATAAAATTACTGGTCATTTTGGCCTGGGTAAGCACGTGTAACAAGACAGTATACAGAACCTCATGATACCAAAAGGATCCAGGTTTTTAGATATCTTGTTCTCCTTTCATAGACCTCAGTAATGGAATGTTTACCCTGAAGGAATATAGGAGGGGAGGATCTTAGAGGCCTTCAATTCAAGCTCGAAACCCAAAATATGCTCTACAGTTTATTATTTGACATAATGGATTCAACTAGTTGGAAGACTTCAAAGGTTCTGTGAATTTTGCAAATGACACATGCTTATTTGAATCACCCATCTGTGCTTTCAGTGACTTGCACTAATACTCAAGAAAATACAGTATCAGACATGTCATTGTAATTCTACACAGTATGTCCACTTTAATGAGAGTTTAAAAATTCAGTTCTTCCTGGCTGCATGAAATGAACTCCATGCAAAAATTAACAATGACCTGACAAGTTTTATAAAACTATAAAAATTTATTATGTCAAGAAATGAAATTTTAAAAAAATGTTTCATGTGAGGGATGTATACTCCTCACCACCCATGTCTATCTAATTCTAATTTTTGGAAACTGGGAGTGGGATTCATCTCCAGATTAAGACACTGTCATGCAGAAGTCACACTGTAGCTGTCTGCATGAACAATAATTGGTTTTCATTTATCTAGAATAGTAACTGTAAAGTTGTCTCTACTGCTTTGCATTGAAACATGAATAATCTCTGCTTTTTAACAATTTCTGACAATATAAACCTATTAAATTTCTTCTCTTAAGCAGTTTTGTTTTGTCTACATAGAACTCGGATTATAGTAATTACTTTAAAAACATATAAGATTGCATTACAGTGATAACTGAATAGAACTCTCAAAAACTTTTAACATAAAAAGACTTAATATCATTCATCAGTGATCCTGAACTCTATTGATTCCAGGAAACCAGATTTAATGAATAAAAGAAAAGTAACTACATTTGATTATTTACTTTTGGGGAGTTGCTACGTTCATTTTCTTTTGCTTTCAAACTATTATGTCTGCATCTAGTCCTTCTCCATCAGATAGATCAAAATTGTACACAGAAAATCCCAGGAGAAAAACTATTCTTAACTCACACTGACAGCAGATGTAGAAGCCATCTATGCCCACATGCCTTTCTAAAGCTTTCTCCTACATCTAAAATGTGAAGTTAGTCTACCCTTGGTGCATCTATATATCTGAAGGCATGAGTTAAAAACTCACAGACTCTATTGAAGCTAATGGGATTGTTCCCTTTATCTACATTAAATACCATGTCTTTGCCATTTAGTTAGTAATCCCTTAGCTGAAGAGTTGGAATGGATCTGTCTAACATTCCTAAAACTTCATTGAATCCACAGTGCTAACAAACTGAAATAATAAAACTGTAAATTCAAATTTTTGTGTCCTGCTATGGAAATGACTCATTACTGGTGCTGAAGTGAAAACCAGGACCAAGATTATCTTTAGAGTTGGGTCTATAAGCACAAGCAACCCTTGCTGCCTGGTAGGAACAGGCCACTAGCTGTCTGTTACAGAACTAGCTTGCACTTTTCCCAGTTATTTTGGTGGTTGGTTAGTGTGAAGTATTTTTCTGGTGGCAGTGGTTTGCTGTGCTTGCTGTGGGCATTAATTCTGCTCAGCAGGATGAAGCTTGGCTTACTGTGGTATTTTTTCATTAACTGTGGTTAGTGAAATATCTCTGCTCAGATGTTCGCAGAGATACTTCTCACAAATTTCCTTACTTTCTAAAGAGGTTATGTCCTGGTCATACAGAGGGCTACTTTTAAATAAACTTTAATAATTATCACTAAAAAAAATTTAAAATGATTATAAAGAAACTAAATATTATGTGTAGTTGTTGTGAAATGCCGTATTCGTACCCATTTAGCTACTGATTTTTGTAATCAAAAGGACCCATGTGTGAAATCTTGGACTGTCATTATTAGTTGTTACTACTATGTAAATTCTCTGTACTTGTTAGGGAAAAGAAAGTACCTTTATTCCAGTAGGATCAACTTAAAGAGAAACATGGCTCAGTATAAAAACCCTGGTATCTGTGTTGATGTTGTGATCCTAAGCTAGTAGATTTCTGAGAGTTTGAGTACCTTTTGTCCAATTTTGAGAAATGTTATGCTTTTATCTGCTGGGCATTTTGCTGTTTTCCTCCAGAGAACAGAGTTATTGTCAGCAAACAAAGAATTAGAAATGTCATGCTGTCCCAAACCTGACAACTCTCACCTAAATGGCTGTTGTGATAATGGAAGCAAGGGCTACTCTGACATTTTGCTCTTAAATTTGCTATGCTTTTTGTAAATCATATATTGTAGTCCTAAGACTTGACATTTTGTAAATCTCTTCTGTGTTGGTGATCATTTCCTGTTCACCAGCTTCTGTGTTAAGTTATTCAATTATTAAATAGTAAGCATGAAGGCAAAGTTTCTACTAGAAGGGTTTTGAGCTTTTTGTCTGTACAGGAGTCGACAGTAGCTGGGTAAATATGTGGTCCCAAGGATCACTACCTGTCTGTAGGTTCTGCTAGATTGGAAGTGATGTGCTGATTTCCTTTCATGCTCCATTCAGTATAAGGATTTTATCTATCCATTTGGGAATCCTTAGTATAACATGCAGAGCAAGTCAACTGTAGTTTCAAAACAAGTGCCATGCTAATATTGAAAACATGTCAAAATGAAAATTATTTTTCTTATGACAAGTATTTGATCCCACTAATCTTCAAGTGCTGGCTGTGTTGTTCTTGTTTTGTGAGTGCTCCATTGCTGAGATGTTTTGAGCTTTCCTGCCTAAAATTATGCTCTTCTAAAAATACAGTATGTAAATATGAGAAAATAAGTGAGGCAAGGCACTTTTCTTCTGACAGCCTTTTACATAAGTGCTGCCCCCTCAGCTCTCCCATCACTGTTTCTCATAGCTATGCACTTTGATTCTGTCAAAAGGTGTGGTAATGAGAGCAGATATAATTATGTTTCTAGAAGCTGGTGACCACAGTCTCAATTAAATAGTCTTTTAAAGAGGCTTTGAAAGCTTTAAATAGTAGAGAAACTTGACTTGAAGTATCTTTATTCTTTTAAAGATCCAAGTTACTGGAAAGGCTGTAGTTTTGAACACCAGGTTATTAGTATCAGTATTATTTTTAAAACTTCTTTCTATTTCAATAATGCTCAGAGCTTCAAATTTGTAGGACAAATTTCTTCTATGTTAAAAAGTCATATAGAACCTGCCTGTAAGTGTGAATGTATGCATATATTTACATAGCCATATGTAACTAAAATAAAAGCATCCACCTGGACCTTCCAGGAAGAAACATTGTTATGTGAATGCTTTAAGACATTTAAATAGGACTGGCTGTGCAGCTGAATGTAATGTATCAGAAGTATTATCACTGTCCTTGAGATTACAAGAGACAAACCTGGATATGACAGTAAGAAGGAAACTCCATGATTTAGATACCAGCATCAGCATTAGATGATTGGGAACTTCTGGCCAAAGCTGAAGACAAGCCTTTACAATTAAAGAAAGAGAGTGCTGTTCTAATTTAGCCTCCTGTGCATGACTCAGTATACATGACACCTATCTTGGCCAGTCGTTTTAGAATCAGTTTTTCTGTGCACTACTTAAAAACATGGCAAGAAATGCAGTGATTTGGAGCTAATACAAGGGAACTGAAAGGTTGATCAATAAAGTGATTAGCCTATGAACTTCGTGCCCCTTTGAGTGTTTGTGAGAGGGCTGGATTACAACACAAAACACTTTCCTCCCCTTTACCATTTCTCTGAAGAAATTCAGCTCTGTGGGGAAGCTGGAGAAGTTTTACTGACAGTGGCTCTTTCAGAAAAGTAAGAAAACATGCAAATTATTTATGATTTCTGTGGTTTGCAAGAATGTGGATTTCTGGATAGTAAAATACTGCACAGGTTGCAGTGGTACAGTGAATTAAAAAAACCCTTTGGCTTAAAACCAGATGACATGAAGTACACTGAGGAGAGGGGTGGGAGGACTTACTTCATTCCAAACTCTATATGAAAATATTATGCACAATTAACTTGATTTTCTCTGCAATGTTCAATTACATGGTTACATGAAGACCATTTTGCTCTGCTATTTAGGCTGTGAAACTGGGTCTCTAGAGAGCTGGGCTGTATGCTCAGCTGTGCCATAAACAAAACTATATAGCTGCTGTAACACCAGCCCCTCTAGTTAATAGAATTAGTTGTGGAGAAGGCTTTTCCAGCAGAAGGCAGACTGACAGTGTTTGTGCCTAGCAAAGGTAAGGACTTTTGCAAGAATTCCAAAGCTATCTCCCCTGCCAAGACCGCTGCTCTGGTTTAGTTTTTTTCCAGAGAAATATATGTAGGGGCAAGATCACAAAGGTTGTGTTTATTTGTCCAGTCGTTTTGGGCTGAATCTGAGAGGAGACCTCATTGCTCTCTAGAACTGCCTGCAAGGAGGTTGTAGGGAGGTGAGTGTTGGCCTCTTCTCCAAGTGAATAATGCCAGGACAGAGGAAATTTCCTGAAGTTGTGTCTGGGGAGGTTTAGATTGGATATTAGGAAGACTTTCCATACTGAAAGAGTGGTCAGACAGTGGAACAGCCTGTCCAGGGTGTGGTTGAGAACACCATCCTTTGATGTATTCAAGAAACACGTAGATGTGGCACTTCAGGGCATGCTGTAGTGGCTGAAGTTGTGGGGTTTTTCATGGGTGTTTTTTGGTGGGAGGTGTTTTTGTGGGATTTTCTTGGGTTGCTTGTTTGTTTGTGGGTTTCTTTGGATTCTTTTGTGTTCATGGTTGGACTTGGTGATCTCAGAGCTCCTTTGCAACCATAATTTTTTTTGTGAAATTCTATTTGTGGATTAGATTTATTCACAGAATAATTGGGGAAAGTTAGAAATTTGGGATTCTTATTCTTGCTTAACTTTTATTTCTGAGATGACCTCCTGGCCCAGAGGCAAATAGGAGCAGTTCTGTTAATGGTAGTGGATCTATCTTTATATTACTAGGAGTTTTAGCCTGTTGACTTTGGAGAACTTACTCAGAGGCTTAAAGTTAAGCATGTGCATAAGTCTTCATTAGGACTTGGAATGTAGTCATTACCTGGAGAGAGAGAATTGATTCATGATCTGAAAGCTCAGGTGGTGGAACAGCTGGGTAACGTTGCATTCAATTCGTTATAGCAGTATGTCATACAAGAATATGACTATCTGTAAAACAATATGAATTATTAATGTAAGTAAAATGTTAAAAGCTGCATTTTTATATAGGCAAGTGAGGTGGAACTCACGTGGTGAATGCTGAAACTAAAGGCAATCTAACAGCTTACAAATATCATTCGTCATGTCTGTCACCTGCCCCTTCCTCACCTCTGGAGCTTTTTGCTCCAGCTGCGTTGTTGGGCTTTGTTTTTCTGTGTCACCATTGGCTGACAGAGTCCTGCTCAGTTTGAAGCATCCTTTTCCTCAAATGTAATTCCAGTGGGTGGGACAACTACTGCTTTGTTACAAGCATCTCTTCCTTTCCATACTTCTGATGGAAAGGAAATAAATGAATGTCTTCCTCTCCCATCTCCAATATAAGTGTTTTTCCCTTTTGGCTAAGACAGGAGCCATAAAGTCTAGAATAATTATCAGGCTCTTGGCTCTTCCACTGAATTGCTTCCTACTTGTACTGAGTATATTCCATGCACGACCTGTGCTTTCCTTGCAGCCCTGTAGGGATTAGCAGGCAGCTCACCTAGAATATTAGCTTTATATTTTATGGAAAGTTAGGAAAAAAGTACCCAGGCTGCCTTTGAATCAATCCTTGCAAATCTCTTTCATGCTTCTGGTACCTGCACTGCAGTGCAGAGTGGAGCTTCATCCACCCAAATAACCTTCAGGTAGGTTGCTGTAAGGGTGCCCAATGCAGACAGACATCCAGAGGGATAAGAGGTGCCCACTCTGTGCAGCTTCAGGGCTGAGCTTGGCTTTGTGGAAGGCCCCTCGGGCACCATGGCTCACCCAGCAGTCTGTACCCATCTGCCTGCTTTTCCAGTAATGCTGCATGACTCCATGAAAGACAGATCATGTTACCAAAAACCTTCCAGAAAGGGAACTGGATTTATAGAGTGGTCTATTGCAAAAGGTGTGGGATTTAAAGAGAGTTGACATGAAGCTTGGAGTGGCTTACAGGAAAGCTGGAGAGGGACTTTTTGTGATGGCATGTAGTGATAGGCCAAGGGGGGAATGTTTCCAAAGTGAAAGGGATTTAAATTAGATGTTAGGAAGAAATTATTTGCTGTGGGGTTGGTGAGACACTGGAACAGGTTGTCCAGGAAAGCTGTGAATGTCCCATCCCTGGAAGTGTTTGAGGCCAGGTTGGATGGGGCTTGGAGCAACCTGATCTAATGAGAGTTGTTGGTGCTCATGCAGGGGACTGGGACTAGGTGATCTTTAAGGTTTCTTCCAACCTGAACCATTCTGTGATTCTATGACTTGGGCTGCTCTCCACAGGACCTGTGAGCATGAAGTGCCTTAATTTCTGAGAATACACTGAGTTCCAGGCTGCACCTAAAAAGAGGAAGCAGAGAAGCAAAACTCTGCCTACATTCCCAGTTTCTGATCTCACTTAAATTCACACAAATCTACTGTTCAATAATGAAGTTCCTTCAGATTTAAGGCAAATCAAGATCCAGCCTGTGTGATTAATCTTGTGAGTAAAGAGGTTTAGGATTAGACATTCTTTCTGTGTGACACTTCAGCAATATGGTGTTATAAACGACACAGCAGGAGTTAGTCTTGAAGTGTCAGAATAGCTGCTTCAGTGACAAAGCACTTGTACATGTAAATTTTCAAAGAAAGTTGGCACCCCTTTTGTGGGCTCAATTTGCACCTGTCATTCACCTCCAGATGCAAATTTGAGTTACTTGCAGCTCTAATTACAGTACTTGATTGTCATCACAAATCAGGTAGTTAGATGTGAAACGACTGAGGTTTGTGCCGTCTTTTGTTGTTAAAACATGAGTGTAACAGTTATGATCTGAAAGCAAAGTCAACCAGGGCTTTGCCCTGTTGATACACTCTACAAATAAGTACAATATGAAAATAAAAGGAATTTAAGGTAGAATAATAACAAGGAAATGAGTGAACATGTGGTGTAAGCAAGACAGTAATAAGGGGAAATAGAAAATAGATTATTTCATCTATTACAGCAAAGTATTATAATAAAAAGAGATACTTCTTCAGTTAAGTATTTTTTAAAGACACATTTACCTTCAAAATCTCTTTTCTATAAGGAATTCTAGTTTTTCTATTTGTGCTGACAGCTTTCTAATTTTCAAAGATTATTTTATCAAATTATACATCAGATGACTGTTAGGCTGTATCTTTCCAATTTGTCACTACATTTATCAGAAAAATCATTATAGTTATGCTTTAATTTCAACATAGAAGAATTTTATTTTTTATTTCACTGAAAATGTCGAGGTCTGAAGATTGTTCATTGTAATTCTTAATTAGTTTATTTTTAAACTAAAAAGAGGAGACAGGTACAACATGTTATTGTGCCTCAGCTAATGTCTGCTAGACTGTGATAATTCAGCACAGTTTTGTGGGTTTTTTTTCAGTTGGGAGTCAGTTGCATAAAGATGACAGTTAAAATAAGAAAGGGTTGCTTATTTTATATTTGGATCTGAGGGTGGGCCCTAAAAAGGGGAGGTAATTTCACTCTGCAGATCTTCAATCCTTAATTTAAAAAATGAACTAATGAAGGATAAATGGTAATGGATGGGTGGACTAATTTGTCTGAGTTTAAAGATAAATACATAAATGCATTTAACATGCACTACCAGATTCCATGGTGTTGCAACCCACTTGGTGATTTTTTTCAAATACCTTAGTTATTTCAGCAGTCAGCCTTAATCTCATTTCTTTCCCTTTTTGTACAGACACTCTAACTCAAGGAATGATTGTTACTATGGAGATTTCTAAATTACTTGGTCCATGGAGTCTACTTAACCTAATGTAAAAGGTCCTTTCTTTTTTTTTTTTTTCCTCTTTCCCACTTTTCTCATTACCAAAGGAGAACATTCTGGCTCGAACAATGGCTGTATATTTTAGCCCAGATTTATTAAGTTTAGAGGATTTGTACTGTTGTTTTACAAAATGGTGTCAACTTGCAGGATGACTTTTAAAATGATGAACAGCTTTCCCAGGCCAAAAAGCTAACGACATCCACAGCTTCCGTGCCTCCCACACACGCACGCCGTCCAAAAGGCCACAGATAATTTCTGCCAAATCAAGACCATAGAGAATTTATAAGCAGCTTTAATGTATTTGGGAGCTAAAGCACCTTAGTCTTTCATCAAAGGGAATGATAAAAACCAGAATTAATATGGCTGGACTTTAATTATTTCTGAGGGCATAATTACTCTCTAGCTAACTGGACAGGAGATATGTTATTTCATTTCCTTTGAGCCAAGGAAAGTCATCTGCAAGCATATAGTAGTCAACTACTGAGACTTTAAAATGCATCATGTTGCTTCCTTAGCATTGATTGCAATAAAAATAGAATAAATTCTTGAATAATACTGTAAATAATGTAAGAACTTCCTTCTGCACATGACATTCCTTTAGCTTTTGTAGCAAGACAGTTCACTGCCTTTAGGAGACATATGATGCAGGAATCACTTCTTCCCCTTTTTAAACTGACTTAGGGACCATAATTAGCATTAATGAGACTTATGGGTGTGCAGCAACATGAGGCTAAAAGAGACCAAACCTGAGAGCCTTTGATAAAGAAATTGTCTTTGCATCAAGATTTTAGAGGCTTTAGTATCCTCTCTTTTCCTCATTATTTGAGGTACCTGATTGCTTAGTTAATATTTAATATTTATTACATGAACTTTTTCTAGAATTTAGGCCAGGACAATAAGACAGCATATATATTTGAAGGCTTATGTCTCAAACACAGTAAAATGGTATTTTTGTAATTTATGCCCATTTTTGTAAGGAAAATACTCAAGGAGGGGGAATAAGTGAGCCTTCATGAAAGGTGAAGAGAAGCTAGAGTGGAACAAAATCAGAAATAATTGTAGAAAAACAGACTTTGGGTAATCATTATTCTATAGAAGGTGTACTCCTTTTTTGTTTCATTGGTTCCTAGTCCATCATGTCTTAGTATCAGAAAACGTCTCTTTCATACTAGAAGACTGTTAGGGGTGCCTGGTGGGTCTGCCATGTCTCCATCAGGGAAGAGTCCTTCTGGTTGGAGGAGGTGGCAACCAGAGCCCCTGTATTGTGAAACAGATACACAGCTGTGTTAGAAAGCATGTTGGATATTAACTTAGACATAGGTCAGCCTCTTTGTGAAAGGAATTGTATATAATGTGTATTCCAACATGATTATAATTTTTTATGGTTTTCAGAGAAATTCACAACTGTATAAATACTAAAATTACTTAGGTTATTTTTAATAGCCAGCCTCAATTATGCTTCACTGTATTGTAAAATCAGACATGATATGAGATCAGTCATTTGTGTTGAAGTGTTTGATGCACTGTGTTGTTGAGACTTGGAACAGTGATCTGTACAAAATACCTCCCAAAGGGCAGCTGTTAAAAAAATGTAACATAAATTTTCTCAGTTTAATCCAGAGAAGAAATTGCCCTCTTTGTGCAAGTTACTTGGAGAAATGTGTGCTGTTTGCCTTTCCAAATGCTACTTTGTTCTTTTCTGGTTACTTTTAAAAATTTAAAAGATAACAAGAAGCCATTAAAACTGTGTAAGTATGTATCTTTGGCTGTGTCTGGCTCTGCATTATTAAGTGCATAGCTCCATTAAGTGTATAGTTCTTAGAATTTTAAGTCCATTCTTCTTGTTCACCATGCTGAAAACCCACCATGAAATTTCTGTTATTCTTTGCATACATCTTTTACTTTTCCAGTTTTATTCTTTCAGAAGTAAAGTTGCTACAGTATGAGAATGTTGGACAGCAAGACATTTCAATGTGTGTATTTGAATAGGGTCACATTCTCTAGACACCATGTATTATAAATGTTATATTGAGGGCTGGCATTAGGAGAAGCTATTATATTCACCAAGGTTCTGCACTATGTTGCAGAATGGTTGTTGCAGGTGTGACTATGAAATTGCTCATGTTTAATTTATGATGTATAATTCTAGTGTTCTGTATTTAGAATGAAATTAAAACTATACTCCTGACTGAGTCAGTAATTAAGGTGTTCAGCTTTGGTTTTCAATACTATGGTCCAGTTCCTGTGTTCACAGTTAAAACCTCATGGTACTTCACGGGTTGTTTCTGTTTCTCAAATCCATGCACCTGATGCAAACATTTTATGATTTTTTTTTTTTCAAATACATCACTCAAGTACATGGTATTTTTCTGATAAACAACAAGTTTAATTCTAAATGACTAATATCCTGTAAAAAAAAAAAGAGAGCTTTTCAAATACAAAGGTTTTAATACTCACAGTGCTTAGAGTTAATGCATGTCTCTTGCCTACACCTTCTGCAGATATCAACACACACTGTTCATCTCCTTTTTGTTGTTGTTGTTTTTGTCTATTGCTATTCTATGCATGAGAGAGTTCTTGTTTTCTACTCTGTGCTTGGCTGGCTTTTTCTGTTTTTTTACTTAGTCCCTTGTTTGTACTGATTGCTTTTTTGCATGCAAATTACAGAATGTCATGGAAATGAGAGAGCTCTGAAAAAAAAGAAAAGATAATGCTGAGTTTCAACTGTCTTTTGTTTGTGCGTAAGTGTGTAAAATATATGTGGAACTATTTTCAGAATAGCCTTTGACTTTCCTTCTGGTGTATATTATTAGTAAAGGTGGAGACATTTTCCCCATTGCAAAATCCGATTAATCTGTTAAGAATTGTTAATAATACAGATATTGGGCATGAAAGAATTTTGTAATTTATAGAAGTAAAGAATTATTATACTGTGTGTTTTGCCCATGCTGAAATTTCAATTCCATATTCAATTTAACTTTTGTGCATGAAATCCTGGCCCCATTGAAATCAGTGGCAAAAGTCATTGTCTTCAGTTGGTCTAGGATTTCATTCTCATTTCTAGTTGCTGTATGGATTTTCGTGTTTCTTTACAAATATCTCAGCAGGTAGTCAAAGGTTTCAAGGGAATCTACAGTTCTGTTTAAAAGAGAATGTAATGAGTGTATTAAAAAAAGATCCAAAAAAAGAGAAAATTAAAAATGATAATAATAAACTCATGCTTATCTTTATAAAGCATGAGCTTAAATGGTTGAACTTGAAAATGTAAATTAGCATTTCACAGAAAATGTTGTTTTAACCAACTGTCAAGACATTTATGAGCCATCATATTGCACCAAATGCAAGAGGTAATTGGCAGTTCTTATCTCCACTATTCCTAACAACAAAAATGAAAGAAAAAAAAACCAGCAACAACAATTAAGTGGATAAATATAGTTTATGATGGGTATGCTTTTAGTAAACAAGTTTTGATTCTTCATTTAAAAAGAATAAAGCACTGGGCATTCTGATTCTTGTGCTAGATGTTTCTAATAGCCATACCCCCTAGGGAAGGTTATGCTGTAATGTTTGAAAAACGTAATGAAAAATTTCGTTGTTATAAACTAAGATTTCCCTCCCTGCAAATGTTTTTCTTGAAACATCCGTGGAAATTTAATATTCACTGTTTTTTCCTCAGTCTTGTATATTCTTGAATTGTCTTTTTTCCTCCATTTTCTCCGTTCTTAATCCTAGGTCCCCTTACAAAGAAACAGACAGATGATTTAGGTGATAATGACGGTGCTGAAGATGAAGGTATTTTTTTGCCGCCAAACTGATTTGCATGACAAGGATCCCTGAAAATCTTTTTTCTCCCCTCTTTTTTTGACTTCTTGTCTTCTTTTGAAGAGTTTTTTTTTTAATTCCCATTTTTGATGTGTTTTGTCTTCTTGCTTGTTGTTATACATATATATAATTTTTAATTTTTTAAAGAAAGAATGTTGTTAAGTTCTACGTTTTGATACAAAAAAGTAACAATATTTAAAGAGGAGGTTTTTTGTTTTCTTGAAATGGACTTTTGATATGTTGCATCCCACCTTTTGACTGAATTTTGTCCATACTATCTAAACTAACACTCTTTTAAAGTTTCTCTGTACACCTTTTTGCATGTTTTCTAACCTTATGTATTTCACCAAGTACGAAGATGTTTCTTTTTTTTTTTCACTGACCTCAGTTTGATAAACATATAAAATGTTGTGTTGATAAAAGGAAAAATAGAGAAAATTCTTAGAAAGTGTCTCTTGAGCAACTGCATTTCCCTAAATTCAATACCTTCTGCATTTACCTTGCCATGAACAAAAATAAATAAATGCAGGACTGGCCCACCTCCCGGTGGAAGGGAGCCCTTGAATGGAAGGCAATGTTGGCAGTTGGTGAGGCTCTGTGCAGTACCAGTAAAGTCAGTGGAGCTACACCGATGTCATCTAAAGGAATTGGATCCCTTCTGTTTTCTACAAGCATATACAGATGCCTATCTGTCTGTGCTGACCCTTAGAAAACCCTGCTACCAAGTAAAATCAAAACTTGGAAACGTCACGCATATGATTCTGTGGATGAATTATGTCTGTTAATCACACAAACTGAGTTAATATTTTTTTCAGGGCTGTGAAAATGGTAACAAGGGGCTCTTTCTCCTAAGCAGTCTCATCCCTTCAAGTTGATGTGCTTCAAAATTCTGAATCTTAAAAACATACTTTGTATATTTGTGGTCAATGAGTAAAACAAATTATAGCATAAACCTGATAGAGTTGCTGCTTGCTTCTCTGTTAATATCTGGGTTGTTGTTTTTTTTTTTTCAGATACCTTAGTGCCTTCTTAGATGAAGCTGAACTTGTAAACTACAAGGCTTTTAATTAAGATTGTTTTCATCACACAGAACATTAACATTATCAAACAAAAATGTGCAGTCTTATCACAAAAGATGGAGGAAGGCAAATAGGAGCATTTAACTTGTTAACCAATTACTGAACAGAGCCTTTACAAATAAACCCACACATTTATACGTATCTGATTTACAATTCTCTACTGAATTTGTAAGTTTAGCATATGAATGAAAGCCCACCAGTTGGCCCAAGATTTGCATGAAGAACCTAACTGAAAATCTTCTCTGAAAACTCTCATATTATTCAGAGCCAAGTGTCATGATTCAGATCCTCTTAGCTCTTTGAGGCCAAGTAATTTTTATATTAGTTCCTGGCAAAATTAGTTCATGACAAAATATTGCAAGGGACACTCTTGTGTATTCTCCAAGACCTGTGATATTGAATTAGCCACTGTAAAAGTGTCTGTCTTGTTTTAACATTATGTTATAAGAAACCATTTGAAACCAGGGTTATTAATCTCGTAATTAGACCTTTACTGCCTCTGAGAGTCACAGAGAGGACAAATTTGAATTTTTATGAACAGTAGACACTGCTGGGTTGGTAGAAACCCTGTCTTCTGAGGCCCTGCGTTTCACTGTCTCCCACTAAGGGAGTGGGATGGGATGTTCTGACCTGCATTTTGGGAACCTCTGCTTTTGCGTTGGAGTTCCAGCACTTGTTGCATATGCAGAACTGAAGAAGTCACAAATTTCAAGTGATGTATGTTTGGGTAGGAAGAGCAAGAAAGTGAGAGGCAAAGCAAAACGCCAGCTTAGGTGTCCAGATTTCTGCTAACCTGCCATCAAACCCTTCACCCTTTGCACTCTGATAGTTACTATCCCATATAAAAAATCCACAGATTAATAACTGGGGACAAAAGAAAAGAAATACCTAAGTGAATGAAGTTGGAGTATTAGGGAGACTGGGCTGTACATGGTGAAAACCAACTGCATTGCATAACCCTAGAATGTTCAATGATTTCTAAATGCCCAGGGTGGTTTCTGTATTAAGAAATTCAGAGCTCCCATTTCTATTTGTTGTATTATACCTTTCCTGAAGAAAGAGCTTTCATAGCAGTTTCTTGGATCAAATGCCTGGAAAGCGTTCTGTATCGTGTCACTCAAACATCAGAGTTTGATTAGGAAATTTCATTTTAAAACAGTGTTCAATAGTCCTATTCCCATCTGCTGCCACATGTCATTACCACAGTATCATGGTTCAACCCTTGCCAGCACAAGCACTGGAATCAGTAATCAAACTTGGATCTCTGGTATGTGCTGCAACCAGTAGACCAGGCTTAATTAGATCATTTTTCATTTTTGTTTTCAAAAGACCCAAAGGCAGTAGTGCACATTACCAGCTAATGATCTGCAAATTTGCTGTTTAAAAAAAATGAAGGTGTTTTCAAATTCTATGAATGTGAAATGTGTGAAAAAGTAAGAAATTATATAAATGTCTGTTTTCCCCAGTCTGGGTGAATTCTTGTTTCTGTTTAACCCTTTCATGTCCACACCCGAAATCTTCAAGGAGTACTCAACTACTTTAGCAAGCACCAAAAACGAGAGTGGCAAAAAAAACCTGCAACCAGTGAGAACTGGGACTTTCCCTTTGTATGGCAGTGGTGGATTTGCCAATTTGTTGACATGCAGGTTAGCAATAGCTAGGGCATTTGTAAAATTGAATGCTAAGTGGCTCAGCAGTTGAATAAACTGTTCCTCCCCCAGTCTAGAAATAAAGCTTAGTTTTAAAAAGTAAACTGTTTTGATCTTGATATCTCAGTCTTAATTTTGGTAAGGTAATAGTTTAACTTAGTTTAATTTGGCTATAGCAAAAATCAATGACTCTTTATGCACCCTTAGTTCCTATATTCTAAAATTCTTAGCATGACTTAAAATACAGCAACACAAATCATGAATCAGTCTATGTATTTGGGGATCAAATTGGACTTCTAGGTTATTAGTGCTGTATGAAGTATCCAAGAATGGCTGCTCACAAGTGGATTCTTCTCATCCACCATTCTGTCACACACACTTTACCAGCACATCCATCTGTCAATCTGAGATCCTTATTTAGTCCCCAATGCTGTTTGAGCATCTCTCAGTTTTTAATGTATTCAGTTTCACAGCATCCCTCTGCAACAGGAATGCTATTATTCCATTTTTAGAAAAGAGGAATACAGACAGAATTTGAGGAATACAGACACCACGTCCATAGTAAAGCAGGGAACTGAGAGTGCATGCCTCAGAAGTGGGGTCTGCACTGTCATTGCTGGATGTTTCTACCCTTCCTTTTTCCATTCCAACCTCTCATGTGAGAAAGGAGACAGATTAGGAACAGATGTTGCTGTTTGGTCACAGGCTGTAACTGTGATGATTCTGATCATTTAGTCTGATGCTCTGTCTTATATAGGCTATTGGACTTCATTGATCAAATAAAGCTTTGGGTACAGAACATTTTTAAAATGAAAACAAAAATCCTCTTGATTTTTAAATTGCTAATAATGCAGAAGGCATCTGCAAAGCCCTTCTCATGCTTAACAGACTGCAATGTCACTGGCACAAAAGAGCACATCTCAGAATTGAGGATCTTCTCAAAAAACCCACTATCACTCCATTAGTATTAAAATAGATGGGGTTTCTAAGTTTAGCATTTCATCTGCTTTCCATGGCTACGGTAAGAAAGAGGGAGAGAACCCAGTTTTCTATCTGGCGCTGATATATTTTCGGACTTCAGAGATCAGTAAACAGCAGAACATTTTTGTCTACCTAACAAAGCAACCACATGCTCCAGCCTTAAGTATAGCCTCTGATGAGTTATAACCAAGCTGGAGTAGCACAGATATTACCACTTCAGGTGAACTTGTTGACTGATATACATAGACATAGTCATTCCTCTTCATCCTGTCACCCATTCATGTCAGTTCTGTGATTCCAACTCCCAAGTACAGATTCCAATGTCACTTGCATATTAAATTTTTCCAATTATATTTCCCCTTTGCATTGAGAACCTCAGTTGAGATTACCTTGAATTTTTGCAGTGATATTATTAATACTTGAAAATGTGCATAGTAAAAATTTTGACAGACCTTTAATTTAAGCACCTCTTTGGGCCTTCATTATACTTTTAACACAGCCAAGTGTTGCTTGTTCAGAGAAGAGTCTGTCAGCTTTCAGTTTCTAACCACCATCTTTTAATAATTCAAAATTGCTGCCTACCTGGCTATTCAGGTCCTACTCTAATGAGGATCTGCTCCTGATGCTTATCTGTAAAAGCACAGGCTTCTAAAAATGTTAGAATATACATTCATACAGTCCTCCATCAGGGTCTCAAATCACTTTCAGATAAAATAGTGTTTTAGAGTTTTCTGAAGGGTCCCTCGCTTTGACAGATTACAGAAACAAACAAACAAACAAAAAGGACAATTCTATTTCTCTGAAACTTGATGGGCACGGGCAGTATTTTAAACTCTGAAATGTCTAGAACTTCACTGCCACTCCTAACAGAAATTCAGTAGGTCCTTTAATAGTCTCAGGACATCTAGTTTTAGATCACATGTTAAAAACATGTCATTATTGGGGCATCTAATAGATTTGAACTGAAAGGTCAAATACATTCAGAAGGCTTTTAAATGTTTAAGAGTTCTGCTGGTTGATACCATGCTTCACTTAAATGTTTTAGTACAAAACCTTATGGAAGAGCTACACAATATCTGTAGAATATTATCTGTAAGGAACACATTGGTTTTACAGCAGCCAATCTAAAAGTTTTCCACAGTTAGTGCTCTTTCATGTTCAAACCCCAAAATGTACTTAATACGCTACATCAAAATGTTATATTTTCTTAGAACATTTGGAAAAACACTGCTTGTGACATCTGTGCTAAACTAATTATATTTTTGTGCTAAATTGTCTCCAGGTAGGCTTCTTCCTTTCCCATTTTTTGTTGTTCCCTGCAAATTATGCTTGTTAAGTCATGTGGCCAATTCACATGAGCTTCAAATGACTGAAGCTATAATTACGTTTTGTTATATATGACAATTGTTACTGGTATTCACAGTCAGACCATGTTCCCTGTTGTGTGATGTAACAAACATAGAATAAAAGACAGCCCTATTCCTAAACTGTCTGTAATGTAATTAAGACCAGACATAATGAAGAGATGTGACAAACATTTGAAAGGTACAGAAGAGAGGACATGATGGAAATCATAAGTTAATATGCATGTCATATAAATAAGATCATTCTCTGCTATACAGCAAGACCTACTTAGATGTTTATGAACTAGCAATTTAAAGCCAAACAAATCACAGCACTCGAAACTTATCTTCTGTGTGAATACAAACAGAGCAGTTGAATTTGAGAAGGATTTTGAACAGCACTATCTCTGATTTATCTTTGAAAATGTTCATGTGTCTGGTTTTTATTTAAAATAACACTTAAAAAGTAATAAAAAGTGCAGTATACACCTAAATTACATCAATATGTAAATCTAGGACTGTTAGCAGCATTGCCACATTTGCACCCTGATTCTTCAGGTTCAGAATGAGCTGCTTCCACAAATAACTACTGAACTATGTGACCAATCCATGAGTAACTATTAATTGTGTGAGAAAGTGTAGCTATAGTTTGCTGAGGGGCCTCCAGCATGTGCACACAAAGGGCTGATTCCAGCTTCTAGGAGAAAATTAAAAACTTATTGAATCATTTAGGGTCAGGTTTTGAGAAGGATCCAAGTGTCAAAATCTCAGGGTTTTTTTCTTTGTTGTGTTGGACACCTCACTCCGAGAAGCACTGTTTTAAAGTGCATCTTTCTGTCACTTTGGTACTAATGCAGAGTTTTTCCTCACAGATTATTATCTCAATACTTCCTCCATTTTAATTTTAAATTATGATTGTTATCACATGGGAACATTGACTAGCTTTCAGGTAGGAATCAGTTCTTGATTGTGCTCTGAAATTTTGCTCTTGTCCTTTGATCTTCCTATTTAAAGACCAATTACTAGTTTAAAAAGGTCTGTACTTAAAGAGTACTCTCCCAGCTGAATATTTCTACCTTTCAGATATTCCTGGCTATAGAGTGCAAGTGATATGAAACTACTGCCTGTCAGACCATAGTACAGTGATCTCTCTTCTTCGCATGGAGAGCCCCACTGCTTCTGTATAATCCATAGCCCCCAGACAGCCCTGCTAGCCTCAGCTGAGAACTGCATAACCTCACAGATGTCTCCAGTACTAGGTTGCTGCCTGAAAGAACACACAGAAGCACAGTTTTTCTTTTATAGAAGGGATTTCACTTAAGACTGATGACTTTGGCAAAGCAGCATGAGCAAAATTCATACTGCATGTCATCTGTTCTGCCATGGCCATAGGCAGAGCTGCAAATTAGTCTTTTTTTATCTGTCTCTAATATTTTCAAGAATATTAGTAGTAGGAAATAATAGTATGGTATAGACAGAATTTACTCACAAAATCACTTCTTTATATGTCAGATTTTATTCATGAATGTGCTGCACTACTTTCTCAGATAAAGGGCACTCATTCTTTTCTAAATATCCCAATATTTTCCAGACAAACAGACCAGTGCTACCAACATTTCATTACTATTCACAGTTGGTACTCTATAATTCTATGTAATTTTAATTAAAGAAGAATTCTGAGACAGTCTCCCCCTGTGCTATGACCAAGCATACAATTAACTGTGTACAGTTTCTGCTGGGAACAGTCACACAGTGATTTCAGATTAATAATTTATTATTGCTTCCATATTTGTATATTAAAAAAAAAAAAAAAAGCATAGTCTATGAACTAATGATCTACTGAAAAGCAGTATAAGAATTTGAAAATACTTTTTGCACTATGTAGTTTTTAAATCTCAGGAGCTCATAATTCTATCCTGTGGACAATGAAGATAAATAATCTCCTTAGATTTGCATTCTGGAAATCACGAGTTGGAAAGCCCTCACTGTATGCTTGAATGAGGAAGGCAATACAAACAATTTCATGCTCAACCTTTTATCATCCTTTTGGTCTTGAATAAATGATTGTTCTAGTACTTCCAATATTGATGATCCACTTTCTGTTCTTGACTACTCTGGCATTTTCTTCAAATTAGGATCAATATCAAATAATAGCAACTGGCTTTCTTTAAATAGACAAGTCTGGGCTGATCTTTTTCAGCAAATTCAAAAAGCAGGGCTTTTAACATAACTGCCCTCACCTCGTTTTTTTCACAGTGCTTCAGAAACTTTTCAGATAATTCTACAGAGAGCTCACTTGAAAGCTTCTTAACCTAAGATTCCTGCAAATCAAAGTAGTAAACAATACATCTGAGATTTCTTCAGAAGCTGAAGTGAGTAATCAGGGAAGTCACTTGAATACTGTCATGGTGACAAAAAAAGTCTTCAACTTAGAATATGCAGAAAAGTGTCTCAGTGGGAAGTTTTCAAATGCTCTGTTGCCATTGTCTTTCTTGAATTTTAGGGATTATTAGCATGGAATATTATGACTTGGGCAGTAGGAGAGACTCAGGCACCCAGCCAATTAGATCAAAACACAATGTAATCTCAATGTAAAAATTTAGATTTGCACTTTAGCTTATTTCTTTCCAGTCCAACAGAAATAATCTTTTGAAAAACATATTACCCACCTCTAACTGTTGCTTTGAATTGGTACTTAAGGACTTTCATTACAAGCAGCTCTGGCGTTTTGAAATTCAACATGTTATTCTGAGCAGATGCAACAGTTTGAAAATAGGACTTTGTGATAGGAGGGATACCCAAATCAATGTCTTCCTTAAAAAGAAACTCAAAACAATATGTCAATATCTAATTTTCTTGTCTGAGAGAATGGCAGAGCCTCTGAGATTTAAAATCATTACCTGCACCCAGTGTCACTTTTCAGAACCTTACAAAGTTTTTTTTGTATGCATGGTTGGGAATTAGAAACATTGTTCCAGGCAGCTGTTTTGTTTTGTTTCAAATATAACACAGTCCTTTCCACGATTCACTAAGATTAGAACTACCCACACTCCTTAAACTTCAGGCTACCCAAGTTACAAATATCATTTTGAAGTCCACAGCTTCTACATACTTTTTGAAAACTCAGACTTCAGACCTATCGAAAGGCAGCTGCTCTGACACCCTTTTAATACATTATTGATCTTACTGGAAGCAATCAACAATTTATGTATGAGCAGAAATCCTGTTGATCTTAATATGGTGAATTGCCTTTAGCTGAAGGAACAGAAGGATGGGCTGAGCTTTCAGAGGTGCTCAGGTTTTGCCAAAATGAACTCACACTGATGTTAGCAGACAATTTAGGTCAAATTCAGCAGTAACCCAATCCCCATTGCATTTGAGCAAATGTTACCATTTTCAATCTCTTGTCTTAGGCTAAAAAGTGTTTCAAAAATATGAACTTCAGTTACAAGTAAGCCACAAAGAAACACGTTTGCCCACGTGCCCTTTTCCTTATGTAATATATGTTGCTTGAGAAACACTTCAAGAAAAAGAACCTCACTAAAAAAAAATAAATAATTAAAATATTGCATGTTGGTTTTATTTAGTTGGTTGGTTTTTTAATTTCTTGAGATAAAATGTGTCTTAATATTTTTTCCAGACATTCGGGACAGTGGGGGACCTAAGCCTGTGATGGTGTATATTCATGGAGGGTCCTACATGGAAGGCACTGGAAATTTATATGATGGCAGTGTTCTAGCAAGCTATGGGAATGTGATAGTCATCACAGTCAACTATCGCCTTGGGGTGCTTGGTAAGAAGCTTTCAGCTTTCTGTTAATCCCTGCTCTCTGCAATGCAATTCATGTTCTACCTGAGAATGTTGGGTTCTTTGTTTGTTTTTTTTAAAAGTAAAAGAACAAAACATTTTTGTGTGCTGGCAAAGAGATATTATGGCATTGCAAGCATTATCTCGAGAACCTCCTGCTTTAGTGTTCCCATTGCTGAGCTGTTCAGACAGAAGATTTCTCTTCTCTGCAAATACCAGTGAAGTTTTGCTTCACAGAAAGAAATTAGATTTATTTATTTATTTTTTAAATGTCATGGACAATAGGGTTTTCTCTTGGAAGAATGAGACTAAGTTTTGACTACCGTGATTTTTTCATTCTTTGAAAAAGCTAAGGAGGTTATGAAAACATTATTAAATAAGAGCTATACTTCTTACCTGGTTGTTTTGAGCCTCACAGCAGTTTTGAAAAGTGCTATGGGTATAATTCAAATACACCCAGTATTTCTTTTCTAGGTCAAATTAGAGAGTGAATTGAGTTACTTTTGATTGTTTCCAACACAGTGAATAAGATAAGCTGATGCTGCTGGTAGATTTCTGTGGTATCTTAGTGAATCGTGGTAGATTGTACTTCTATAAAATGATACTTTGCTTTTTGTTCAGCATAGACACATTCATGATACAAATTCACCAGCTCTTGAGACAGCATGATTGTTGTGGTTTTTTCTTCTGCATATTCCACTCAAATGTTGTATGCTAAGAATACTGAAAGCAGGATGTTATGGAGGTCAGTACAGTAAATTCAGAAAACTTACATGGGTGTAAGTGTATTCTCTGTAGCATTGGAGGTGATGTGATAAACCAGGAGTCATTCACAACAGTGAATTGGTTCTTAAGACCAATCAGCTTTCTTTTCAACTCATGGGTATTAGCAGTACCTGCTGCTCTGGTTTTCTTTGGTGTAGTAATTTTATTTCATCATTGTTGTTGGTTTTTGGCTTGTATTCGGTTAGCTCGATCCCCAAATTCATTGGTTTTGGTTTGCTCATCTCTGTAAATTTCTTCCAACTGTTTCATTTTTAACATCTAAATACACTTCATTCTGGGGGTTTTGACTTTAGATTTTGAAACTTAATTTCCTATGGTTGTTTTTGACTGGGTGTTTTCAGAAGGATCATACTATTTTTTGCTGGATTTATCTCCTTAGTTTTGAGTTGGAGTTTTCATTTGTGATCTACTTCTTTAAGCAAAGAAATTCTGGTATTTTGTGTGTTCTTTTCCCTTCTCCTGTTTTCCAATTTATATAATGACTTCAAGTCCTTGGGCACATATTACTGTAGCCATTAATAATCTGTAATCTGTACCTCTAATCAACATTTTATTTTTATGCCAGTTCTCTTGTCTTTGACATTTCAAACATTTATCTACATTATATACCAGCAGGGTATTCTGTCCAGTAATACAATATCCATTATCTGAAAGCACTGTTTATTTTTGTAAATTATTTAGTCTCATTCCTGAATCACTTGTAGTTGCAGTGTTTGAAAGGGCTGGTTGCTTGAAAGATGAAAATTAATTCACCTTCATTGATGGTAATGGCTTTTTTGCTTGTAATTTAACACTGATCCCTGAGGTAACCCACTGTTAACATCTTACTGAATTAGAAAGATTTCATTTGTGCTCATGCTTTTGTGGTTCCTTGAACTTTGTGGTCTTTATGAAGCCTCAAGGGGTAGAGAGCTAATTTTCCTTCAAGTGAGAACTATTGTTGTAAAACTTCTAAAACTCACAGTAGAATCCAGTGATTGGTATGAAGGCTTGAAATTACTTTCAAAATAACTAAAAAAATTCTGGATCAGACTTGCAGGTTTTTCTTAGTAAAATAAATACATCTGTAACTGTATGTAGAAGTCATTCATGTAGTTTGTGTCTGGTACAATCCCTGTCTGTCATGTATTAAATAAATAATGATGGTGTATCACTAAATAAGTCATGTAGAAACACACTGGTAATAAAAAAAAAAAAAAAGAAAAAAAAATAAGAAAAAAAAATTGCACAATTCATATTTTTTCTCCTTTGTATTCTGCTCTTAAAATAACCTCAGAGTAGAACTTTGGCATAATCAGGGTAGAGATCAGTTTTTACTTTTGCTGTTTTGAAACTCTTGTTCATCACTGTGCAGCAGAACCTTGCCCTTTGCAGACACATTAAATAAGACAGAGGTTTACAAACACATGGCTTTTATATTGTCAGCTTCCCCCATCTGATCACATCCCATAAGGTGAGAGGTTCAGTTTCACTATCCGTTGCCTGTGGGACAGCTAGATCTCACTTCACTGCTGTGTAAAATGCCTGGCTGTGCAGGGGGAAGTAAGATTGGGATTTTTTTTTCACATGAGAAAATGTAGGAACACAATCAAGTCTGTCTACCCATTTTTGTGTGACCTTTGTTGGTCTGGGTTTCTTGTATCAGTCTTTGTGGATATATATATCTTAATATAGATGGTCTTTGTGAGTCCTAGGAGTTCTGCCATTGTTTCACCAAGATTTGCACTGTGACATTTCCTAACAAGGAAGCTAGTTAGATAATGTGTAGAGCTGCAACAGCAACATGTTCTTCCAGACTGATAGCAATGGGAAGGGAGGATATGCTGGGATATTGGATTTCTAACAGTACTATTATCAAGTCCACAGCAGACATCTTTTGCTGCAATTCAGAATTTTTCTGTTTATTGCAAGTTGAAACATCCTTTTTCTTACAGACTAATCTGCTTCAGGACCTGCATTTTAAGGAGATGCAAAATTTGCTTCTAAATAAAATATTAGAAATTGCTCTGAAGTGAAATCCATTTGGTAAAGAGAGAGCAATGATAAAAATAAAAAAGGTATGGAGATAGTACATTTAAAAACAAGCAAACAAACAAAAAACTGTATGTTTTACCTGGCCCAATTTTGTCTTTGAAACAAGTCTGAGAATGAAAGTCTGGGAGTCTTTCCTTTAACAAAGATAAGATTGAAAAGAGAACTATTTGCTCTGGAAAATCAGGGACTACTGAATAAGACATTGGGCTGCAACTTTCATGTGAAATAACATTTTGAATCATGAAAGAAAACAGAACAAAGCAAAAATACTGGCATAAAAGCCCTTTTATGCTTTTGTTATTGACTGATAAAGCTTAATGAATGATGTAGTGACGGACAGTGAGTGTTGTTATGCTCTAACATATTTTGCTGCTGTGTGTCAGAATACATTAGGAAAATAAATTGTTTGAATGCACATATTTTTTGATACAGAATCATGGCAACCAGCAATATCTTCCTGGCTAAAGAGGTTTGTGACATATAAGGGTACAGCCCTGCAATAAGTGTTGGACAATCTGTACCCAGCCTAGCATTTCTGCCATCTTTCTCTTCAGCAAGACCATACACATTCCCAGCAAGCAAAAACTAATGCACGACATTTCCATTATGAGTAAGTTTGTGCACATGACTTGGCTCCCATTGCTACAGAAATTCCAGAACCTAGTGAACCTTTTCAGGGAGTGGAGGATTATCTAACTGACCACTTGTATGATCGAACACAGATGTGAGAATATATTATAATGAAAACTAATTCAAAACAACTTGGAAGTACCTGCCAATTTCAGGAGTCTAATTCCATTGTGATTGACTAGAAGGCATGGTCCTCTTTTGTTTGTCTGATACTTTTCTTTTTCTAAATAGAATAATATACTTGTTTTTTCCAGTGCTTTAAAAATAGATTTCTTTAATTATTATTTTTTTTTAATCTAATGATTCCAGCTGATCCATCCTTATTTTGGTAATTATTTACTTTGTAGGGTTCCCATCACATAATTGAGGATTTTTTTTCTTTTTTTCCTGCCTTGCTCTTCACTTTCTTTTGACATCATAGTAGTCATACATGAAATTTAGACATAACCCTTTCAAAAAATTGCTTCATGTCAGGTTAAAAAAAGCTTTAGTCAACTTCATAAGGTGCCTGTGATGAGTTAGTGTCCTGTGTCATTGAAGCATTTTGGCATGTAAATCTATTGTGTTCCTGTTCTGCAACCTGAAGAGTTGTGTTTCCTCCTGAAAATGAGCCTCTTCAGCAAATGTAAGCATCACCTACTCACACTGTACTGACTACTCAGTGAAAGTAACATAATAAGAAGTTTTATGTTAGTTGGATATCAAATGAGATAAACGTAGCACGATTCTTTTTCCTGCTTTGCTTAGACTGTGGACTTTTCTTTTATAGTTACAATTTAATATCCAGTAAAACTGGGGGAATGTTTGATCATTAATGTCAGTGACAAGCACATCCATTATCTTTTTATGAAACCTCAAAGATACTGTCAGGAGATGGCATTTTATTCCAGCTTTGCTGTACCACCAAAAGGGCTCTGATGAGCCTTTTTTCTGTTATCCATTTCCTAACATGTTTCAGTAAAAATGATAGATGAACAGAAGATTATATATCATTGCCTAATTAAAAGTACATTATATTGAAAGTAAAGATGGGAAATTAATAGCAAAACACATGAAAACATGCAGTCAAAAATCATTCATTTAAATTTTCTGAATTGGAAGAACACGCAGAGAATGTTAATTCATAAATATTTGTAGGGACCCTTGGCAGCTTCATAATGAAGTCTCCTTTAGATACACGAATATTAAGTTGCTTATAAATTAAATTTTCACATTTTGGGATTACACAGTAGAGAAGGTGTCCTGAAGGCCTTATCTGATCTCACCTTAGCCTTGGGCATCACTGTTTCTTGGTATGAAGCTCTCCAAATGAATTTGATGCCAGATAAATAGAAGAAGTTAAGATAACATACTGCAGTTATCTACTCCCTCTGGTTCTGTACTTCATAAGGTCTGATTTACACACACTTGGAATTCTAAAAATGTATTAAGACAATTCTTATTATGTATAGTAAGAAACCTCAGGTCAGCCTAGTTTGCAGGAGGCCTAAGCACAGCTCATCTAGATTTACAGTGTCCTAATTTCATAGGTTCATTAATGGAATTAGCACTCAGATCTCAAACCTGCTGTAATTATTGAGATTTTAGTGGCTTTTTTTTTGTGAGCTAGTACCAGCCAAAGGGAGACATGTATGCAGTGAAGCAGAGAAAGGAAGATTGCCACACTTGAATCTGTACCATCAAAATGACAAAATGGACTTGCAGTAAACAATAGGTTATTGACTAGATATATTTAAAGGGTCAACTGCAGTGCACACCGGGTAAGATATTTATGAAATGGGAACCTTGAATATATAGTGCACTTTTAACATGAACCATTTCTTTTCTATTTGTGTTTTTTCTAGCACAGCAAATTGACATTATCCATCTGCTTGAATAGATGGATTCACACCCACTTCTCTGGTTTTTAGGGTACAAAGATGTAATTTTGTTTGCCATTGAATAGGCTTCTATCTTATTCTAACATTTGTTACTGGACTTCTGTTTTGGTAAACAGAAAAATAATAAGTAACAACATTTAAAACTATTCATTTTGGCATAAGAGCAGTTTGTGTCATTTCTGTCAAGAGAAATTACTTTTTGGTAAGATAAACTCCCTTGATCAATATTTAATCATCTAATAAATGTATCCCAGATTTTCCAAATAGTAGATTTATATTTGACAGCACAATAAACTTCAACTTGATAATATTCACAAAACAGGAAAGAAAAAGTGTTCACTGTAAACATCTTACAGTCTGAGAAGAAAAATACCAAAGTCTTTGACCCCATTATCCTATGTGAAGTTATTTGTAATTTTTATAATCTAATTAGGTGTATCTACCTTCATTTTCCTCAAGTAATATCTGACCAAATTACTTTTACACCATCCCCCTGCAAAACCTCTACTCTTGAGCACAACAAATGTTTCAGCTATACAAAATAACCTGTACTGTACACTGTGCACTGTCCTAAGCCTTTGATTGTCTTGAGCTGGGAGACTTGTCGGGAAGCCACATTTGGTCTCATCCTTAGAAGTAAACAGAATTTAGGCTGCTCTGCCTTTCCCAGAATGCCAAACTTCCCAGGAAAGGATCTGGCTGACTGTAAGCCAAGAGGTGGGGATAAATTAACATTTTGATGCAGAGCCTTCCAACACTGGAATAATCCTCCGAGTTTCCAACATTCTGATTTTCAATCAGGGCAGGACGATGTTAAGAGAGGGGCTGCAGCTCAGCATCTAGGTCAGATGCCCAGGCTTGCTGGGCTGGGCACTCCTCACTCCTGAGTTTACAGTGCTGTAGTTCATGCCCAGAAGAAAGGCAAATCAAGATTCTTTTGGCACTTCTGATAGAAGTAGCAGGACAAGCAGATAGCATACTTCTGAATTACCAATTCACTGCATTTCTTTACATGTATTAAAATAGTCCCAAGTTTTCTGAAGCTGAAATGAAGCACTTCTGTGTAGTGTTGGGCTTTGAAGGCAATAGATAACTTGACAGGTATTTCCATTGCAAATGTTGCTCTCATTTTTCTCACATTTCAAATGCATAAAAATTGCACTAGCTTTATACTTTTCATCTGCAAATTAGTTTACATACTGTTCTGATACCTCTTTGATATAATGCCTCATGATGTTTTTGAGTCAATGGAACAAGATCTGTATTTTCAGGTTGTAACAGCACTTTTTAATGGTTCAAGAGAGTAACAATAGATCTTAGAGGACCAAAACTCTCTTGGCAGCAGTACTAGCAAGAGAGAGTCCTACCTTTTTTCTTCTGTTTAACAGGTGATCCATGTGTTAATACCTGCCTTAACCAACACAGAAAATTCTACACTCAAAGATAGTAATTTGCATTGTTTTCCAACAGAGAATATATGCACTACTTTGTTTTACATATTTATTTATTGCACTACACAACGTACTGGCAAATAAATATTATTTTGGTGAAAACTTAGTTTGAATACATGATTACATAAAAAAACTCCTAGATGAAGGCCTGTGAAAGGCCAGAGGGATTTTTGTATTTTAGTTAACATTCCTTATTAAGTAAAGTATTAAAAATTACTCCAAGCAAATATTAATTCTAGAAACCAATGTATTTGTAGGAGTATTTTGAGTATGCCTTATGTTGTATATGTTACAACCTAATATATAATTTTGAAAAAAGAAAGATTCCTGATATATCTTAATTATTTGAAATACCACCTCCATGTTTCAGGGGGTTTATTATTGCTCAAAATAGGAAGCGTGACAGAAATAATCGACTGAGGTTTTTCATACTTTTGTAGTATTTTTTCTCTCATTTTGTGTCAAGAGTCTGCTGAAATAGAATAAAAAATCTGAGCAGATTTTTTCTGATAGACTCACTAAACACTCAGGAATTCTACTGATTTTAAAAACTATTATTATTTTTTAATATATATTTTTTCCTGTCAGCCCTTGAATGTTTGGTTTTATGAAATCTGTGAAATACATTATAAATTGCTCATCTTCTCAACACTTCCCACCAGGATTTCTGTTGAGGGACCTAATGTTGCCCTAGGAATGCTGAAAACTCATTATTGTTACGACTATTATTATTATTAATTCATTGAAGCATGAGGTTTTCAGTGCAAAGCACAAAACATAAAGAGAGAAGAGACTTAGTGCCATAGAGTTCCAAATAATTTCAAAAAAGAAAAGGCAAACATATCTCTAACCTGTTTTCCTTAGGTTCTAATATCCCATGAATTTGGTAATGACTTATTTGTATCATCTCACTGATTTCAAGAGGAATCATATGAGTAAATTGCATTCTTCCAAAAAAAAAAAAAAGAAAAAGCCTGTTTCCATCTCCCACTGGTATAATTTATTGCACATTTGTTGATTTGCTTCTATGACTGAAATTTCCCTTTCAACTCTAGCAAAATACTCAAGCTCAGCCGAAAATGGTTTTGCATTTCATCTGTGCAGCTTTATAGAAGTAGTGGGACACAACAGGGAGTGCTTTGCAGGGCCATTAACACATGCCCCATGTGTGTTGTGAGGCGTGAGGCCAAAGGCCATGTGCTTCCAGCTACCCATGAACCATATTAATGACCTCCTAAAATACACTCCTGAGCATCCTAATACTAGTATAATTACTCACTTTATTATTACATGCCTCTTGAAAAAAATCTCAAAACATTTTCCTTTTGCTTTTATAAAGTCCTTAACTAGGAAGGCTAATGTATGGCAGACTTAAAGGGAAATGTTCACCATAAAAGGAGTACTAACCTTTCTTTTCACCATTTTTTTCTGATAATATAAAATTTTCTCTTTTAACACTTTATGGGCTTGCACAACCTTCATGTTCAAAGCTTATAAATTATTTCATTGATGAGTTTCTTCTGTTTTAATTAAAAGCTGTTTGCACATTGCTCAGATTCTGTTTCTCATCAGGTTATTGATTTTATTTTAAAAAATTAACTTTAAATGGAGGTGTACTCACCATTTCACTGTCTTCTTTCTCAGAGAAAACAATTCACTTGGTATCTACCTTGCTAATACAGATCTTTTCTAATGTGGGGTTTCTCCAGCTAAAGATATCCTTTTAAGATGTTGTTGATAAATAACAAGATACTACCTGCATTTTCCAGAAACCACAACATTCAGTGTGTGCAATTGTGCCCAGATTCCATCTTTGCAGTTGTCTCTAGGCTAAACATTACAGAAAGGATGATCATAAATAGAAATTTAAGGTTGCATTCTTAAATAGTTTTCTTTTCCCTTCATAATGGTTTTTTTTTTTTTCATTCTTTGAAAGTTCTAGATAGTTTTTGGCTGGTTTCATTTTATAAATATTTCATAGGTGGTGTTTTGATCTTTGGTTCAAATTCAGTCATGGCAGTAGATGGTTTTGTTGGTAAGTTTCTTTTGAGAGTACTCTGTGCAAACAGATTTACTAACAGGAGTATATTCAGTACACGTAGTGGAACTGATAATTTTGAGTATTACCTAGAATAAACGCTCAGCTTTAACCTTTTTTTCTTCAAACATACAAAATATGAAAAAAACCAGTGTTACTTGTTTCAAAGATGCAGCTGAGGCTCAGAAAAAGCCTGGATAATCTTATGGACGTGTTAAAAAACCTTCCTCTTGCAGACAGTGTTATCTTGAAAACCGTTTCAGTTCCAGGTTGCCATAAAGCAGGCCCTCTTGCAAACTGGTTGTAAGCAGCTGTCATTAGGAATCATCAGCTTTGCTAGAACCTTATCCATTTTTATTAGCACCAACTACAAATAGGAAATATTCTGTGCTTTGTACCAAAGAGTCAGTGACGACAACATGTTGCATCTATGGGAGAAGCACTTGGTGTTGTGCCTCTGAAAGAGGTGGGGATGCTATTTCTGTGGCCTAGAGCACTGAAGAAAAGAGAGTCTATGCATTTGTTTTCTTCTGTTATTCCCGTCCTTGGAATCACTTTTGTGCCTCACCACTGCTGAAGCCTTCACAGTGGTCCAGAATGACTCTGGACAAATTCTTGGTGCTGCACTAGTAGTATGTGGGTGTTCCTATGTTTTTGTATGATTCTCTTACAACACTCCAATAAAATAATTTAAATAAATGACCCCAAGTAGGGTTGTTGCCCATTAATGATTGAATGTTGGCATTTGGATGTTGGAATAGATTAATCAAGTTTCTTTGTCTGACTGTAGAGAGGAGATCTTTTGTCATGAGACTGCACTTCTTATTTACACAAGCGCTTAGTCAGTCTTTTGGTGCTAAAGCTTCTGAGTCCTTTAAAAGCTTTTTCCGTCACATTCTTTATGGTTCCTCAGTGTATCCTCCCTGGAGATCTGGATGAGTTAGGTTAAGATAATCAATCTCACTCTGAAAGAAACAAAATTACTGTGACAATCGGTGTGCACTGATAGTTACTTGTAAAAGTCACCCTGTAATGTTACAGAACCCAGCAGACACATATTCAGAGCATGGTTCCTCTCACTGCCAAATAAGCAATATGCAGGAAGCCAAAAGAAATGAAAACAAGCATATGAAAGGGTTTGGATTTCACTAGCTTTAATTTAGGTTCATATAGAATGAGGAAGATCTAAAAAAAAAGATTAAAAATAAAAAGTGCCAGACTCTTCTTAGTGGTATCTAGCCAAAGGACAAGTGTGCAGGAAATTGCAGTAATAAAAACCTTACTTACTCTGAGGGTGATCAGATGCTGGAACAGGTTGCCCAGAGATGTTGTGAAGTCACCAGTTTAAGGAGATACTCAAACCAGTGCTGAGTAACCTGCTGTAGCTGAGCCTGGTTTAAACAGGAGGGATGATGGACTAAACAATCTCCAGAGGTCCCTGCTACCTCGAGGCTGTGATTCTTAAGTGTGTCCTTAAGGCACAGCAGTAGGATATCAAGCGCTGTGAGGAGGTAAATGGATTGTTCTTTAGATTTTTACCTGAACTATTACCTCCTGATTATCTTTGCAGTCCTTGTCTCTGCATAGCCTTGACTTGAATGAAAATGAGTTGGCCCATCACAGTTGTCTAAGGCAAAAAACATGCTTTTCTGCAAAGCAATAACCACACTACTACCTTTTTTGACATGAGTAGATATATCATCTAGTTTCACATGCTCTGGTTTCAGGCTGTGGCTCACAGGCACAGAAAGGATTATTTACTCTCCCATCCCGACGGGGTAAAATAGCTCTGTTTTGACAGTCCAGCAGTGAGAGATAATAATCTGTCTCCTGCAAACTTTTCAGTGGCATATGCCCAAAGCAGAGATGCAGAACATTTTTCACATTTCAGCTAAGCCTTTCAAACCTCTTTGGTAAACCTTGCACTTATCCTAGTATTATCTAGAAATTAAATGTTGGGGGGTGAAGAATCACATGGTCACAGGTTAGATCAAGTGAAGTCTTATAGCTTTTTTGGTTAAAATTTGGGTTTGCTGGGAAGGAGCTCCTGATTTTGAAGAGTCTTATAGACTGCCTGCAAGTTATAAGTGAATGGAAGGATACTTTTTCTCTCCCTTCTTTTCTGTTTTTGTTTGTTTGTTGGTTTTTTTCCGTCTTAGGAAAAAATCCAGTCTAAGCTGATCCTGTATCCATTAAAGGTTGGCTTGTTCTAGTTTGATACCAGTTACTTAGGTTCAGTTTATTGACCACTGACCTGTACAGCATCCTGTTTTTTTTCTAAACCTTCATCACACCAGGATGTTTCCTTTGTGCTGTCACTCATCTCACTGTTCCTTTTCCACACAATTTGGCAATTCCTGAGCACATATTTTTTCACATCTCCTGACACATATTGAAAAATCACAAGTTGATGAAGACCAATTTCTTAACTAAAAACTGCCTACACCGTGGGTGAACACATCGCTTCGGGTGCATTAGTGACATTCTAAAACCTTACTTTTTGGAAGCTGATCATACACTAAAAGCAGCAAAAGGGAGAAAAAAAAAATAAAATTGCCAATTACAGCTAATAGCTTTCTGCAATTGACATGGATAAAGCAGATTGAAGATACTTTTAATAGCAGCTTCTCAGTAAATGGAAGTAGTGAAATGCTTTGGAATGAAGTAGCTGCAAAAAGCAGGTTAAATGTCCCGTGCTTAACAACTTGCAGAATCTAGAGCTCTCTTTTAGAGACATCTTTGGGGATTTCTCTATAAGAATACACCTGATAAATGGGTTTGTTTTGTTTTCCCTTGAGAATGTTTACATATATTATTTGCTGCATTTCCTTAAAAAAACCCCACAAAGTACCTCCTAAAATAACGTTAGTTTTAATAGAATACAAAAAAGAGAAACCAATGCTAGTGATAAACCTCATTATTTCATTAAGTGTTTTCATTAATACCAACTTTTTAACATAACTTTATCTAAGGTGAGTCAAAGAACTTGAAGTACATTTTTCTGAAAGCAGAAAATGTATTTTGTATTTTAAGTCACTCATTTTTCTGAAGGAATATCATACTGGCTTTAATGATGGAAGAATTTCAGGAAAAGCAAAGAACTTGTTAATATTATGGTAAGGCAAGAAATAAAGATCACTCACCAAAACAGGGCTTTCTGAACATTTTTTTTTTTTAAATTATGTTTGTATTTTTCAGTGCTGTGTAAAGCACATTAAGTACAGATGAGAGGTTAAGAGAGTAATAAACAAAGGCTGGAATGTGATTTTGATGAGTAAGCTGCACCTTGATCTTCAGACTGTAAACCCTGCTACCTGGGTCAGCACTAACACTCAGCAGGACATACCACCAGTTGTTTGCTGCAGCATAAAATTCACAATTCCTTGTTTTATGCCATGCTAGCAAACATTCTTGTGGCACACCCAAGGAAGGAAAGGGAGAATGTAGGTATTTTAGCAATTTGTAGAATTTAAAGCAACTTTAAACATGTGTTTATTAAATATTTTCTTTATTATGATAATTACAATGTAGCATCTATAGGCATGGATTTATAGCAAATAGAGAGCAGAGCTGATGATCTTGAAAATACTAAAAATATATTAAATTATTTAAAACTAGGAATTAAATTGTAGGTTATGTGCTAACTTAAAAAAAAATAAATTCAACCATTCATTCAATTCAGTTAGGCAAAAGTACATTTCCTACTATAACCAGCAGTTCTACTGCATTATGATTTCATTTTTCTCCTACTCCTTCATCCCTTTGAAAAGATGTGTCTACTTGTTTTTAAGTGTCTTAGTTTCACTTGTACTTTCCAACTGCAATGAACGTGCTCAGATCTGAAGCTGTACCACTTGCATATTGCTCCTTGCTGAGGGCAACCCTCCTCCAGCTCTCTTCAGTGTACAGGGCATTCCCACATGCAGGATGATGTGGATAACCTTGACATCCTTCTGTAACAACACCCCAATAAAAGCTTATAATGATTTCTTGAGCTGTTTCTCTCTCACAATGGTACAGCTCCAAAGAGATGTCAGTGACAGTGCCAGAGTTCCACATCAATCTGAAGCAAGAGGATAATTTGGGATAGGAGGAAGGCACAGTAAATGTAAACGGTGCAGTAGAAAACCTAGACACTTAAAAAAACCCACATGACTTTGACATTTCCTTTCTTTCAGGATGCCTGTTCTTTGCTGCTAAAGTAGTTTGTGTGATTTTATAACTGCTTATTATTACTGTTGTTCCTGATTAACTCTGTGTGGGAAATGGTTCTTCTTCCCCACAGAAGTCTAAATATGAGTAGTTCTGCTGATGACAGTTAGATTGCTTATGAAATTAACATATAATAGGTGTTTATAGAGTCTGAGTCTTGGAGAATACAGCAAAGAAAATAGTAACTGTTTGCCCTTAAGGAATCTGGAAAAATGAGTATATATTTTTTTCCCTTTGGAGCTCAGTGCAGAAAATGGGTGATTTCCATGTGACAATATTTGTTTTTCATGTCAATTGTAGAATAAGCATTAGTAATTTTAAAGACACTTACTGGAAAGTTAATTTCCTGTTTTTGTTTATCTTAATAAAGCCTTTGTAGTATTTTAATGGATCACACTGGTAAAAACTATCTGTCTTTAAGGAAGAAAATACTGATTATTGAAAACTTTTTTTTCAATTAAAACCACACCCATACAGATTGTTTAATGTATAAAGTAGTTGCAAGACTGTCACGTGCTGTGAATAGATATATCACAAATGTATAGATTGCTTTTAAAAGTGCGACCATATCTTTTAATTATGGCCTTGATTCCAGCAAATTTTAGGCAATAAAAAACTCATTAATTTTATAAATTGTCCACTACATTTGTGACATCTGGCAGTATAATTCTCAGTCATAAGGAAAGCACTAGATTATAGTTATTGGTGAAGGATTAGCCATCAGGCAATACTCAGCCAAGAGCAAAAATCCATTCAGAGGATTCCTTCATCACCAATTAGAAAATTGACTCAGAATGTCTATGTATTTATATTTATTTAAATGTTACATTGAGCCTGTCATGATGCTATCAACCTGAAGTTGATACAAGCTGTTGTTACTGACAGGACAACTCCATTTCAATTTTAGAGGTCAAAGGGTATGGATATTTATTCAATACTATTTCATTTTTTTTTCTGCAGAGATTGCCAACACTGAAATGAAAATTTGCCTAGCAGGAAAGAACTGAGACACCAGAAGTTTGAGCTGGCATGTTGTAGAACAACACTGTGATATGCTGGTTTGGCCATTTTTATCTGGAAAAAAAAAAAAAAAAAAAAGAAAAGAAAAAAAAAAAAGATGTTTAGTGCCCTTTACAGTTGTTTCTCAGGAGAAGAGACAAGACTGGTAATACCCAGACTGTTAAAACTACCCTGGATTATACAAATGCCACTGCATATTATTTATCCATTTGTTAATTATGCCTGACCAATTAATTAATGACTTTCTCTTTGGTTCATTACAGAGAGATAGATGGGCTTATGACTCTGAGACTTCCTGCACTCTAGTTACGTTTGCTGGGATGCAACAGACAGATTAATATGACACATCTCATTCCACACTTTCATCTTGGTCTCATTTGTTTTGTGTCTCAGCCAGGGAACATCAGCCTCACTGCCTGTACACAGCTGAGTCAAAGCCATGAGGGGAAAGATTATTCCTTGCTTCTTACTTGTTCTACACCAAATAACAGGTAGCAATGGTATTTCCTTTCCCTTCATCCTCCAGCTTACACTAGACACTTTACACTAGTGAATGCATAATACTTAAAGCTATTGCAGTGTAGTGCACCCTCAGAGACTGTTCTAGGGTTTCTTGTCAAGGAGCTGGAGTGCTGTGTTGAATTGTGTGGCACACAGGGAAGTTGATCTACTTGTGTAGATCTGAGAGTATGCTGCATCCTTACATTTGGAGCAGTAATATAAGAGAAACCAAAATTTTGGCATTATAATCCATTTATTTTTCAGGGAGTTACATTCAATCTGTTGTTCTTGAAATAAAAAAAGGTTCATTTAAAGTAAAATAAAATGAAATAAATATTCATTTCCAGTGAAAATAAATCAACTATCATAGCTAGTGATGTATTTTCCCCATAATAAAGAATTTTAAATCTTTAAAATATAAATAATGGTTAAAAAAATTACTATATTGATAACTATTACTTAAGCAATTTAACCTGTGGGCCCGTGTGTTGTAAGGTTTTATGGGACAAACATTGGCTACTTCTTTCTAGTAAACATTTTCAGGCTCTAAATACATATCTGATTTGTATTAATAGATAAAGGAAAAAGCAAACATGCAATTGAGTAGTTTTTCCAGACAGTCCTGTTGCTGTATAGTTTTTGATATTATTTTTACAAACTGCCTATTTCAATAATTCTATCTTTGTTTTACAGAAGAATTAAGTTATAACGCCTAAGGCTGTTGAAAATTATATCAGTAAACTAAGTTGCCAAAGTGAAATGTCACTGCATGAGAGATGGCACAGAGGAAATAGAACAGTAACATCAGAATTATTATTCTAATTATCTTAGATTAGTTGTTGTTTCGAGTAGTTGAGATAGATGGTTTCGAGAGCTTAGCAGAGAGAAAAACAGAGAGAGATGAATGTAATGAGGACGTGTACACGTAATGCTGAATGGCACACAGGATTTGAGATCACTGGGAAGAGTTTTAAAGCATAGTGTTTCTTTCAATCCCTTTTTTTCTTCTCTCATCTCAAAGATTTTTAGCTCTCCTTTTTGATGACTCATGTATCTAAAAAGAAAAGTTCTTCCACCCCCATCACCATTAGTTCAGTAAATCTAGGTGTCATCTGCCTAACAGCATAATGAGCAGTAATAGCTCATAATGACCATAATGAGCACTAACAGCTGAACATGTCAAATATACTGGAAAAAAGAATAGTTCCCTGTGGGACTCCAGCCTCCTCCAAGTGGAGTTACAAAGTGCTACTGTAGATAGCAGTGAACTACTGAACTGCAGTGCAATCACAGCTTGTTCCAAAAAAATCTTGTAAGTGACATTTTTTTGACATTACGCTCATAACAAAGTGAGGTTTCTCAGAGGATTTTGAAACAAAACAGGTATTTAAGTTTCCAGTCAACCCTGAAGGGCAAGTTCTTTTTATCAGGGCAAAACCACCATGCAAATTAACCCTGGCCACGGGGCAGCACAGTGTTTCAGCTTCTAGTAAAGGTGGAACAGAATTTTCTGAGAATAATTGGGATACTTAAGGTAGCAAGTGACCTCATACATCACTGGTTTACCCTGTGTCTACAGCACAAGCAGGTCTTGGAAGTCACTGCAATCAGATAGGCTGCATCCCAGTCCCACTACAGTGTTTGCAGCTACAGATGTCCCAAATTAATTTACTTGATTTATCTTACACTAAAACTTGTTGATTTTGTATTTCTCATATTTCAGGCCTTTGGGAATATTGTTACTTTTTGTAATTTTGTTTTTGTTTTTGTTTTTCTTGCTTGACTTTACTGATGCATCACAGAAAAAGGCCTTCCAGATTTACCTGGAATTTAAACTCTTATGGATATAATCATATTTCCCTTAATGCTGGATGATGCTTCATTCAAGAAATAGTAATGTTAACACTATTTTCTTATAAAATGGTGTTTAACACCTCTATAACCGAAAGAGCTCTATTCTTTTTGGGTTTTTTTACTCCTTGCATTGCTTTATGACTTACTCATCATCAGTCTTGTCGCTACTGACATGCCTTAACTCCACCAGTTTTGCAGCACAGTGTGAAATGAATCCATACCTACCTTATATGTTTTGTAAGGCAATGCTTTGTGAAAATAAAGGTAGGATTTTTTTAAAAAAGTAGTTGCAGAGAAGCCTTGTTTTTTCTCAGGTCCCTCGGAAAAAATAATGAATGTCATGGCTTCCAAAGAGGAAAACATTAATTGTTCATACCTTTTTACAAAGTGATCAGCTGTGTAATTTTCCTTTATTGTTTCTGTCATGGAAAAAAATGTGGCTGATTTCATAACAAGTTTTTGTTTGAGATGGTATGTAAAAGAAGAAATCAGAAGCTTCTTTAAATACTAAAAATTGCTTTCTGTAGAGTGATCACTGTATATGCAGTGTTATTCTTATCCTTAACTAAGTCAGTCACAGAAACAGTTTTGTAAGAAAGGCAGTGTGAGTCCTCTGTGCTGACTGCAGGACTGTCTGCACCTGCATCTATGTGCTCATGTATTTCTGTGTGTGCAGGCATTCAGGCTCAGAAATATGCTGCAGTGCCTGAAGGAGCCTCCAGGAAAGCTGGGGAAGGACTTTTTACAAGGACTGGTCATGAAAGGGCAAGGGATAATGGATCAAAACTGGAAGAGGGGAGACTTAGGATAGATAATAGGAAGAAATTCTTTGGTGTGAGAGTGGTGAGACACTGGAACAGGTTGCCCAGGTAGAAGCTGTGGAAGCCCCATCCCTGGAAGTGTTCAAGGCCAGGCTGGATGGGGCTCTGAGCAACCTGGGCTAGCGCGAAGGGTCCCTGCCAATGCAGGGGGGTTGGAACAAGATGATCTTTAAGGTCCCTTCCAACTAAAACTATTCTATTATATGATTCTATGATTATGCAGCAACACTTGACATATACTTGAGGTATCAAATGACTTTCTGAAATACACTTAATCCTCATAATTTTCTCATAAAATATATAGACTTTTCTATACCAGCTGAGATACAAAAGCGACTTTTCTACATGTTCAGCACTGGGTCCATGAGAAGCAGGGTTGGCAATCAAACCTGATGATCTAACCATCTGAAAGCACTGGCACAAATAGCCATCTGAGGGGCTGATCAGCATTCCACTACTCCAGATGTCTCTCATGCTGCTTTTGCAAATCCCTCCACCCGTGAGAAGATGAAACACAATTCTCAGGAAATGAGGAATATTTAAGAAAAATATTTTCAGCCTTTCAGACAGTCAGAGAAGGATGACTTTTACAATTGTATTTAATTTATAATTAAACTTACAATTTTTTCAAGAAGCATGGGTCCCTCCAGAATATAAATAAGGTACTTTAAGTGGAATAATCCATAATTAAAGGACAAAAATGTTTGGTATGACATTTTTCTTTTCTTTTTTTTTTTTTTTTTTTTTTTCCACTTCACAGATAACCATCTGCTTTAGAACAGCTTTTCACACACTCTTGATTCTGACCAGAAAGGTTTTCTTTTAATAGTGTCCTATTTCTGAAACTTACATGGACTAGGAATGCATAAAACTGAAAAGGAGTTTTAAGGGATTAGTAAAACTGGATAAAGTGGATTCCTACCTGAAATTAAGTTTTACTTTGAGCATGTAAATAATTACTTGAAATGTATGGAAATTCTACTCAAGCAAAACAATTTATTCCACTGTGGGTGGTGACCAAAATCTAAAAAAAATCAGTTATTTATATATCCTTGGAAATGGACAAGTGTCAACAGAAAAAAACCCAACAATGTATGTTTTGACTTTTACTTGGAACTGCTAAGTTAGTAGTATCCACCTTAGACTTCTCTGCATCCCTTGGTCATAGTTAGAATATATTAATCTGAAATACGAAGTACTATTTTTGTACTTTCTATCTGCTGTTTTTAAATCACATGTAAATCACTTAACTACAAATTATTAGTCTCTGCAGAGATCATGTGGAGTATTTTTTTGCTTTTCTTTACTCAAGTCTACAGGCTATAGTGGTTCTTTCTATCTTAAATATGTATTAACCAGGAAATTTTGATAAATCAAGGGTAAGTGCTAATGAGAGCTATCAAAGTTACCAAAGGGACCAGTTTAAAGGAAATGGAACACTGCAGATATTTTATATTTTATGAGCAAAAGACTTAGTGAACTTGTGAGGACACAAGTTAAAATTTAGAGACTATTAACATCTTTCTTTCCAGCATTTGTCTTTATTGTACTATTTTATGGGTTAAACACTTAACCTGTGATTTTAGTTTAGAGAGAGAACTTTCTAGGACTTTCTCATTTTCCAACATCAAGTCTGGCTGTTTCCCCCAGGAACTTAAGGGAGAAACCAGCCTTGCAACTATTATTAGATTCTCCTATACAAGTTCTCTAGTGATACCAGATCTGATGGCATCACTTGGCCTATGAGCCACTATGAAAGATTCTTCTTGTAACAGCTATAAAATATTTTCTACAGGTGTAGGTTGTTTACCTGAATGACAAACTTCTGATTCTGGGCAAGGTTTTGTTTTTAAAAAGGAAGGAAAATAGAAATAAAAGATTAAATTCCTAATGCAGTCAGCTGTTCTGTGGCCCATGTGATACAGAAATCAAATGCAAACAAGGATGTGTCAATTAGGCCTTAAAATAGATATGAGAGCTGCTTATTAGGAAAACAAAGGTGATATACAATTGGCCATGTCTATAATTATAATGTGGAACATTTCACATCTTCTACTTTACAACTTTTGACATGTCTGACTTGGTATTGGGTAAATTTGGGTGGTACACCAGCCCAAAAGGTTGTATTATTATATTATCTTTGTTATCCTAGCAACTTTTGGAGATATTAATTTCCTTCCCACCCTAAACTGGATAGAGAGGTGTCAGGTTGATATTCTTTTCCTTTTATTCTTATTATTCATGTTTCTGAGAAAAAAAAAAATAAAAAAAAATTAACAGTATTTAAAACAGATTTTGCATGAGCCATTTTGTGGTGACTCTCTCTGTTGTGAGGTAAAAAACATAATTTGTGTTCTTAAGTTGTTTGTACAGACTGGGAGGATTTTTTGGGAGGCAGTGCTGGGTTTGGTTTTTTGTTTGTTTTGCCTCTCCCATGACAGTGCTCAGCAAGGCAGGCAAAAGGGACAACTTTTCTTCTGACTCCTCACAGTGTTTCAGAAAATTACTCTCTTTTTTTGCTTTGACAATGGCACAGAATATACTGAAAGGCTCTTTTTGTCATTGTTCTGGTTTTATTGGCTTATTTTTTTCTTCAGGGCAAATTACTAGTTTACTTGATTTTTGTTCACTTCTATTCTTCATTTGACCCTCTGATGTTAGTTTCTGATTAGCTTTTTTAGGAACATTAGTATTTTAATGCAGCTCCCTGGTTATAATCAGGAAAAAAAAAGTGGGAATATATTTATTAGTGTATGTTGGTTATAACAGTTTGGGTAATTTGTGGGTGTATTGGTGACTTTGTGCAGCTCCCTGGTTATAATCAGGAAAAAAAAGTGGGAATATATTTATTCGTGTATGTTGGTTATAACAGTTTGGGTAATTGTGGGTGTACTGGTGACTGGTTGCCTTTTGGTACCTGCCCTAGTCAGACTTCAAGCTTCTGGACTTTTTGACTCTATCTTGCCATTTACCCTCTCTGTCTTGAACTATATTTTGAAGGGGCTTCAGCCGGGAATCCTTGACTGAAGTCCTATCACCACTGAAATGTAATTGTGCATGACAATGAGTTACTTCCTCCTGATGACTGGGCTGATAAGAATAATTTTTTCTACCAATTAGTGTGATGACATTGTGAGCACTGGTCACCCAAGTCACCTGCAAAAGTCTTGCCAGCAAGGGCAGGACTTGGAGTTCTTGGCCTTAGTTGGAGTCCAAAAGAGGGGAACCTCTTTGAATTGTGAGCTTGATGACACATGGGTTCTCCTTCTCATATGGTGGAGCCCTTACTCAAGAAAAAGGCAGAACTACAAAAAGCATTGGGAAAGCTGCCATATTCCAGTAGCGTTAGTATGTGTCTAAGCAGTCAAGAAATCTAGCTCCTATTTCACGCTGAGGTAGCCACGTGATGCACACTTGAGTTTACTCCCAGCCTTACTTTCTGTGTGAGGAAGTAATTTTTTTTGAACTGCAACCGAGGTGCAGTTGCCTGGATAGGTGATTTCAGAGGCTCCTGCCAGAGGCAGTGGCTGAGGCCAGGCCAGCCCAGCTGCTCTGCCCTTTCCTCCCCTGCAGCAGCCTCTCTGCACCCTCCTCACACAGTCCCAATCCGCAGAACGCTGAGAAAACGTGACAACACCCTCATGATAATTCCACCACAACCTGCTTTCTGCAGGTTTGCATTAGTATGTAGGTATCTACCAAAGACCTGAAAAACTCATCTCAGTGCATAAGGTGCTCCAGCCACTTATTTTAGCTTCCCAGCCTGGCTCTTTAGGGTATTTCTCTGGCTTTTATGGACATCAGGCAATCCTTGGATAGCTATTGAATGAATGAATCAGGCTGTCAATTTCCATTGCAAATAAATGGAAATTTATTGCCTGGCTCCATGGGTGTTTCTTTGAAAATCACAGTTTAGCTACAGTAATAGAGGTGTTTAATTCTCTGGTTTGCAGTTTTCCAAGAGAAAGAAGAACTTACTGGCCTTGAAAAAATGAGAATTTTAAAGTATTTGCAGGCACCTTGCTTGGAACTTTGCCCTACCAAAAGTAAGCTGGCAGAAATCCTTCACACCCCAACTGCTTATACATTCTCTCCTGATCTTTCCTCCAAAAAATTCAGTTCTTTCTCTCTCCTGTGCAGACCTGTCAGGCTTCATGAGCTCATCATAAGCTTCAATTTCTTGACCTGTGGCCATCTGATTGTACATTCATCCCCATATCCTGGTATGATACATGTTCCCACTTTCAATTTTCATTACTTCTAGAGATCCATCTCTGTTTTACCTGAAGGAAGTTGAAACATTTTCTCATTGCAGACTGGGCTTTTCAGGACATTTAACAGTTTTTAGTAATTTACCTGACTGGAAAGTTTTACTGCTCTTACTGTCTCAAATACTACCTGTGTTATGAAATGTCTAAATGAAAAATGGATTTTAATGCTTTGTTATATTTAGGTAGAAAACATCACAGGAATTGTGCTAAAAGTAAAAAAGGTACTATTCACTTCCTTAATGCATATCAATATCATGGATATATATGTAATATAAATTCATACTAATCCCTTCCAAACTCCCCAAAGAAAACTCCAGATTCTCAGAGAGTCATGGTCTGTGAATAGCTCAATTTAGCCTGCATTTCTTTACCAAGAAGAATATACTGTCCCAAAATTACATCAGCTTTAGGATGACAATATTATATATCTTGACACTTGTTTTTTTTAATGACTTACCATTTCTCTGAGTATTATATAATAGTACCTGTGCATACATTTTATTAAAAATACCTGATTTGCACTCTGAAAGGGATGTGAGGTAACTAGCATTTTAGAATGCAATAAAAATGAAATCTTTATTTGTGTGAAGGTGAATTGTAAGCAAGGTAATTTCATTATTATCAATGCATGTGCCTTTAATATATATATATATAAAATGTGTATTACAGGAACATACTAAAATTTGATGATCCCTTTGAGTAGCCAAGGCTGCCTATGATTTTTTCTATCTTCCCTTCACTGAAGTAATGACCACAACACCTCCAATGAAAGGAGTCTCAAATATAGTTTTGTTCTACACAAAACGTTGTTAAAAAAAAAAAAAAGATCCAGTATCCATCTAAAGTTCTTAACTTCCCTCTCCTTGAATGATTTCTAAGAATAATTCAGGCACAAGAGAGTCAGTATGGAGTCAGCGTGCCACTTGGTATCAAACACAGAAGGAAGGACAACCTTTGTAATGTAGGAGAAGGGAATCAGAGTTAGTTTCTTTCTGATTCCTATCCACTTCTTGTTTAAAAAAGATTGTGACACAGTTTCTTGTTCTGTAGAACTAAAAATTGCTACTTATTCTATTTGTTATAAAGCTGTTTTCATTCATTAATATTTATGAAGTGTTTTGAGATCTTCAGAGAGATATAACCTGGAAGTGCATAATAATTCACTCCAATCCCCCAAATATATTAATATTAATAATTATTAATATTATTTTAAATTTGCTTTGTTACCTGAATTCAAAAGGATATGCTATTTTATGCTTATATTAAATAAACCAAAAGAGTTTTTACCTTTGCGTTCTGGAAGCTGTGTAAAGTAACCCTGCTTCAATTTCTTTTTTCGGTCTATATCCACAGAACTAAATACTAAAAAAACATTTATTTCCTCTTCTGGGGTCTCTATTAGACCAAATAAGAATAACCTTTGATTTAAGCATTATAGTTGTTACAAAAACTGAGCCTCTGTCATAGAGATTTTGTTTATTTTGTTCCAATGCTGCCGTTTAGACAGATATTCAGTGTGTTCACTTTTCTTTTTCATTCTTCCTGTTTATTAAAATAGACCATGATTTTTATTGCTGGTTATCCTACTGTAAACATGCAACTTTAATTTCCAGAGGCATCTTCCTTCGTGAGCCCTATGGTAATCCTCGACCCACACATTATTGGTTTTCATTTCCTTTTGAATGTCAATTTAAAACCTTTGAGTATTGGGCCAAAATTAATTTTTTATATGGGCTCTTTATTCATCGTGTGGAGTAAATTGTCTGGAATAGGTCATTTATGTAGTGCTGGACATTTTGTTAGAACAATAGCTCTGTAGAAAAAAATTCTTCTCTCTTGGTTGATTCCTACTCTAATGGCATTTTAGAAATAGTTCAAGTAAGATTAATACAGGCCCTTTGACAAAACTATGGCTAGAATTTAGAAGACAAGCAGGATCTGTAAGAGATATTAATTGTGAGAGATGATGTTAACTTCATGCTTTCTATTTATGGATTTTAATACAGTGCTTATGAAAGGTCTTGAGTGACTAACTCTGCAGAATGGCAATTTATTCTAAGACTGCTTCCTGATCAAGAAATTATAGTAAAAGCTTCTCTAAAGCATTCTCTTACAGGGAAGCAAGCTAATTTTGAGAGATTGTATTCAGTGGGAATTGAATGGGTACATTTGAAGCTATAAAATACAAATACTGTATGAATACTTACTGGCTTTAAAACTTGCTTTGAGAGAAAACAAAGTTCCTTCAGTGTCTTGTTAAGATTTTTCTTTGCTTTCTACAAGCCAAACTTTACTTCACTTTTTTTTTTTTATCAAGTTATTCCTGTAAATTCCATTTTTTCCATACTCACTGGAGACCTCTCGGTAACACACCTTCAGAAACATGTGATAGGGAAATAAATCCACAGTTAGTTACTTTTGGAAGGAAGTTACACTAAAGCTGGCATGCCAGAGGTCAGGAGATACTCAAACACAGTGTCTAGCTATGCACTGGGTTTGAATTTGGAGATGAAAGGACTGTTACTGTGGAGCCAGCTGGCTGTTGTGTCTGGGTCAGAGAAAGTTTTACTTGCTCTTTTATTAATTTAATGCACTAAACTGTCTAGTACAAAAATATTTTGAACTCTTTAATTCTGACCCATGAAGCCATGCAGCTGTGTTGAAAGGGAAGTAGAAGTATGGGAGCCTCGTCCCAATCCCAATTCCATTTGTTGCTGTTGTCAGTGGTGGCTTTTCTTCTCAAATGTTGATGTTTGAAATCAACATAACTAGGACCACTGTGGTGTTCTAAAACAATCATCTCAGTTCTGCCTCTGTCCATGGACTGCAAATCTCTCCGCCCCAGTAAAAAAGGAGCACTGATGAACAAGAGCAAGAAGGAAGAATAGATGAAGAAAATAACAAAGGTGAGTATCACCGTAACCAGTATCCTCTTTAACATACTGCAATTACAGTAAATTACTGATAGATGATATTAAAACCAAAATACATGAGTACAGAAGCTATAGGTCATTCTGAATATCTTCGTCAGAAGGATGATAGACTGCCAAATGTATTTTTTAAACAGACACAGAATATTTGAGTGGCAGTCAAGCTTTCCAATATACCCCTGCTTATAGTTGTGAATCTAGCTGGAAAAATTACCTTTGTCAGTTGTGGAAATGAGCTGCATGTATTTGTTATCAAATTTGTTGCATTTCATTGCTATGACAGCAAATAGATGTGCATATTGGCTATTTGCTTAGTAGATTATAATTTACTGACACTTTAAATTAGATTGTTGATCTTCCATTGTCTTTATTAACATCATGTATGACAAATTTCTTTCCTTAAGAGTAATCTCTTATTATAATAAAATAATTTTACCTAACTTGTTACATGAAAAGAACACCCAAACCCGTAAGCATGTAAAATCCCAGGATTCTTCTCATCATAAGTGCAGATTTATTTTGCTTGTTACAGCAATATTCCTTTCAACTATAGTCACATTTTACACCAATTACAAAATGGACGTTTTAGGTAACTATTTGTTTTATTAGTCAGAATAATATTACTGGGAGATACAGAGCAGCTCGTTTCCTCTAAGCTTCAGGAAATGATTCTGACAGTGCAAAAGTCTGGAACACACATATCATGCAAGAGTGTGACCTAGTTTTGGATGGTCAGCTTCAAACAACTGATGGGACATTCCTGGAGGAGTTACCATCATTTCAACTGAAGTTAACACAAGTAGGAAGTGCTTAAATATGCTTGGGTTGCCTCAATTTGCTTTGTCTTGTAGTAGGGAAGCATGAAGCTTGAATGTAGACCCTAGGCATATCCAGTAACATTCAATGAATATTCATTTAGTACAATCCAATTAATCCTTTTTAATTCTCTATTTTTTTTTGTTTCCTGTGCACACAACTGCACTTGGTTAAGGAAGCAGAAAGCCCTGTACAGAGCCTGACTAAGGACTGAGTCAAGTATCCTCAGAAAGGCAGGAAAACCCAAGGGGCTTTAACCACATGAGTAACACACGGAATCTTCAGTCTGCACTAACAGGATAAGTTAAAAATTAAAAGCAGAGTTATCCTAGCTAAGAAGGAGCTGCAAGCACTTAGAAATGTAGCAATAAGAGCAGAAGGCAAGTGGTTTAAATGAAAGAACACATAACACTTTTTGCTTGCATGCATAGTGTGGTACAAAGGCAAAACACCTTATATGTACCTGCTGGGATGGCAGATGCCCAGTGGGAAGTAAACAGAATTTGTGTCCTTGCTGTGTTTTGCCATAAAGAACTCACAAGAGGAAGGGTCATTTTTTCCTCACATTAGTTCAGATGACTATCACTGCCTTTAAAATGCTGTGTGCCAGCTTATGTCTTACTTTCAATAGTTTATAAGATGCTTTAATACAAAGAACAAAATGTTTGCTTACCCAGAGAACTTGTCTCTAGTGTTTATGGGCATATTGCAGAACCAGGGAACGTGAACAAAAGGCACAATTTGGTCTGTGCTCTGGTCCCATTTTTCACATTCTTATGTATATATTTTAACAACAGGCTTTTGGCTTTTAATGCACATGAAGATGGATTTCATCTATATAGCAATGTAATGTATTGATGCATCTGATGAAGCTTACTTGAAAAGTTATTTTTATATTTTTTTTTTTAAATAGTAATATATTCACTTTGTCAAGATCTATAGCAACTGGAATCATTGACAACCAAAGGGAAACAACACCATGGAATGGATGTGAACTGATGTATTGGCCTCTTCTAAAGAAATGAGTTGCTCTTTGTCAAAACAGAACAAACCCTTGTTTTGATAAGTAATATGAAATGATACTATATTTCATAATTTTGTCTAATTTAATTATGCTAACATTTTGAAGGCATGTAACCATTGTAACTGAATCAGAGCCAGAAATCAGCTGTTGCTACAGCTAGGACTTCAGACAGAAGAAACTGAAAACTGCAAAATGGGGTAGATAGTTGAAATTCTAAATTTTAATCCACTGCTGTTGAGGTCTTCTTTTACAAAGAAAATTTTAAGAATCAGATTTTAGACAGCTTCTCCCTGATTACAGAATATTTTGGCAGAGGGTATGACCAAAGTCGCGTCTCCTGCCCTTTGTCCTAGACCTGTAGTCTTTCAACAGACATATCTGCCCACTAACACCCCCAGAAAGTCATCAGGTGACTTAGACGCATTTTTACAAGACTGTTAAAGCTAGTTGCTTGTGAAGCTCCGTCATCTAAACCAAGGGGTAACTTAAGCATGACAAAGGGGTGGAGGCATTACTTGTAGTCTTTGCTTGTTTTATTTTATTCTTATGTCTCCTGCTTTCTTGTCTTGTAACCCTGGTTAAGTCCATTAACCTCTTTTTGACTGCGTGTCACTTCCCATGTGTTGTCCTCTCAGATTTAGTCATTAAGAGCAGGTGTGTGTGCACAGTACACAGCCCACTGGGGCCCTTAATGTCACTTTAGTAGAAAAGGCAAATAACTGCAGCAGCCTATCAGCAGTCAGTAAGCCACCACAGAGCTACCCAGTGGTCCATGCCATTTAATTCTCAATCTAGTTAATATTTTAATTATTTTACTCCCCCTTTTCTGCTTAGTGTTGCCACTGTGTACGTGGGACTATTCAGCTTTGTTTCTGCATCAAGCCACTGACTGCTCTAGCAAGGTTTGAACACTGGGAGTACGAGGGCTGGGACTTGACTTGAACAAGCTGACATTGTCAGGGCAAAGAACATTCCCTAGGGAAAGGCTTCACATTTAGGATAGTTGAATTGTAAGTATTCATTCTTGTTGGGTGTTTGGCACCATACCTTTCAAAGAAGTTCAACATCACCAGAGCTCTACTGGGTCCCCAGATGTGACTATGGATCACGTGGCCATTTGAAACAGCAAATGCAGCCTTCCTGGTGAAAGACAGTGCTGGGTCATCTCATATAAATGGTAGTATTACCTGGAAAGGTTGGACCAGATGATCTTTGAGGTCCCTTCAAATATGGCATTCTATCATCCTTACAAATGCACATGCACCTTCTCCATGTACATTACTACATTCTCTATTCTGGCCTAAGTGGTTGTCTCCATCCTCTCTAACAACCCATGAGAGCAAAAAATATTTTTTATTCACATTTTTAATAATATTTTTTTGATGAAACAAAGGAGTTTTTTCATGCTTTTCAGAAATAATACATGCATTTTAAGTAAGATTGAGAATTTGTGTTTTCTTGTTTTTTTGGGGGTTAATTTTCCATTTTTCATTTTCTGTGCTACTATTTTTATTTTAATACTAATAACAAAAAGTTCTATTTTAACTTAATTCCTCTTCCATTCATTTTATTTTCTCTGTATATATGTCTTTACATGTAAAAACAACAATTAATGAGAGAAAAGGAAAAAAAAAAGAGTTGCAGGATTTGTTGTTGTTTTGTGCTTTTTTTTCTTTTTATCCTTTTTTTAGGTGGTTTATTGTTCTAATATTTCTAATATTTAGTGTTAGGTTTGCTCTTCCTTTGCTTGAATATGTGTTATTTTATTTAAGTAATTTACCTTTTTATTAAACTTGTTCAAACCAAGAGATTTGTCTCACTTTGTCAGTATCCTGAAATGGTCTTTCTGGTCTTATTAATGCATGTAAATCCCAAATTTCTTTGCAAGGGAAGGCCCATATATCTTCTTGGGGTCATTTAATAGGCAGAGGAGACAGAGGCCCAGAGTAAGCTTTCAAATCCAGTCTTATAATCTCTTTAATGGTGGTTTTTATTTCTGCAAAACTTTCTAAATCCCTACTTAAAATTTCCAGTGTTTATATGCATATTTGCACCTTTTAATGGAAATTAGTTTCTCCCCAGTCAAAGCAATCTCTTTGCAATGATGGGTTACGGGAGAGGTTTGAGATGTAGCCTCAAATGCTTCATGTCCTATTTCTGGTGAGTAGGAACAGGTTCCCTCCTGTAGCTTTCCACCCAGAAATATTTGCATAACTTGCAGTTAATGAATTTAACTTAGAATAATATCATATCCAGATTAATTGATTGGTTATTTTTGAAACTCATTATGTCTCTCAGTTTGCAGCTTGGAAGATTTGGTGGAAAACTTCTAGCAACTTTTGAATTTGGTAACAGAGCTTCAGTTCTTTAATCCCTGGTTCTCATATTGGAGTAATTCATATTTTGAAAGGCAGGTTCACTAGTACAGTCCATATAGCCACACCTAGCTAGTGACTGAGGCCACAGAATAGGTATGGAAAACTGGAGCAATGTGGTCCATTTCTGTCTTATGTTAAGTGCTCTTGTCACAAAAATATTCTCCTATGATGGCCTTCCCCTAAGCAAGAGATCTGAAACTTCTTAGAAGCTCTGACCTCTATGTTTTTTCCAAAGATAGGTCTGGATGCAAATTTTAAAAAATGAATTAAGTTGACAGTATGGTTGGCTTGACAATATGGTTGAACTTAAAAAGAATGCATGCAATAGGTCTGGAAACAATAACTGTGGCCTTTTCCTGGTTCTTTTCACAGTAAGGTGAGAGCCACTCATCCAAGAGGAAACACTGCCATTAGTCTTTACAAATTAGTCACGTTACAACTGACTTGTGAATGTTGCTTTGATAGATTATTTATTCCAGCTCAGATCATTCCTAAGGACAGAAAGAACATTGCATCCTGTTTTTGTCCTTCTCTAAAATGTATCTAGAGCCTTTAAGTTTCCTGAGGCCCAGCAGCTGAGACCCTCAGTGCAGTGTTCCCAAATGCTTAGGGTGAGCAGTTGTGGCTACAGGGCATGTACCAAGACAGCTCCTTGTCCCCCTGAAAGCCCTGCAGCTTGCTTCAAGGACTTTGGTTTTATACTGCAGCATGTGTTAAATTTTAGCAAACAAATAGAAGATTTTCAGGCTGCTTAGTGTTTTAATATTTCATCATTTTCCCTCTCGTAAATATTGATGTAATCCAAGCATGGAGAAAAGAGAAGAACCAGAAGGGATAATATTCTGTCCAAGTCAGTGGAACTGCTTTATGACACTTGGGCTTCCTTTGTAAGCTTGATTAGATGATAGTGCTATGCAGCATAGCAATAAAGTACATTCTGGTCTCTGCAGTTCACTCTGCTTATTCACAGGGATTTATTTTATTAATTTTTATTATTATTATTTTTTAAATCAGTTAAGATTAATTATAACAAAAAGCTTGCAGGAAACCATACTACTAGCAAAATACCTAGTAGTTTCATAAAAAATTATCTGCTGTCCTGTCAGCACGTTATGGTGTATATTGAAAATCCAAAGCAAAACTGGAGGACTCACTGGGCTTTTTAAGACCTTCCACTTCATGACTAAGGACTGGATGCAAATGCCAGAGTCCCAGCAGTGCTCTGTGCACAGCCTGGCTATTGGCACATCCATGTTTTTATACCTGGTGTCAGTGCCTTCTCATAATGGAGTGCAATTGGACTGTTAATGATGCTTGATGGTTCCCTTTTTAATTACATTTTCAAGAAGGCAACCAGCTTGCAACTAATCTAATGTATTTCATGCTGAGTTTTGAAGCATTCTCATGTGATATTCTATCTGTATAATATGTCAATACTTTAGAAACCAAACTTAATTTGCCTACAAGTTGTCAAGAGAAATTCGACACAAATGCTTTTCTGTAACGTTCTGTAAATTAGTGTCAGTGCAACTTCAGCCCTTTGTTAGTTGTCTTGAATTTCCACTATATCCAAAGTGTATTTAATATATTTTTATAACAAAATATATTTAACACATATGGCTTAGTGAGGTTCTCAGGCAATGGTTTTAGATGTCCTGGATGTCCCACTTTCTGCTTGTTTATGCTGGACAGAATTTGGTTAATCATACTCATTGGTTCAAAATCCAGAAACAAAATACTGTGTTTTCTGCATTTCATAAATATTATGGTAACTGTTCTAAATCTTAGGATTCTCTTCATCCCTTAAATACTTCAGGATTTTCTGACACCACAATCAAATCTCCCAGTCCTTGATTTTATATAAAAAATAAATGTTTTTATTGTTAGTTTCCTTGAGACTCTACCTATATGTTGATATTTTTTTGTTATTTATCCCTTAGCCCAATTTGCTTTGATACATTGTCTAAAATAATTATTATACATTATTCTTTACATTGTCTGAATAGCTGCATTTAGATTTGCTTTGAAACGTTGTTTTGCTTAGTTGTCAGTTTTTAGCGAGTTATGTTTTGCATTTATTGGTTTCTGTTTTTGAGCATCTAAGAAAATGCTTTTAAGCAGTTCTCAATTATAATTCATGATTTTCCATTTAAATTGAGCATCTCCTAAGCTATGCTCAATATTTTCTTTCCCTGCTTAGCTCCTTCTCCCAGGAGATTTGATTCATAATTATTTTCAGCTTTATGAAATTAGCCATTTTAAAGAAAAAGGAATACATAATAAACTCTGAATTTTGTTCTGTTTGCTCATAACAAAGTATATTAAGTTATAGTCACTGGCAACAAATTTACCACTAGTTATTTTGTTCTCCTTTATTTATAAATACTGTGTTTAAAGGCATCTGTGAAAATTATCTGGCTTAAAACTTTCCTAGTTTTTTAGTTCTTTATTTTTATTTGCAAATGTGATTGCTGTGCATATCCAGTTCAGACATTTGTGTCACAGGAACAGATGAATTACCTGAACTCAGGAGCAGTCATCTTTTCTAGAAAGGTCTGAATGTAACTCAGGTTGAAAACGAGAAAGCAAACACAGGAAGAAGGTGGTAACCCTTTATATCCGATGTCCTTTCCTCAGAACAGTAGTGTGCAACCACAGCCTAATCTAGAGTCCCTTCCCATTAGATACACATTTCTGAGGTAGGAGATCTCCTATAATTTCCAGAGTTCCATTTCCAGCAGAGGGGCATTTTCAGAATTTGACCTCTCAGGTTTAACTCTTTTGCAAAAATCACAGTGAGGTGTTGAAGTCCCCTTGATCCTGTCCCCAGATGTCAGCAGGGACCTCATCTCCTGGTCAGCTATAGTATGTATCTATGAGCATTCTTCTGTTTCCATCATTTAGAGTCCATTAGTCAAAATACAACCTTTGCTTTTTTTAACAGCTCTCTCATGGAAAAAAACAATGTTATCACACAGTGTTATATGAGTTTTTGACTGTTTCCTTCCTCTCTGGACTCTTTCCAAACAGGTTTGGCTTATAAGTGGCAGTCTCAAAAGCAATTTTTTTTTCTATAATTTGGGCTCATATTAGCTAGGAAACTATTTCCCAGAGTTCCATTTCCAGCAGAGGGGCATTTTCAGAATTTGACCTCTCAGGTTTAACTCTTTTGCAAAAATCACAGTGAGGTGTTGAAGTCCCCTTGATCCTGTCCCCAGATGTCAGCAGGGACCTCATCTCCTGGTCAGCTATAGTATGTATCTATGAGCATTCTTCTGTTTCCATCATTTAGAGTCCATTAGTCAAAATACAACCTTTGCTTTTTTTAACAGCTCTCTCATGGAAAAAAACAATGTTATCACACAGTGTTATATGAGTTTTTGACTGTTTCCTTCCTCTCTGGACTCTTTCCAAACAGGTTTGGCTTATAAGTGGCAGTCTCAAAAGCAATTTTTTTTTCTATAATTTGGGCTCATATTAGCTAGGAAAACTATTTCCCAGGTAGAAAAAGGAGACTAGGAGTGCCTTGTGTATGGGAAAGGCTTGTTAGATGACAAAGAATCCTCAAGGGAAAGCTTTTATAAATGGTGAGCTGTGAAAATGTTTCAGCTCTAGCTGATGGCATCTTAGATGACATTAATCATTCACAAGACCAAGGTCGCTTATGACACCAGGCTTCATTAGTTATGATACTCATGAAACTATTTATTGACATAGAATATTATTATACCTTCCCATTGTCCCTCAGTCCCCTCTAAAGAGTTATTTTAACATTATTTTTCCAGTGATATTCTTCCCACTAAGTTTCAGATGTGCCAGCCAGGTTACATTTGTGTTCGTGAAGAGACAATTCCAGTTGTGCTTTACTGTTTCTCAGGCACCTCACAAGGATGTCTTCTTCCCACATTCTAGTGTCTGGAATATATTCTGGGGTTGCTTTTGGTTTTGGGGCTTTTTGATGAGGCTTTGTTTGGGGGGTGTTTCCTTTTTGTTGTTTTTTTTTCTTTTGTTTCTTGTTGTTGTTGTTGGGTTGTTGTTTGTTTTTCTATTTCTTGGTTTTTTAGAGGTGTTCTGGCTGCAGTGAGCCTGCTAGCTTCCCACTGAGTGAGTACTTGTCCTTGCAGGTCCCACTAAGTGCTGTGTCACTGCTATCTGGGAGTCGAGATATTTGTAGGATGTGCTGGAACTGCGCTAGTGTTCTGTGTATTTTCACTTCTTCCATAGTGGGCATGTGAAAGGTTTATTGGGCCCAACTCCCTCCCAGCACCCATAGTAAATTTTTTTAATTTTTTAATTTTTTTTTTTAACTTCTGATGTTAGAGGTTTTACTTAAGTTGAATTTAGGAGGTGTTGGGAGGTTTAGGGGTCCTTTTTTTGGAAAGCATCATGTAAATCCGTTATGAGATAAATTCAGTGAAGAGTCACACTGGGTTAGCACAGAAACCAGGACAAGTATAACAGTGTCAGTACAGCTCTGCCTGGGTTAAGTAGCTTTACTGAACAGCAGGGCATAAGAGACTGATCAGAGGACTGTGCTAATTCAGCTAAATCCTTTTCCATTTTGGAAATATCACATTTAGAGTTGCTGTGTTTCTGTGTAGTGCTATATTTTGTCATGCAAACATACCCTGATAAATCTCTCAATTTTAGGGTCAGTGACTCACTCACAGATGAAACCACATTTTTTTTCCCAGCTAAAACACTCAGATAGCTTTGTATGAAATCAAATACAAAGTGAGGAACCCAGACTCAATGGCTCCACCTTTAGCTGATGCCTATTATGTATGTATATGTCTGAAGGTAAGTGTAGTGCAGTGACAGGCTTCTAGAGACCTCTAATCTCCATTTTTCTTACCCCAGAAATACATTAATAGGAGCCCGAGTTCATTTTCTGAATCCAAAAGGGACAAATCTTTATCATGTGCTTTTAAGCATGCTTTCATTTTGCTCATTTTCAGTTTGTTAAATTTTTTTGAGAGTTGTATACATACAGCTCAGAGCTGAATGGTGGCTTTTATTTTTGCCCTAGACTATTTTCTCCTCCATATTCCAGAACAAATGCTCATGTAGCAGGAGAGCACAGATGTCTATATAGATCTAGGTAACCTACAGTTATGAGAGCTGTAAAAAATATTTCTCAATTTTTTTATTTTCCTATATTGTCTCCTGTAACAATCCTTTTCCTGAACATTTGGGGAAGTGCTGAAGCCCTAGTGTTTTACCTTCAGTATTGAGTGAATATGAATTGAATGAATAGGGTGTTCATTTTGGGGGGGAAATTGTCCTTATTACAGCTTTTATAGAAATCCCAGGTTGGGGTGTGTGATCACGGTAAGGATTTGTGTTGGTTCTCTGTGTGTTTAATGTCATAGCAGCTGAAAATCAGATGCTTTCAATTTTCAGTTTCTGAAGCCCACATAAGCAAAGGGATTTATTTTTCTTGATTGCTTAATTAAGTAGGATATTCACTGAAAGCTGAATATTCTAAATTCTTAATAGCTTAGCAAGTTTTCTAAAAACTTCTGATTTGATGTGAATAGAGTCAAACAGAGGAAACTCACCTTCTTTAACAAAATCCAGTTTGGGTGGCCTTCATGAACTAATTAAATAAATGAATTTATACTGGCTTCACTGGAGCAGATGATGATAGCAGTTGTGTGTGGTGCACTCCTGCCACTCTTATTCCTGTAATGCCAGAGAGCTTGTGGGGTTTGATTTATTTGGGTTTTGTTTGTTTTTTTAAGATAGAGATAATACAACAAAAACAAGTCTTCTAAACCACAAAATACTTTCAGCTTACTTTCCAGCGTGCCACTGCCAGGCTTGCAGAAGCTATGGAATGATTGCTCACTTTTGCTTTCACCAACTTAAGCAGCACAACTGTAACTCTGGAAATTATTCTGGGATGGTTTGGTAAGGACACAGTAGGTATTACTAACAGTGCTTCTGTGGGATTGATTCTTGAAGGTACATTTGGAAGATTAAATTAGAAAAAAAATAAAAATTATACTGGAACAATTCTGCAGACTTGGAGAGACAGATCTAATGATGAATGCATGAGGTAATACTTTGAGAGTGTTCAAGAGAGGAAAGTGTTGAATGATTACTTTCTGAAGCAAGATCTGCTCAGTGCATTCCTTGGGGATGGTGCAGGGATGCACTTCCTTTAGGAAGACACTAGAGTTTGAATTACAAATGACTGAAGCCACTATTCTTAAATGTATTTATATACGCAGACATATATATGAATATAAAACCCACCAAACAATCTGTTACAGTCAGAAGAGTAAAGCATCATACATTTCCTTTTGCATCTTTTCACCTCAATTTATTCATAACCTTGTTTATAGTCTCTGGGTTTCTCTTGTGACATCTCTGTTTCTTGGGTGCCTGGAACTGCTTTTATTATTAGCAGTCCAGATCACTCCCTCCCTCCCTTTCTCCCTTTCTCCCTTTGCTTTTTATCCTTTCATTCTCTCTTCTCATTAGTCAACTCTACTTTTTTTCTCCATTTTCTCTCTCCTCATACTTCACTTTTTGAGCTCTTGGCTATAAGATTCAAAGGGCAAATCTATTAAAAGAAATGGCAGGAGCTTTATGGCTCTCCCAGAAAAGAAGTAAGGGTTGTTTCCTCTCCTCCCACTCCAGTGATTTCATCTAGGAAGCTGACAGTTCAGTTGCACAAAGATGCTTTTACTTCCCCTGTCTGAAGGAGCTAATGCTACCAGAAAAATTCTAAGATGCACCTCACTCAACTTGGGAAATGCAGAAGCCCTTAATTCCTTCTAAAGGTTGTCCATGAAATAAACAAACAAATAAGTGCTTTTGGTGAAGAAGAGCACCTTTTCTGCTTGCTATTCCTGATTTGGCTTCATGTAGAGGACAAGAGCCTAAATGTAGATTTCCTGCAGAGGAAAGCCTTGTCTTTGTTTTTTAAAATATACCCCCAGCAAAGGTACCTGCCTTGCAAAAATAGTTTTCTTTTGTTGTGTTTTCCCTGTATTTACTGGTGCATAGGGCTGAAGCCTTTGGCCATCTGCTAGGTTTTTAGTTTTTATTTTTTTTTAATGCCTCCCAAATTTCATGTTTTCTGTTGTTTCCTCTTGAGCCTTTGATGACTTGTTCATTGACAGTGTAACTGAAGAGCTTCAGAGACTCCAGTGATGCCCACTTTTTCCTGCAGGGTGGTTTACAAAACTGCCAATCAAAAATAACCTCAATCAAAACTGTTTGATTTCAGGGTCCAGTTTGAAAAAAAAATAATAAAATTAGCATGATTATAAAAGTAGAGCAGAAAAAAAATAATTTCTTAATTTTTATTTTTTTTAAGAGTGTTTTCTGCACTGCAAACTATGACTTTGTAGTGTCACCCTAAACTGACCATGTGATGAATTACTTTCTAAAAGCAATAAGCTTACCAGCACTGATGTTTTGGTTCCAGCCTGTCTTTATACTTTACTGGGGTCTCTAAAAAGCCTCAGTATTGTCATTCTTGCGTATTTGTTCTGCTGTACTTTCTTATTGTGTCCCCACAAATCTATACAATTGTGTCACTATGAATATGCCTGGAATTGCTTTTACTAGAGTTGAATCCAAAGAATTTTCCTTGAGCAGAGGCAATATTAGCCTTAGGTGCTGTTTCTAGCCATTTCATGAAAATATGAATACACTGCAAAAATCAGAGCTGGTCTGAAAAACCTGTTTTGAAAACAATTTCCTAGCTAGGTTCAGTATAGTAGAGCACTGAAAGACAAGCCCAAGCTGAATGTTTCATGAGCCTCTGGCCTCCTTACTGATACTCAAAGTGTATTTTGCAGCAAGGTTTTGCAACTTGTTACATGCCAGGTGCACCAAAAGCAGTCTTACTATTTTTATCACAATCGCTTTTTAAAATCGGTAAATCTTCATGCAGGAAGAGGGAAACGTCATCAACATTCCAGGAGTTGTTGTTTCTCAGTGCTGGAAAGGGATTTACCAATATTGCAACAATGTTAAAGGTAAAGTTACTAGATGCTGTGCTGTGAGTTCTAGCAAGCTCTTGCCTAAAATCTGTCAAAGAGAAGGTCACAATACTGCTTTATGAGTGTGCTGTAGGCTCAGTTGTAAAAATCTGTTGCCAGAATCAGAGACAGAGGTGGAGGGATACATCCAGGAGATGTACTAAGAATGCAATCCAACCTACCACTGTTATTCTTAAAGAATGGCAGACATAACCCATTACTCATGTCCAGACAATTACACCTAACAAAACCAGTTCATTTTTGAAACAATGTATAAATTAAGTCAGAAATAAGGGGAAAGACTGAAGGTGCTCTGTACAGGAAATTGAAGTAGCAACACAAGTTATGAATGCTCTGTTTGTTTCAAATTAATATAACTTAATTTGAACGAATGAGCTTCCAATCAATAATACTTCTACCCTAGTATGTTGTCTGGTAACAAGAATTCATCTTAATAAGTAGCAAAAGTATCTAAAATTTTCCAGTGTCACAAAACCTCATGCATTTTGGACTCTCTTAACAAAACAAGAATTGCCTTACTTGTTTTACAGGAATATACTGGAAACTCTTAGGAGCATTAATCATAAAAGCATTCATAAATCATACATACCCAACTTTTGAACATCCTCCAAATACCTATACTACTTGTAAAACTCTCATCGTTGTTGCATTATGGAATTAGAAAGTGTTACATTTAACTCTTCCTTTCCACCAACTTTTGCAGGCCCCTTTCAGTTTACCTGTCAGTTTCTGGTACATGAAATTTCCTGAGTCTAATGCTGTGTTTTAAATTAATCCTCTAGGGAAAAGTGATGTTAATTAACTGGCCGAATATCCTCGTTATGCAATTAACTCTGTGACTAAAAGGGGACAGTTTTTTTAAAAATCCGATGCATATTGCCAGCCACTAGAGGACATCGAAGAGTAATACAGCTGGTTCTTTCCAGTCCCTGGAGCTGGGACTTACCTTCATTTCAATATTAGCCTTCGTTGGCACAGAGATCAAACATCCCCCAAATTGTTTCCAAGTTTGAGCCTTCCATATGGCATCACATGGCATTACCAGCCACGCCAGCAGGAGAGCTCTAATGGCTCCTGACGCACAACATCCCAATTCAGTGTCATAATGAAGCAGCAATTTTAGCATCTTTAGCAACAGACTTCACAGAAGCTTCAAAGGATCTTTTAATAAATGTGAAGTAAAGCGTGAGAGGCGAAAAAGCTAAACAGAAGTACAGTTACTTTTTTACAGATTATTTACATTGGAAAATTGTTAGCTTGCAGATGAAGGTTTTAGTAGTTAGAGTGTCTCCAACCAGACCCCCTGAATTTGCACACACAACACACACACTTACACTGCTCACACTTGCCTCACATACATGCCTTCTTTGTTTTTAAAAACATACTTGAAACAAAGAAAGGAATATCATTTTTATTTGTAGCTCTTGCCCTGGACTGCGTCACAGAGCTGTTCAGATGAGGGGGGGTTTATGAGCTGGCAGAGGGCAATGGATAATAATCTAAGTAAAAACTTTATTTGAAAAACCAAGCACAATTTTTTTTTTTTTTTTCTGAAATTAAAATTCTTGATGCCTTCTCACAATGCAGACCTACTTATGCTTCTTTATAGACAAGTCTGCTGTGCACAGTGGTTCCTCTCTTACAATCTGCATTTTCAATTAACTGCAGAATTGACATAATGTGGTAGCAGGAACATTTTTTTGTTATTAAAGTACTTTTTTGGTAGTGATTTTTTTATATGCACACACACGTTCCTAAGAGATAGCTCTGTTCTTCTTTCCATGAGAGCATTCCTTAATTACTTTATACAGCTGAATAACAGATGCATAGCAACTGTAGATCAAGAAAAAGCATTAAGGAACTTCTCAATAAAACAGTGACTTTCTAACAAGTGGTACTGGTGAGATTAGAGATAATGTGTTTTTACAGTCCCTCGCTGTTATGAAGTGGCCTAAACCAGCTGTGTTCAGTGCAAGGAGAAATCCTCATCCTCACCATTCCTGTTGAGTCAAATCACAGGTGCTCCAATGTCAGGTTGTGATCTGGGGAGGGTTTTAGTGATTCATGGTTCTGTCACTGCTGGTTATGCACAGTGGAATTTTTTTTCATTGTTGATGGTAGACTTGAGAGCTGTTCTCCTGCTTTCTCAATTTCTGCCAAGACCATTATAATTGGAGGTTTTCTATTGTCCTGCCTGGCATAAAATGTAAACATTCAAAAGAGACTTCATAATGTTTCATCTCTTTGTTAGGATTCTCTATGTGCTCTGTGGTACTAGGTAATGTTTTTCATACGTGTATTTCAGCAGTGTTAAAAAAATCAGTCTGTCTGTTATGGCACTTGAGGGAAACAAACACTGTTCAATTGTTTTGCCCTTTTCTATCCTGAAATTAACTTGAAGAAAGGCAGACTGTTGTTTTTAAAAAAAAACTGTTGCTATTTTAAAGAAGTGTTTCAAGGCTGACCTTTCATGAATGTCTACACTTAAAATGACATTTAAATCGTAAAGCCTGTGGGTGATGGAGTTATAATGGAATATTGACATAACAATGATAATAACAATGGCATAAAAACACTACTAGTAATAGACTAGCAGAAATGCTGTCCTGATGCCTCACTTATTGAAGTTACTTCATAGAACTTCACCTGATAACATGTTATGATAGTATCATTAGAGCTAAAAGATTTCCACTAAACACAGAGACCTATGGATGTGCCTTTTTTCCCCAGTACTGCTTCTCTAACTTACAGAATTTGGGGAGGGAGAGAAAAATATCTCTCAACACAGGATTTATCACTGGAAGTATTCTTCAGGAAAAACTGTAATTGTGGGGGAAACTTGCTACTTTTAAGCATATATAATGTCCAGGGATACTCTAGAGATTTGCTTTGTTGGTTTGCAGTAGTAGCATGTAGATACAAAACTCTTGCACTGGCTTTGGAGTTAGAAAGACTGAAGTAACAAGAATAACATATAAACAGACTTTTCTTGGGACAATCATACTAGCTGACAATTAGCTAAATTGTTTTTACAGTATGTTTTTATTACATGTTTTTAACTTTAGTGCCTGTTTTCTACTTTGGTATCTTTGGGCTATCCAGAAATTTTCCTCTGTTGCCTTGAGGTTTTTACTCCATATATTTCTAATGGTCTCACTGGGCTTTGCATGATTTATGTTTCCTTTTCTTAGGAAAGCAATCAGACAACATTGCTTCATAGAGTGAATGTGTTATCACATTGTAATACACTAGTAAATGTAAAAGGTGTATCTCAGCACTAGTATGGATGGAGAAGGGAGGATATGCAATAAATATTTTACAGCAGGGAAGTAATGTTTACTGACCTGTATAAGCTTCAGGGATTTCATTCTACAAGTGTAGTAATAGATTTGTTTTGTGGTGCACCCACCACTCAAACTTGTGATCAATATAAGTAGATTGGTGTGGTACTCTTGTATGTATTGGATTAAGTCATTCCAGGCAATCAGATTTATGTTCCTGAAAAGTTCTTGTTCTGTGGTATAATGTCTGAAGCTAATGTAAAATACAAAGGACTTCACAGTCCTCTGAAATTGAGTGATCCCTAGCATTTCATCCAGCTACATGTGATATTTTCAGCAAGAGCTCTTATTCCAAGTATATGAATTGGAACCTTAAGAGCCTCAAGGCACAGAGCAGTACAAGAGCCACAAGTGGATTTGCATATCCATCTCCATTACCAGGGAGCCAAGGGCTAGAATCTGTCATGCAGAGGAAGGTGTGGAGTCATATTGCTTCTAAATAGATGGCTCAAAGAGAAAGTAATCTTTGAGAACAGGTCACATCATTCTCATTTTTGCCATTAAGTGTCCACAGTAGTCCACACCTGTAGTCTCACTCCTCAGAATATCCAGTTCCAAACAGAAATGTGAGCTAAAGGGTTTACAGGCTAAAGGGTTTGCAGACTAAAGGGTAAAGCAGAGTATGGTTTGATCTTTAGTCTCTGGAGGAATGAACTCACTGTTTCAGCAGAACAGGTGGAGCTATCTTTGCCTTTCTGAGGGTGAGAAGCCCTGGATTGTCATCATCATCTCTCATGGGAAAGGGTAGGGAACTGGGTTTGCTGCTGCAGAGGTTCCAAAGAGCAGCTGCTTTTGCAAAGAGATTCTTACAGTATTAAAGAAATCTTTGACCTGTTCATGTCAACCCTCATTTGGCACAAGCAAAACTGATTTGCAAGGGCTGCACATTGCTTTGTTGCTCATTTTTAATCTGTGCTGAGAAGACACCAACTTAACTAGAGATCAACATGATGTGTTGGCATAGGTGATTCAAAAGTGTCTACAATGACATCAATCTTACCTGTGAATTTTACTACCACATCATGGATTTTTTTTCTGGGGCAAATATTTTCTGCAGTTACCAGCCCTGGCAAAGATAAAACTAGCTTTAGTGAATGAGATTTGTATTAACTTTTCCCCCTTTTTTCTCTTTTGTGGTCATGTATTGGATTGCATTTGTGGAATAGGCACATCCGAGGAGAGTGAGATTGATGACTGTAAAACACTGAGATGTTGGCTAGAAGATTTATAGGACAGTTTGTCAATTATATGAAGTTAAACAACATCACCCACTGAGTGGAGTTGAAAGCAACGCAGCTCCTGGCACAGAAAGGAAATGGTGTGAAAAAAAGTCTTGCATCTTGCTCTCCCAGGATTCAAAATGGTCTTTACATCTGTTGTTTGCAGAAGTTCTGTTCTGTGTTGCTGGCCTTTGCAGCCAAGATGATGTTCTTTGTCTGCTCTGAAAGGCTAGATCCCTTCTAAAAACATTAATGCAGCCTTGTCAGATGCAGCTCAGCCAGAAGAATACCAGCTTCCAGCTTCTGTGCAACTTACAAATAATGTATAGATGTATGTCATTTTTTGGATGTTCATTCAGTAGCTTAGTAGGACATACATCTCCTGTCCCAGCAGTTTACATACATACATAACATTGGACAGCAGTGCTCAGTGTGCTGGAGACTCCAGCAGTGGTTTTTGCTTTGGTTTTCCTTTTTCCTCCTCTGACTGCTTCACTCATGTTAGCTGAGACGTATCTTACGGCATCTGCTCTGAGACAATTTTTTTAAAACATCAGAGGAAGTTTTCTAAAGAATGGGAATAGAATTTGTCTGGCAACTAGTTGGAATTGTCTCAAAACAGTGTTAAAGGTGATTTGTGTAAAAGGGAACATGGATTTAATGTAAATGTAATTTTGAAGACAAGGGCTGAAAAAGTAGAATTACTCCACAACATCAGACACCATCCAACTCTGAATATTTCACAAGGTTTGGTAAATGGCTTTGTAAAAGAAATGTGGACTGACTACACAAGTCATGAGTCTGTCTAGATTTTTGTAAACCAGAACTTTTGACTTCTGGTCAATATATACTAAATATTGAATCAAATGTGGCTTCACTTTAAAGTTTCAGTGCTACTTAAACCTCCCCCCCCCCACCCCCCC
>NW_009954321.1:465770-482651 GCF_000747805.2 Chaetura pelagica | reverse complement strand
CCCCCCCCCCCCCCCCCCCCCCCCCCCCCGTTACTTCTCTAATGATGGCAAGTGCAGAACATATTTGTAATGAGTCCTAAAGCTGTGTCACTATGTAACAACTAACTTTTAGTATTTCATCTTCAGTATCTTATGATGGGTACTAAGAAGCTTACTAGTATACATGTCACTTGATAGGGCAATTTTTGTCTAAAATATGTATTTTCTAAAGGGGGCTGAGACTCACATGAGGAAGTACTCAGAATCCCCAAATAAATCTCACAAGTATTAATTAAGGTCTCTTCTTAAAGTGATCTGGTGTGAACAGAGACTGTATCTACATGTATTTGCTTATTTGCTCCTGGATGCAATAGCTGCAGTGACAAGTTTAACTCCACATAAGGGAAAAACTAAACCTTTTCACTCAGGATAGATTGCTTTTATAGCTTGTATTGCACTTGCATGCCTTCAACTCACCAGTCCAAATGACCACATGCCTGTTTATGTATGACAGGAGAAGCTTACGTACAGAGAAGCTTCCCTATCTTTGCAAATTGCTCCCACCGTTATGCACTGTGTTTGGCCTTGAAACTGATGAATCAGTTACTTTAGAGAAGGTTAAAGCACTGGGTTCAGAGAATCTACTCTCTTTCTCAGATCTTGCATAACTTAGCTGATAAGGAGGACTTGGTTTTTATCACAGAATTGTGTGTCTGCAAGAGGAAAGCTGGTCTGACAGCTTTCACTGCTGTCTCCATGAAAGCCATCACAATACCCAGGTGCACTTCAGGTCTTGGAGGCAGACTGTACAGAATGCTCCAAAAGTAATGGCTTAGTGGGTGTATAAATTACTTACTACACTGCAGGATAAAGTAAAATTAGTATTGGTTAGTATGCAAGTAATAATGTGAGTGGAATAATTAGATTAGTTAATTTTATACTGGAAACAGTAGCCTAGAAAGCTTGCACCTGCAATAGCAAGGTTGTCTCATGCTCTCTGGACTAAGGTGCAGTTGTTTACCTAAACAAAGGTTCAGATACAAAGAAAAATGAAAAAGGCTTCACTTTGAAAAACCCAATCAATCTGTGACATATGAAAGCTATCTTAAAGAGCACAGCAGAAAGACATTAGTCTACAAGAAATAACTGGGCTGTTAAAACCACTGGTACTGTCTCCAACCGCTTCTCCAACTTTACATCCAGCACTTTATCTCCATTATAAGCCAACACAGAAGTGACTAAACCTAAACCAGATCCCCATTAACCTTCCCTGCAACCTGTCATCTGACAGACTCACGTCTCCTCAGACTGCACCAAAACCTGCCTGCACGGGGAAAAGTAAATTAAAAAGCCCTCCAGGTGCTGCGGCAGCCCCTCCTCAGCAGCTGAAGCCATTGGTTTGCTTCAGCTATAGCAAACTCTCCTCTCAGAACCAGAGAACAACAGGCTGTACAGACGCAGCAGCCTCAGCGCTGAGGGGACGCGACCAGTGCTCTGGGCCTCAGGTGTAGGGCGAGCGGGAGGCCTGTCCCTCAGTCTGTCCCTCAGTCTGTCAGTCCGGCCATCCCTCCATCCATCACAAGCGGGGCCGGCGTGGCTGCTTCTCTTGGGACTCTGGGGTCTGTTCTTCGTTCACCTAGCTGTCGTGTTTTCCTCAGCTTTGCAAGTGAGTGTGTCAGCTGCCCTGCTCTGAGCCCCTAAACTGTAAATATTTGGTACTTTAACCACAGCTTTTTTAAAAAACCAAACAACGAACTTGCTGATCCAGAACTTTAAAACTCCAAAGCATGACACCTTTTTTTTGTTTGTGTCTTTTTCTGAGATGGGAAGTGTAACAACAGTGTTAATCTTCTGGAGACTTTTTAAATTTAACTGCTAAGTATAAAAATTAATGAGGTGCGAGGAGACAGAGGCTTTTGCATCTGTCTATCAACAACTTAAGTACAGGAAAAGAAAATAATCAGCTTGAATAGCATCTGATTGTGTGCTTTATTTTGTTTCCTATCTTGGTTTTGAGAGGCACTTAGTGGATGGAAAATGAGAGCACTTGATAACTGGTGGGACCATCCCGTATGTCCTGGTCTCTCAAAGAGTATTAATTTTCAAAGACAAAGTAAAAAAAAAAAGGGAAGTGTTGCTAATAATGTCTCTTTTAAAGTTTCAGCAGAAGCAGATGTGGTGGGATGGGCAGGCACCCACAAACAGTTTTGGGGCCTGAGAGGCAGGTGTGGGCAGCAGGTCTGGTGCCTGGTAGTGGAGCTTCTTTGCTCCTTCTGGTTTCAGGGTCTCAGTTGAGTTTGGACTGGTGCTATTGACAGGCATTAAACCTGAATCAGCATATGACTTTTTAAAATTGGAACTGTAAAAGGTCTTTGACAGTTTGTCCTCTGTTTCTACCCAAATGGTAAAACCCTGAAGGCCTAAAACTTTCTTTTTAGCAGTGTTATTTTCCTTTGAGTATTAATGGTTAAGATGCAGTAAAGAGTGTCTTGTTGTTCATGCTTTCCCTTCTGGAGTTTTGTAATATTCCTGAACAATGTTGAAACTACTGTTTTGGGGTTTTAATTCTCTGTTAATGCATGAAGTGCATTATTCATCTTTATATTGCACCAAACCCCTCAACTTTAATTAACTTCTTTAAGGACTTAATTCTGTACCCGTTGATATTAATTAAGAAGTTCCATTGGTTTTAGCTAACAGTTACTGCTTTTGCTTGGGGCTAGATTCACCCAGGGGAGAGTTACAGAATTAGCCACTGATGTATCTGAAGCCAGAAAGGTGAGTCTGAACTTCCACCTGCCTTAGAAACACAGATGCTTGATTCAGCCCTCCTAGGAGCAAGATACATGTGCAGGATCTGAAGCCTTATCTGCTGAGCAGCACCTTTTAAGGAGCTAGTGGTGGCTGGGGAAGTTCAGGACTGTGGTTTGACAGCCTCCACAGTCTGAGAGGCTCAGGTTGAGGACTGCACCATATATATTTGCTGAGTGTATCCCAGCTTTTTCCTTCTTCTCTTTTGCTATCTGAAGTTGTAGTGGTCTGTGTGACCTGTTGAGCTGTTGTGGGTGGAACATGAGACACTTGGGCTGTGTACAGGTAGGAAATACCTACATGAGCTCAGCAGAAGGTAAGGAAGAGGAGCCTGGTTTAATAGTTAAAGCCTTTACCTGGGAAAGACTAGACTGAGCTTCAGTCTGAGTTTACTGCTATTTTTGTGGGTTAAAAAGCCATTGGACAAAATGAAAATAATACTCCTGGCAATGAAAACTGGACCTTTGTTGAGATGGAAGTTTTGCACAGGACTAGAGTTACTTTCTCCAGAGTAAAGCAGCCAGTGCTTTTTCTTCATTCCGGTTTTGGAGTCAAGCGATAGAAGTTCAGCAAAGTCTTCCTTGGATCTGATTCCAAAATAAATGTATTACAACTTGGATGATGCACCTTGACTGAATACTTAGAAAGCCTTCAAAGATTAGCACATTGCTTTTTGTGGAAATCTGTAGTTACTTTTTCAGTATCGTTTCCTTTAATAGTAGCAGATGGACTTTCTGCCTTGCCATGCTGAGAAACAGAAAACCTCTAGTGTGCAAGTGTATGTATACTTGTGAGTGTACAAAGTCAATTTCTAGAACTGAGCAAAGTAATCTTTCTTCTTTGGGAGTTTACTAAAGGGAATGGGCATTTCACAGACACTTTTAAGTTTACATATAGAGCAAAATACCAAATACAAGGTAGTACTTATCCTTGGCAGCAGTAAATAATTTTTTTTTTATTTCTTTGTCCAGATATTTTCTGCCACATAATGTACTCAGATTCAGTTAATATTTTTTTTTTTTTTAAGTTATTTTTGTTGCATAACTGCGCAAACCCACATCTTGGAGCAGGATGGTAACTTTCCTCCACTGAGATCATACAGAAACAACAGCAGTTGCTTAAGTATATATAGGTTAGAAATATCTTTTTTAACTGTGTTTGGAAAGTGATGCCTATTTTGAAAAATACAGAGAACTTGTCTACAGCATATGGTTGATGACACAGTCAGCTTTTTTTAAAAGATGAAATTATTCAGTGGTTATTGTTTATTTCCTGTATTCATTAACAGATTAGCTGTTTTTTTTAAGCAACGCCAGATGAATTGAGCAAGAGGGCAGAATGAAGTCTAAACCTGTACTATTTTTGTCCAATACTCATTAATCCAATGCATTTGGAAACAAATAGTAGCCTTGATTCACTTACCCAGTATTATGCTGATGTAATTCCATCAAATTCTGAGGAGCTTTCTCTCATTTGCACCAGTGAGTAAATAGGAAAACCAGGTCTTGAATCTTTAGCAAAATGCAATTTGTTTGCCAGGAAGGCTGTATAAAATGTAGATATCACACAGGCAATATGCTTCTAGCTTTTGTGCTTACCACAAGCAGCTCAAAGAGAATTATTTAATCCTTGTTTGCATAATAACTTCTGATAAATAATTCAAGAACGTATGGCCGTAAGTTTTTTTTTTATAAGGCAGTGCCTGAGGGAGAAACATGATTCTGTTCCAGTTTTAACAAGGAACCAGCAACCCCAGCAGAGTTGGAACTGGATTCAAGTTTCTCGGATGTGTTTTGGTGTAAAAGTTACAGTGAAAGCACAAGAGGACTTCAAGATGTTTCATGGGGAGTTGTTGCGAGAGGAGGTGCACCCTCTGTGCATTACAAATATTGTGTGTTTGTAGTGTGAGGGGAAACTAGGAAGCTAAAAGATAGCTCTTTAGTAACAGGACTTAGTAGTGTGATCCATTACATCAAATGTCTAGAGAACAGTGTTCAAAAAAAGGATTTATTTTTTTTCCTTATCGCAACAAAATGCTTAATAGAGGCTTGTTGACAGTAAGTGCTTAAAATTGACTTCTCTCTACCCTTTCTGTAGTTATCTTTAACGTGTTAAAGTGATCCTGATTAGGGAATGAAAATGGTATAATGGTCTGCTTTTTTCCTTAGTGTTTTGTGTTTGCAGGACATTATTTATTTATGGCACCAAACTAGTTCTGTGAACCAATGTAATAACTTGAATCTCTTTCTGTCAGGTGGATTCTGATACTGTTATTACTTGTATCTGTTAAGTGCAGTTGGGTTTTGCTTTAGGTAAACACATAGATGAATGGGAATGAGGAGGCTGTATCTGGTCCTTAAATCATTGATCTGGAAGGGAAATAAAGTAATTGTTATTCCTGGCAGCCTAGTCAATATTGTTGCAATTCAAAAACAATTTGTTCCCAGTCTGTCAGAGTATTTGACGTGCACAACTACCATACCATATACAAACCTTGTATTGACTAATTAGAATACCTATCAACAGCTGCTTGTTTGGTTTTAAGGCAAAACTCTGTTTGTTCTCATCCAATTTCCTGACCTGAATTTTGTTTGGTTTGTGTTTTAGGAGAGTTTTATATGACCATGCTCTTTCAGCGACCCTATTTTTGATTCTCTATATGAAATACACAAAAACAGTAAAAGTGACATTGACTTTCCTAACGGAAGGCTACATAAAAATTAAGCTGGAACAATATATCTGAATTTTCCAGCCTCTTAGCAAGTACAAGAGCATGGTCATTTCCAGACTGTTGTACTCTCTAGGCAGTTCTGTTTTATATTTCAGTTACCTCAACATATTTATTTTTTAAGGATGGATGTTAAGTGAAACTTCCTAACAAGCACAATATTATATGTATGCTGGTGATACCTACTTTTTGTAGAAATTATTGCTGGATGAGTTTTTTTATTAACTTTTTATCCCATTCTACTTCTAATATTATGCAGAAAAAGTAAGTTACCACTGAAGTTTTATTGCCTAAGTAGGAAGAGAGAATCTCAGAATTTGTACTCTTTGTTCTTCTCTGATGCAAACAAATGCCCTAGATGTTTTTTAAGAGCTTTTAATCTTTGTTAAGGTCCCTGATTTTCATGAACCTTTGAATGAAAGTAAGCAATTTGGCAAAAAATTAGTTATTCTTGCAGAAGGCTCATAAATGAAAAAAGTGCAAATTTGGCAGAATGACAAAGTGAAATGTGAATGTAGTAATTGTTCAAACATTCTGCCAGGCTCTCCCAGGCAGGCTGTTAAAACACAAGTGGGGGTGACAGCTGTATATCTCCAGGTGAGGTTGATTTTGTTTGAAAGACTGTTTTTGTTCTATGTAGGCAATTTAACTGTTTGAGTTTCAACAAGGAGAAACAGTATGTGTACCATGCTGTATGTTCAGTTATTCCCTCTGTCTTTATCTGCAGAATTCCCATTGAGACTATTTTGCTATGATGTTCCCTGGAAAATCCTTTAGTATCTCCTGCTGTGCTTCTTTCCAACCTGAAGCATAACATCACCATATTCGTCTCTCCATCTGTTGATGGCAGAAGATCAATTCTGTAAAATTCTGTATTAATATAAGCCTCTGGTATGGGGTTTTTTGCATTGTTATTATTTCAGTTTTTCTGATTATATAGAGGAAGTCTATCATAGGATCCAGTTTTACCGGTAAGTTATTTTACAGTCTTGTTCTTTTGGTTCCTTAACGCAGCATCGTGTAGCTTTGATCAGTATTATGACAGTTATTATATTTGTACCTGATTTTATGTATTAGACAAGTGCCATTGAGTTCAGGAATGAGATGTCCCTCAGCACCTTCATGTATTAGAGCATATGTGAGGAAGGCACATTTGCTGCTTAGCTCTTATTTTTATGTACAGAAAGTGTATTTGTTTCTGGAGAAAATCTCAACCTTGATAATTCGATGACTAGACAATCTCAAAGAGTTTGTACTTTAAGAACTAACATGTGGCTTTGAGTTCATAGTTATATTGGAGGCAATGGCATTGATATCACACTTTGTTCACAATATCAAGACCTAATTTTGAGATATAACCCAATAAGAGGAAAGCACAGGGAAAGCCGCTGCAATGTGAGAACAGTATCTGTTCAGACATGAAGCCATAAAGATGGTTTAAAGGGAAATATAGATTATTTTTTTTTTTAATGTAGTCCTTAATGCCAAAGTGTAGTCGTTGTTGTAGTGGTGTAAGTGACCTTCAATTCCATTGTCCATTACAGAAGCGTTGAGCTTATCAGAGGTCACATGTTGGCTAACGTTTTGATTTGCATCTTATCATCCTCGCGCGTGTTCGTGTTACTTCAGATAATCTGTAGGCTAAGGATGGGCACGTAGCCAGTTACTGTCTGGCTCAAGTGACAGCCTGCAACTTACTTTTCACTCAGTGTTTCATTTTTAAGTCATCCAAGGGATTTGTCTTGAGTTAGGAAGGAAAAGTACATTTTAATAGAAATTCCAAGAACAATTACAGGTAGTCTGTTTTAACTGTACCATTATTATTTTAAGTTAAAATGTATAATTCTCCAATAAATTACAGTACATAGGCATTGTGAAGAATGTTGTGATACACACTGTCAGGGGAATTATGTGGTCTGCAGGCTCCAACTGCTGAACTTTTTCAGATGTCTTTAGTCTTAACTTTAAAAAAAATAGAAAACCCCTCCTATGTGATAGAAAACTCTGAAGTAGCAAGAGTTAAGCTATTCTGAGTTGCAAGCTTCTAAATTTAACATTGATTGCAATTTGAAAGTCAGATTATATTGTATCATTTGCATCAGAACTATTTCTAGAACTTACAAATGAGAATGCCCAGTTATTTTTATTTCATGTGAAAATTCTTTACTCCTCTGTGAACTTTCTACCCAGCAGGTTATGCAATGCAAGTGCTGCCTCTTTTGTACTGTAACCCCAAATCTAGTGTATATCTTGTCATTCAGAACAGGCATATATATATATATTGTTTAAGACAGTTGGGCTTGTTTAAATAAATAGAAGCATAATATTTGCATCTTTCATAGAATCTTACTCACATACACCTTTTCATAGCCTATAGGAATAATCTACTCAGAGGAAATTAACACTCCTAAGTAAAGACTACAAAGTTTGTATGTCTGAACTTCTGCTTGACGCCATCGAACCTTTTACATGCTTTTCACATCTCCTGCTATTCTAAGTAAAAAGATAAACTAAATGAAACGGTCAAATTAAAGAAATTGGGGATACCAGAGGTTCCAATTTTATTTTTTTTTAATCCACTTCCTGAGCCGCTTGACTTGAATTAATCTTGCTTAAGTTAATCTTGGATTGTAGCTGGTTACAGAGAAGAGCTTGTTACTTATTCACTGGTTAGTTGCTTGGTTGTGTGCAGAATGGTTAGCTCACTTATCTGTTGTATAATAAACTGCCTCTATATTCTCTGAACATGAGCAATTTGTGTATAAACTTTTAAATAAAACTGGATCTGTTTACACCTGTTTTTGCAAATGCAAATTTGAAGTTAACAAAGAGAGGGACAGAGATTATTTTAGTTTTCCGTGTCTTTGCAGAGGAGTAACTTCTTTGTGGTCACTACCACCTAGGAGAAGGGTTTGTCATTTCTGGACCCGGCAACAAATTGCCAAGCTGGCCTTGCAGTGCTGCTTCCCTGTGTCACCACTGCTGGGATCAACAGCCTCTAATTGGTGCCTACAGGACAAGAAATGGCAGAGTTAACACTGCTGTTTGCCAGATTCTGTCTGGTTGTAAAGAAAACCTTGTATTTCAATTGCTTATGCAAGTGAGTAATTTTACTCACACCAGTGATCTCAGTGACTTCAGGGAGACTACTCACAGTGGTTTGCTGACTTGAGGCTGCCATGAATAAATTGTGGCTGCTGGAAGTTTTATAATACTTTTAAATTAAATAGTGGTATCAAAAATATATTTTTTTTCTTCAGAGCCAAAGAATAATATAACACATGAAGGTACTCAGATGAGGGAAGTATAGTTGCAGGAAAAAGTGTCATCTTGCTAAGTGACATCAATTTGTGTGGCTAATATTTTAGTAATAAAAAGCAAAGTGTAAATCTGTAGCCTGCTGTGAAGGGAAGTCTACGGTTTCAATGAAGACTGCAGTATCTACTTCTAAATATTCATTAAACAGTGCCTTACTGAAAATGAAATTTAAGCATTTAAGGTAATGGAATAAAAGTAGTTGAGAAGGTCTCTCATACAACTTCCAATGTAGAGCTGGAAAGCGATAGGGTGGTAAGTAGGATAAACTTTTACTTGCTTTTTGGTTTTAAATCATAGAATAAAAGCACTATAGGGTTAATGGCACTGAAACACCTTGCCCCACAGCTAGGGAAGCCACATGATCTTTTGATGGAAAACCAGTAGAATTTCTGCTTCCTTGGACATGTGTGCTCAGTTACATCTTTCCATGGCATTCTGATCTCAGGATTTTTACTTTATATAAAAAAAAATGTGAAGTATTGTGTAGCTCATCATTCAGACAGTGCAAGGCTGCCCACACAGAACAAAACTAGGAAAGTTGCTCTTTACTTTTAAAATTTTTTTCTTAAGACCTCCAGAAATAGCAGCCTCTTGGGAGGTTGAATAAAATAAGCTCCACAGTAGATTGAAGTGATTCAGGCTTTGTGTTTCACATGACAGTAGCTACATCTCCACACCATTGCTCTCAAGCACAAGGGTGGTGCAGGCTGAGAGTGCTTCCTTCTATGAATGAGTCTGACTGGCCAGAACGAAGTGAAGGAGGAATATGCTCATATGAGATGAATTGCTCCATTACAACTCCCTCCAAGTCAATGGCAGTTTGTGCTCATCTCACCTATTTTGAGATGCTTTACTGAGGTATCCAGATCAGGAGCTTGGTGACCCTGATCTGAGCATATGTCCAGTGAGAAGGAAGTGAGCCCAAGCCCCCTGAGGCTGCTGATGTCTTTCTGTCAACTCTGCAGGAGAGTGAAGCAAGTGTGCTCCCATGTCTGGTGACTCAGTGTGCTGAACATGGCTGTGGGTGCCTGTAGGTATAACGCGGTTACTGTATCTCAGAGTAAGCTGCATGTTTAACCAGATGGCATTTCTGAAAGCTCTGACAGGATCCTGAATTGGTCTTAGCTTTGAAATGTAACTACCAGCACTGTTTCCTTAAAAGAAGTGTGTTGATGGGTACTACTGGGCTTCTAATCTTTCAGAGCTTGGTTTTATTAGAACAGGGTAGCTATTGAAATAGGAAGAACTCTGATCTGCAGAATGAGACAGATTCAAATAAAAGATTGGAAAAGCAAATTCTCTCCTGCTCATTGTGCCCTTGAAGGAGGACATCTTTCCTTACTTATCTATGGGGACTTATCTATGTCCCCCAAGAACTGACAGCAGCTCTGCTTGCCTTGGGAATCTCAGTGCCTTGGGCTATTGGTCTCTGCTGTGCTTTTCGTGTTGCGTTTTGTGTTCCAGAAGGTCTCCAAGCTGAGAAATGTCTTCTTCCATTGTGAGCGCAATAACCTGAAAAACAGATTATAGAGGCAGCCTTTTTAACACAATGTGATATTGAGCTTTTCCGTAGCTGCCTCTCCTAAATTGCAGCTAGTGTCTCTTTAAAAGCACACAGAAGAGGTGTCAGAGCAGCTCCTCAAGTAAACCAAAGCTCAGACGTGGAAAAGCCAGGAATGACTTGGATTGAGATGCTCCTTTGTTACCAAATCAACCTTATGCATGTTTTCATGAGTGATCTGAATGTTAAAGAAAGTATTTTTGGACCAAGGTGTGGTGTCTCAATGGTTAATTGAGTAATTTCACCCTGCTTGACTGAAATGACAAGCTGTCTGTTGAAAGAGCAGGTGAAGTCAGTATTTCCCCTAATATCCCATACAGTTGATGATGCTGCAGTGTGTTGTAGTAAATTCTTTCTTGATGCTTGCATGGCTTGTTTAGTCTGTGTTCAGATAAACGATACACATATTGTGTCAACTTAGATTTGGGAATAGTTAAGAAAATGCTCATCTTCCATCCAGTGAAATTAATAACATACAGTATTCAGTATAAAGAGGGGAGAGGGTGAACCCTGAGACACTGAAACATACCTAGAATTGCAGATAGAGTCTTTTGAATCCTTGATTATTAGACTGTCCCAAAATTTATCATGTCAGAGAGTTTCTACTGCCCTTTGGAAGTCTGACACTATCACTTCAAAATAAAGAATCAGAGATGTTGAAATTAATAAATTAATTCAAGTAGCAGCCATCATAACTTTCCTACCTCAAAAAGAGAGTATTACTGATTTCTGAAGTCTTTTGATCATTGATTTGTTACCCTGCAGAGATGCCATTGTTGCTTATATTGTAGCATTCCAGCTAAAGTTTCTGAATTGCCATTCTCAGCTGAAGATGTATCACAAGATTGAACTAATTACCATTATGGTGTAATAACATCCTTTAGCCATCAGGAATTAGTGTGCTATGTCTGTCATTCTTGCAGGCCTTAACATACCTGCCTGGATCTGTAGTGCCAATCCTGTAATAAAGTTACAGCCTTGAGAGAGACACTTCCCTTCTCAGTGCAGTTATTGCTGAAATTAGTACTTTTGTTTCAGCATTATTATTAACATCATGTGTTATGCAGGTGGTAGAATAACAAGACCTATCTTTTTGAACTAGCTACATATTAGTTGATCTTATTTTTGCTATTTTATTTTTTTTTCCCCACTGAAGTTCTTATTACCCTAATTGTTACCCTGTGACTAATGTTTTGTTTAGATTAAGCTAGAAAGGTCAAAGCTTGAGAACTTAATCTGAGGCTTTGCACAAATAATTAAAATATTCCATAAAACTGCTGTACACAGTGGGATACGTTGGTACTCTAGAAACTTAACTCTCAGTTGGAAAGAGAAATATGTACTTGTTAAAAGAACAATTAGGTGCTTTTAATAATGCACTTGCAAAACTTTACACGGTCTAGCTAATAAAAAGGAATTTACTTTGCTAAACAGTTGTAAATGAAAGGCAAGGCTTTTATCTCCAGCGATTTACAATGTATACAGCAATAGAAAATAATGATTCAGGATGAGAACTTCAAAGTGTCTGATTTAGTTCTAATTCTTGAGTCAAGAGGATTTAACATTCACAAATGAAAACCTTAGTTAATGTAGACTGGTGTTTTAAGTTAATTAAGGTACACAAGCCCTAGGATGATACCTGTAAGCCTTGTAATTGTCTGTTTTTCCTTAAAAGAAGTGTGATGTTGGCAAGGAATACTGAAATGAACGTTGCCAGAAGTTGTCCCTTGTGCCTCACCTGGGAAACGCTGTTAAAATTGGGAATAATTTTGTGAGGAAAGGAAGTGACAGAATCCTACAAGTTTGGAAGACAAACTAGAAGGTCACATGGGTGCTTGTCATAAATGACCAACTGAAAAAAGCTGAATTTTACCTGGCATGTTAGTTCAGGTCATAACAGCCCATCCTCTGTGTAAAGGAGAGCACAAAAATATGAGATAACCCTTTTGAGGACACAAAATGTTGCTGGGCTTTGTGAAGAGGATGTTAAAAGTGTCTCATCCTACAGTGCATGAATTAAGGAGAACAGCTCTCCCACTATTGCAGGCTGCCCATCTCATTGTCTTCAGGGTGAAAGCCACATGTAGGTAGGCCAACCAGTTCCTTACCCTCCTGGTGTTTTCCCATGTCAGTTACACAGCCCTATTTATAAGAATTGATAAGTATAATTGTGTTTTGTGCAGTAGCTGTGCCTACTCACTGCTTCTGCACTCCCAGTTGTGCTGTAGGAGGTGTTACATCTCTAGCTAAGTAGGTTTTTAAAACTCAGTTACTGCTCAGCTAAGTAGGTTTTTAAAACTCAGTTACTGCCTCTTAGACATCCTTGTTGTTCTAGTCACCTTCATTACCATCCCCATAGCTAACTTGCTAGAATCTGGATTTAAGTCAAAACTTGTTAAATGCATCAGCGAATTTACATCAAATTTCATAGCCCAAGAATTGTATATCATACAATTTAAGGATCTGATTTTCTGAAAGGGTACTGGTCTGCTCTTTTGCTTCACAGTAAAAAATTTTGAAAAAATTTATGTAGTCTTTGAGCCTGAAGGAAGGGAGAGACAAAGAATAACGTGCGCCTATGGATTCATAACTCATCCTAAACAGTCAAAAGCAGTCAGAAACATCAAAGGACAGTCTTATTTCCAGCTGAAGCTAATTTCAGGACAGTTAGGCTGCTGGTGATATTATTGGTATGTTTACTTGAATCTGAAATATTACTTAGTTCAAGAACATAGTGCCTGTGAATGTGTGAGCATCAAGAGTATGGTGATTTGCCTTCTGAGGAAAAGCAAACTGAACAAAAGAGTGTCACCCTAAAACCAGGGGAGAATTACAGTGGAAAATCGGGATAAATATCTGTAACAATAGACAGAAGTCAGAGGATATCCCAGTGATGGTACTAACATGCTTTTATTTCCATAAAAAGAATAAGAATTCTAAAAATGGACCAGCCATTACAAGGGGTTGGACACTCATTTGGCTGAAAAATGACTGAACTTAGTGCTCTGTGGCTTCTCACAACAGTGCTCAACACCATGTTTTGCTCAATATTGCTCCACTTGTGTTTCGTTTGGAAACCAGATGTGGGGGAAAAAGCCACATGCTTTCCACTGATGTTTAGATACTTTACTTCATGTCAGTCTTCTGGAAAACACCTGCTACAGCTATCCAACCCCTGAATCAAAAACTGAGGTGTACTGCAGCTGATCCACATGGAGGTCTGTCCATCTGCTGCTGCTGCATGGGAGGTCTCTATGGCTCTGAAGAAACAACTTGCCCAGAAGATGCTGCATGTGCAGCTCCCTTTAATTTCTAATGTTGCAGGTCACAGTGTGAAAACCTGCTGCAGCTAATGCCTCTGCACCTCTTGCAGCCATTCTCTTTGAAACGGTTCCATGGATCTGTAAAATACAAAAATATATAACACAAGTAACTAGGAATATTGTAGAAGCCTGGGAAAAAACTAGCAATGCAAGACTTCTTTTTGCTATATATTTTATAAAAAATTATTTGGGGGGATACATTGCAAATGGAATGCCTAATATAAATCTAATGTCTGTGTTCCTAAGAAAGCACTAATTAACAAGGTGGGATAACTACATATCTCTTGCTCTTTTGAGTATCAGGAGAATGAAATGAAGTAGCTCTTAATATGTTCTCATCCAATTACATTTATCTCTCAGGCTAAAATTATTCACTGATCACTAATCACTGGTGTTGTTTACCCACAACATTGTTCACATGTAGTGTGCACCATATTGAGGATTATTGCTATAATAGGAGCTAATCAATGAAAACCACTCGTGACTGTCTTAATGAGGTGATAGTGAAAGGTTTTTCTTTTGTTTACTGCAGTGATAGATTTGTCAAAACAGACATAGCTATTCACAGCCAGCAGGAAAATGGTTTTCAGCATTAGATCGCAGACACCATTTTTCTCTTTCTCTATAATAATATTAAAGTTGAAAAACGATTATTCTGGTCCCCCTTTATTAAACAAGCTATTACAAAGCAAGTGAAGGATTTCTGCACCTTCAATTTTCCACCTAATAATAGTAAAATATACCCGTTGTTGCCTTGACAATATTAATGCTATTTTTTTTTTCCCCAATGCCTAAAGCAATGAGTCTCACCATTTTCTTTGCCAGCTTGAAACAAATTGTCACTTTAGGTTTTTAATATTAAAGACAGAGCTTTTTGCTGGTTTTCACCGTGATTCATTAATTCACAGGCTTGATATTCACCAGTAGACTAGACATAGAAGTTAACTAAATCTTCACAATAGACTTTGGATTATTCTTAATAATACCAATGTTTTGTAGGGAGACATGTGTATTAACTCTAGAAAGCCAAGATACATTAAAATAAACGTTAAGTCAGATAGTGGGCAGTTAGGCAGAGTTAATGCTATTGGCCCATATTTTTTTTTCTAGTTTATCGTGCTATGTTTCTGCCATTAAGGCTTCAAATATGCTGGCTCTGGTATTTTTGGAGGTGCTGTGTTTTCAAAGCTCTGCTGATTTATTAGAGAACAGTGAATTTAGCACCCTGTAAAATCAATGACTAAAGGTTTGACTTGGGAGCATGTTCATTTTTTACAATCAGAAATAGCCCTTCCCAGGCATGTGCTCTGAATGTCTGGCTACAGCCACAGGCTTGCTCTGTTTCTTTTCTAAACAGTAGGCAGTCCAAAATGGAATGATCATCATTGCAAGATCCTTTAGATAATTCTTAATTATTTATGTTGAACATATTCCAAATGCAAAAAGAAGCCAAAACTTCTCAGACTATGCAGACTAAAAGAGACTTTGTGGGCATCCATTGATATTTGCATTAATATTTGCATGCTGGATAGTTTGGTGTGCTGCTTCAATTATCTGGAGTTGATCACTGTGTGTAACCATAATTTGCTCATAAAACTATCCAGACCTGTCAGCACACTGCCTGAAATTAAGCTTCTTCTGCTTGTGCAGGGCTCATGAAAAATTGAATGGCAGTTCATTTTCACAAAACATGACAAACGTAAAAGAAATTATGAATTAATTTTAAACCCTGCTAAGCAGAGTCTTATCAATTTGATGGAGCCCTTTGTCTTACAGAAGTCTGGCATCAGAGCTGATGCACTTTATTAGTATCAAGCATCTCAAAATGTCTGTGACTGACAGGTTAGATCAGTTGATGTCCTCCCCCAGCCTCCCCATGAATTGCAGTTTGAAATATAGCAGTTTTGGTTAGAGAAGCTGACTAACATAACTTTCACACCTTTACATCAAATTAAACACAAGCAAATGGAATTGCTGTTGCAGCTGAAGCAAAGACTGGCACAACCCATGAAATCAAAGATAAATAAAATCACTTTTACTGCTGTGGAGTCTCTAGATCTGAGATTACAGTGTTCTGGGCTCGGAATGTACCTGTGATTTGAATGTGAACATAGTATGTTTTCATTTACCACTTGGAAAAATTAACCTATCTGGCACAAGCAATCAAGAGCTTCATATAGGTTACTAGACTCAACCAGTAAGCCCTTTGGAGGGTGAACAAATCAAAGAATATTTCTTTTAATCATAAATGATGTCTGCATGCAAAGGGTGTCTGGTATCAGTAGGATTTGAAAGCAGTAGGTACTTTATACAATTAATCTCCAAATATTTTTTTCCAGAAGTCTACTGAGGTAACTAGTGTGAACACAAGGATTTGAGTCTCAAGCTTTAGTTAAAAGGTAGTAATAGATATTGTGTCTCAGAGAGAAAGGGGAATGATACTACTTAAGGGTGTTAGAGATAATTGTCTAGATCCTCCTTTTCTCTCATTGAAGTGAAGTTTCATAATTAATTGCACTGATTTCCTCAGGGTAACTCCTGAACTGTGATGATGTAACAGGAACATGACTTGACCTGTAGATTTGTAGACTAAGTTTAAAATCTTTGAATGTGTCTTGTCCTGCGTATTTTAGCAAAATTCAGAGAAAAAGATTTTCAGAAAATATTGAATAAAGTTATGCTCATGGAATAGCTATTAAAGACACTTGGACTGTAAAATATTCTGTAAATCCAAGTTTAGCTTAAATCTAACCATGTGGTAGTCAAACTACACTTGAATTTTAGATGCAGATTCTTGTCTGGTATTGTTCAGTGCTGAACTTTCAGGTTTTCTATGTTGCAAATCTTTCAGTAAAGACAGTTCCTTGTTGGTATTCTCTGGACTTTCAGTAGGGTTCAGCTATGCCTCATGTTGTCTGCTCCTAACTGATGGGTAACTGGAATTACTGTGATAATCTGCTGAGGAAGAAGTTTAGGCCTACTTCATGTGGGGTTTTTTTGTTTAGTTTTTATGTGCAAAGAGAGGGAGAATGAAATTGGCCTCAACTGTCTGAAAGGACAAATAAGGTAATTTCTTCTTTCTCAGCTCTGCAAGACTGATTGTTTTTTTCTCTTTTTTTTTTTTTTTTTTTTTTTTTTTTTTTTTTTTTTTTTTTTTTTTT
>NW_009954321.1:399011-465530 GCF_000747805.2 Chaetura pelagica | reverse complement strand
TTTTTTTCTCTTTTTTTTTTTTTTTTTTTTTTTTTTTTTTTTCCCTTTTAATTTCTTATTTCCAAGAGTCTCCTGGCTCTGAAATCAGGTCAGCTGAGCTTTTCAGAAACCTTTCTGGGACACTATAATTGTGTGTATTTTGGATACTCCAGTTATGCCTACTGTTGTTTTAACCTTCCAGCCAGGACAATAACATACCTAGGATAAATGACATCTTTGATTTCCAAGTTGATCTTATATCTTCCCTGTAGACACTTCATATCTGCTTTGTCCATTCTGGGGTGTTTCCAGGCTTTTTTCTGTTCTTAAAGTAGTAATACTGTAAACTAGAGGAGCACAATTTATTTCAAGAAACCAAGATTCTCTCAACAAATTATTTTTACACTGGTAGCCGTGCTCTCCCTGGAGGAACCTTGGCTTAACTCAAAACTCAGTTGTCACTACTAGTCTTCATTTCTCATCATTTTTAGAATTACTGTACTGTAAAAGTAATTTCTGAAATACCATTACAGATTAAGATAAAGCTTTTTCTTTTTGTATTATATAGCTGAATGAGCTTTGGTATGTCTAAAAAACACGTCACTGTCAGGGGCAAAATGTTTTCTACTTACCTTACATTTCAAATTTAACAGGTACTTAAAGTATTTATAATTATGTACCTACCAGCATAAAAAGTCTATCAAATAAGTATCCTTCATAATGAGCATGGTGCCTTTTTGTTTTTATTTTTTCAATGAAATGACATTAAGTGCAGCTAACAAGGCACAACTCAGCAAATCAGTAAAAAGTGCAAGATCTGTCCGTGTGCTTAGTGTTAAGAACTGTCATTCCTTCCTCATCTCAGGCCTTTTATTTCCTGTGTCAGTGTAGGGATGGATTCTGCAAGTGTTGTTGTAACCTGAATCTTTGAGAAATTTCTACTCTGCATTTTTAGGGGTTATATTTTGCCTTTGTACATGAAAAACTGCTAAGATAGTATAATAGAACCAACATTTTATTTCTCTTGAGCATACAAGTTGAAGTTTTCACAGATATAATTATGAAACTTTTGTTATGTTCTCAAGAACATTTGTGCCTGCTTACACAAGCTCACCCATCTGAACTTGGTGGTGATGGTTCTTTTTTTAACAGGAAAAGATTGGAATTGACTATATTTGCAGATTTCCCTCATTCTCTAGAAATGCTTTGCTCAAAACGGTATGTTTTTCCTGTGTCTCTGCAGTAAATTACATGCTTCAGAGTAGTAGTGGGCACTCCAAAATGGTCAGTCTGTTTATTATCTCTTTATTATAATTTTGTATGATCTTGAGTGGCTTGTGATTAAATGGATGATTTTGAAGTTTCACACTGCAGCTTTGTTAATGTACTTGGCAATTTTCAAGTGGTTCTAGTGTAAGAGTCATGGAGTGGTTCTTTATTCCCCTAATACAGTAAACATCTAATGAGTAGTCTTTTTCTGTCTACCTAGTGCTACAGGCACTTCAGCCCTTTAAGGGAAAATAGAAAACCTGATGCAAGTTTCATGTCCAGCTGTGAAAACTGGGGTCTTCAGTACTACGTTGAGTTCTCTTTCTTAGCACTCTTTGACAACTAACCTTTCCATCACATTATTTACTTTGATTTCCACCTATTAACCTAAGTGTACTTAAGTTATACTCCTAGAAATGTCTGCCAGTCTTGGCCTCTGTGGGAAAATTTTCTTCCAATCTCTAAACAGCCAATTTCTCCTGAAAAAGGAAATTTTGTACTAAACAACAGGGAGTAGAAGAGGGCAGGACAATTGTACAGAGCAAGAGACTTGAAGCACCTGGTAAATATTTGGCTATACAGTTCTTCCCACAGGAATGTAATCAGCTCCCTTCTCCCACCATCTGGAAGACAGAGCATTTTTGCCAGCAGAACTTGCTCTGCAGTCCCCATCCTGCCTGCCTTCTGTTGTTTTCTCCACAAAGAACATTTTCTCCCTTTCTGACTTCACTGGCTGATCCAGAATCCCACATGAGAAAGTAAATGGAGGTGGGAGTATTGTGGGATGATTATTCCTTGATTTTATCCAAAAGCACATGGAGAGAAATTTTGTTCTGCTCAAGCTCTTTCCAGCTTTAAAAACATTTTATGTGTTGATCTGTGGAAAATCATGGTCTCTCTTGGCTTAAAAATGAAACTGTGCTTTTTGGTATTCCAAATCATATTGGAACAGCCTCCTGATGATGTGTTAGAATTTAACAGATACAGCTGAAACTGAATGTGATACAATAGCCTGGGCTTTATTTTTGTTTGTTGTTTTTCCCATTACCCAGAGTTTCTCTGCAATGGAAGCTGTGTTTCCATTTGAAACCATGATTGTTAGTGTGTCAGAGACTTGAATTTTCTCTGTAATGCAGACATTGGTGATCTGCATGGATGCATCTCTAAGTCTGCTGCTCTGTTGTTGCAGGTGATCAGAAACGTGTTTTATTCTTATTTCAAAGGGTTGATTTAGAGCCTTTAGTCATGCAGCATCTGTTTGGAGACTTCCTTGTTGCATGTAATAGGCGTGTTGCTTCTTTTTTTTTAAATGTGATTCAAGTTATAAAAAGAAATTTTCATTTCTAGTTGTTTGTGATGGAGTATTTGAAACATACTTAAATGTTTTATCTTCTGTGCCTTAGTTTAGGTGCACTCTTTATGTAACTAGGAGATTCTCGGTATTGTTTTCCAACAGGAGTCATGCAAGTGTGTCCCAAGGACCTCTCCCTCAGGTCTGGTGTGATGTAGGTGCAGTGCTGCAGTATCTTTTCATGACTGCAAGAGGACTCTTCAGCTTACACAGCTGGAAACTGGAGGAGGCCATGAAGAGATGTTAAACAATCTCATAGTTTAGCCTCTAACCTCTCTGAAGTGGGTGGTTGATGTTACCTTTTACCACCCAAGCAAGTTAAGTGAATGGCAAGAACAGGGTGGAGAGTATGAGAGTTTTTAGTGGTGTTGTTGGGAATGGTAATGTCAGAGTTAAGCAAACTCTACTTGATGTCAAGAGCAAGCCACCCTGCTGCCATGAAGGCCAGTTAAAAAAGGTGTGAAAGACAACATACATTGTAGCAAACTGAGAAAAAAAAGTAGTTATTTAACAGCATTTAATTAAAATGTTTCCAATAATAATAATTCTTACATATTTAATGGTCATAAGAACTATTTCCTTTGCTTGTTATTAATTTTGATTGCCAATTCTCACTGAATTTTCGTCTATAGGATTGACTATGTGATAATCAACAGCTAATCAGATGCAGAAATTTAATGTTAAAGTATTAATATTGCAAAGTCAAACAATATTTTCTTTTAAATAAATACACAAAACAAACAAAACCAAACCAAAAAGCAAAAGCATTTACTCCAAAGTCAGGCTTGATTGAAGCAGTGTCATTTGAACTTCTCCTTTTATCTGTAAATAATGGATTTTAAAAATGGAAGGAGAACTTTGTGAATTGTTAAGAGCAAGATATATTCAGAGATTCAAACTGCAAATAGAGTATTATTTGAAACAGTTAATAAAATGTTGTTTCTGCGAATTTTTTTTATCGTTCTTGTATTGCACTCAATGTGCCAGTTAGTTGTTAGGGAGAAGAGAGTCATTTGTGTTAGAAGATCTACCAAAGACATGCTGGGCAAGTCACTCACTGTCATCTTATTTGTAGAATTTCCATTTCATAGAGAGCAGAGAGTTGCGCCTCTGAGAGGTGACTGGAAATGAGATAAAGGAGTATGCTTAAATTGTGAAGCCTAACTGGCTAAATTTTGAAAGTGTAATACTGAGAACCCAAAGTCAGACAGTCTGCTTGAGATGCTTCTGGTTCAGGTGATCATTTGTCTTGCAGGAGAAAAAAAGAGGGGAGGTCCAGGCAGTTTTAGTTACCTAATTATTCTGTAGTTCAAGACAGTTCAAGTATCCAAGCCACAACATCTAGAAGTTCTTTCTCATCAGTTCTGAACACAGTTTTTATAAATCTGGTCTTCCTGTGCAGGTTATTTTGCTGTGCTATTTTTAGCCTCCTTTGCTGCAATACTGTCTAAGTGATGAAACTGAGACATGTTTGAGTGCTCTGTGGGATGCAAGGCACAAAATCCTCAGCCCTTCATTACAACTGAGACCAGTTTTACAATTGCCATCCTGAAAAACAAATAGACAGCATTCTTATGAACTTGCCTTGCTCCTGCGAGTTGTTTAACAGCTCATTTAAACTATGGATGATCTCTCCTTACAAAATAGGGGAGGAAAATTACTGCAGACCAGAAAGAGCTGCTGCTGATGCAGAAGGGCACTGCTTGCCTGTGTTCACCCAGTTATACCAACCCTCCTGCTGCAAAACCTTGCACACTGGTGAATTGTGCGGATTTAAAGGCAATCTTGACATCTGGATTTAGATAACCAGAAATAGAAAATTATTATTTTTTTTTTAGAAACAACTGGGTCCAAAACTTTTTCTAGTGAAGTGACATTGGTGACACAGTATTTGCCTGATGCAAAGTCTTCCAAATCCTTAGCTGTATTAAAAAAAAAACCCACAACACAACAGAGTACCAAACCAGAACAAAAACAACAACAAAAAGAAACCAAACAAAACCACAAAAAATAAACTTGAAGAGCTCTCCTTTCAGAAGAACTTCAGAGATATGTACCTGAATTATACAATAAAAATGTTAGATGCAAAAATAACTTTCACTAAGTCAGTCTTAAGAAACCAGTGGGCCATGGATAGATTACTTGAATTAAACTTTTAGTTTCCTTCTTAGTTTTGAAGAACTTTGGTATATTTCGGAATTTACAGGTTTTTCTGTTTCAGAAATTTTTGGAGGAAGTTTCTCTTGCAGAAGTATGAAGCACAGCAACAGGAGTGGGGGAAGTAGCATAAATTGCCACACTGAATCTAACAGACTGCATTGTTGGTCTAGAATTAGGAAAAGCAAGAACATTATTAATGTTTTGCACTAGTGCCTCAATTACCTGGGTCACTCTGCCATTGAAGAAAGTGATCTAATAAATTCCATCTCTTCCTGTTGAAGGATATTAGCCATCTATTTACTGAGAGGTTTTAATTTGCAGAGATATGAAATCATGTTTGATTCTTGTTGAATGCAAACCAAAGCCAAATAAATATGTATCTCTAAATAAAATTCATAAGGATATTTTCAAAAAAAACAAACACCGCAAACACACAAAACAAACTAATTTGATGTCTATAGTTTGATTTGTATGATATAATAAATCTACATGCATATTCTAAAATTTACAGATCAATTAAGATTCTCTTTTTCTCTCTGCCTTTTGGGTTCAGGTTGAGGCAGGAAATGCAAAGTGTGCACTTTTGAAATATTAATTAGTGTCTCCTAAATGTCCTTTTGAAAATGAAGTGAAATTGGTAAACAGATGAAGAGTATGTACGTTAACCTGTTGTTTGATATTCCTTTATGAGATAAGGAAAAATTCTATCAAAGGATATTAATGCACTGGGATTCTGTAGGAATTTGCAGCTCTATGTTAAGAGCAAAATGTGTATTGAAGAACAGTGTGCAGTGAGCCTGTTTGCCACCTATTTGGGAAATCCAGTTATTGGTGTTTCTGGATACTGCTGGAATGGAAATATTATAAAAACCTCATCTGATCCCATAGCCTGAGCCATCCTGTATCATATATGCAAAGATATTGTATCTTTTGGTCTTTTTAATTTAATGAAAATTTTAATTTTAAATCAGAGAAAATACAAATATTGCCAAAAAAACTTACTGTATTCCAGTCATTCCCAAGAAGGATTGCCAAGGAATTTTATTGGAAGAGTCAAAGCTCTACTGAAAGCAGTTTGCTGCAGTGTGGTAGAGCCTCTATTAAAATTCCAATTAAAAATCACCAAAAGGAAGGCTGCTGTTTGTGCTACTTATCCTGAAAGCCACAGGCATCTGCGTCATCTCGTTTTTTTTTCTTTTTAATTATATTCACATCTTGTAGCACTAATATCTAGAAACATATCGAAACAGTATTAGGGCTTGGGGGCTACTGAATAAATGTTTGGTTTCTGTAATAGTGTTTGGACAAGAGTGGGTTACTGTGTTTAACAGGAATTTGTCATTTCACATGTGAAAGGATTAAAATAACAATAAACATCTATCTCGGTGACCACTTATGAGCATTTGAATTGTTTGTGAAGGATATTCTCACTTTGAATGACCCTATAAACATTAATGAAGCCTGGCTGTGTTTTCTGGAGATTCTTGCAAAATTAATATTTGAAGAAGTGTTGTAATATAGAAGTAATGTGACTAATCTTTAAGAGGTGCAAATATTGTACAAGCTTTGTAGCCAGTGGATGCCATTAACAAATAGGTATCCATGGACGGCTGGAGATGAGTGTGTGGGAGGCTAATCAGATCTGATCCTAAGAAGTACTATCAAGCATTTTTTTCTAATCTGCTGTCCAAAGGGATTAGGACTATGATTGCAGCCTTTTAGGATTTGCCTCTCAGGATATTTATATTAGTAATAAGGAATATTAAACATGTAACTCAAGGTTTATATTCAATGAAGATAAAATATATATGGGAACTTGAATTTTTTTCTAGCACCACTTGGGAGGATGCTGAGTTTAAAGGTCAGGTGTACAACAGCTTCTTTCCTGTTTTGTTTTCACACCTGTCTGTAGTAGTCCTAAATGGCCCCATGTTTTCTCATCCTAAGACTCAATGAGATTGCCAATAAAACTAATTTTCCCAAAGGAACTGATATTTTGGCAACTGCTTCCTAATACCCAGTGTGATAGGTTGGGTATCACTGAGTTTCCTCACAAGGCGTGTCAGACCAGGCAGCATCTTTAGGTGATGCTACACAAGCTTTTGCAGAGGTCATGGGGCTCTGGACCTTCTTGGTAATTCCCATCTCAGTTACTTCACATTATGCACAGTGCTTGCTGTAGGTGGCAATGGTAAGATTTGCTGAATTCACAGGTTTTTTAAGTGTAGCATTAAAACAGCTTAAGGCTTCATCAGTTCTAGTTTTGCCATTAAGCATTGCCACAGTCTGCAAAATGAATATGGATGACATCTGAGAAAGTTATGATAATTAGTTTACTTGAAGTCATTCTTTGGCTTAGATTGCGTAAATTAATATTTTTAATTCTAATTTTAATGTGAGGAACAATTAAAAGCAACCCTAAGATCAGAGCATCATAAAAAGATATTGCTAGCCTGTAAATGTGGCTATATATGATGATGATAAATAGTGTATGACATTATTCTGAATGTATCTTTGTTGAAAGATATACAGAGTAAACCTGATACATAACTTTCAGGTTTTAGTTTCTCATACCTATACATATTTGATGTACTATTGTGCAAGTAAAAGGTAGTAATTCATAAATACAGTGCAAGAATTTGCATGTCGTGAACTTAGAATTTTTACAAATAAAATTTTATCTTTTTAGCTTTAAAATCAGATATTTTAGAAGGATAGATGCAGGACTAGTTAATTATTTCGAGGTTTTTCTTTCTATTTCAGTATAGGTGATCTGCTCAGCTGAGCTGGTGTCTATCTGCGTGATTAAAACTACCATGCAGATTTTTTATTTTGAGATGTTTACATTCTCTACTTTTTCTGCAGTATCATGTAGAAGTGCCAGGTTAACTTTGTTTTCTTGACAGAGAAACAATGCTTACTTTTGTGTAATGCTATGCTCATGTGTACTTGCTAGAGGTACTTTGGACTGACTTCCCAGCCATCTTTTATACAGTACCTGGGGAAAAAAAAATAAAGAAAGAAATCCCAGAAGCTTCCTTCTTCCCTGTCCTTTAGGAAGACCCTTAATCACTGAAACTGCTAAGAAAGTTGTTCAAGAAAATATTTATCATTCTACATGTATCTTGAAATTTTGGAGCCACACCGTGACAGTGTGCAACATCTATAGATTATGAAATGAAGGTGAGAAGTTATGATGCTGAAAAGAATTTAAATGTAGGAAGGGAACAAATAGATTAAATGGAAAATTCTAGTTATTCTGTTCTATGCCCTATGATTTAATTCATCATAACACCAAGAGACCTAAACATGCATCAAGAACCAACTGTTCTAAAGAGCTTAGTCTGAGACAGCAAGTGTGTCAGAATATATTTGAATATCATTGAAGATGTGATTGTAGCAGAGTTAGACAAACCTCTGCATTATTTATGAGTGATGTTAATAATGATGGAACAACCAAAGTTTCATGTAAGATTGTGGAAAAACACTCTGAAGCCTAAGACAAATTTGTAGCAGAAATTGGCCAATTACATCATCCCTGAATTACTTACTACCTAAAAGAGTTCTCTTAAAGATGGTGCAGGTGTGCACCACACGCCCTGGTAGATTCACAGAAATAAGAGTTTTCAAGTGGAATCTGAAATCTTGTTCAGATAAAAGTTCATTTGTAAATGAGATTATTCAAAGGTAAATATAGAAGTGATTGAGGATGCAACCATGAGGAGCTGCACAGAGCAGCCTCTGAAGAGCCACTGGGAGGAAGGAATCAGACTTGCAGGAGGAAAGCCATGGCAGAACAGAACAAAAGAAGCGAAGGACTTTATGACATCATCATTGTTATATTTTAAAGGTCCATTGTTTAATCACTGTAGCAGCTACTGTAAAAAACACATATGTAAACCATGACACTACTGGCTGGGGGTTTAGCAAGTAAATCTGTCATATTCTGAGGACTTGCGTACTATATTGTTGCTTGCTGAGACAATTTCATACATTTTTTGTAGATGCAAATATGTGTGAACTGGTGAGTTCAGAGGGCTATCTCAAACAGAATTTCAGACTTTCTCAAGCTGTCCCACCCAGGGCTGTTCTGTAGCTTTAAATCTTGAACACTTGGTATGAAAGATTTTGTAGGCACAGTTTAAAGAATTTATTGGATTGGACCTTTCAGAAGCAGCCTAGTGCAAGAAGGCTTTAGCTATCATAAACAATGTTATAGCCCCATGTGAACTTTGATTTTATTTTTCACTCTTGGTTTTTTGACACGTTTCACCATGGCTTAAACAATTGTTTTAAGGGCAATGACTGTCAGCCAATGTCTCTGTGCTAATGTTTGTGTGAGGATGAATGTCTCTATGGTTAACTGATGTAACCTGTGTAGTCTGACAAAGAAATGTGTATCTGTATAGAGAGACCTTGTAGGATTTTTTTTGTTATTTTTCAAAACCAAAGAAACTTTTTTTAAATTTGGTAAATAGCTTGCTTGGATTAGTTTTGGTTTTTTTCTAATTAAGCTTATTTTTAATTGGGTTGTTTATTTGACAGGGAGATTGTTTCCAGTAATGCATCTCAAATACACAGGCAACAGCAAACCACAGACAAATCCATCACAAATTCTGGCATTATCAATCACATTTTTAGCTAATGCACAAAATCTCCAAAGAAAAACATTTAACTCTGTTCAATGTATTACTATATGACAACAGTTGATAGAGTGTTTTTTTTTAAATGATTGTGGATGTGTCATACTCCACTTAGAATTCTCTGTCATTTCCATCGATAAATACCAAGGCATATCTGTCATTTGCATGAATGGAAGCTGTAATTATAAATGTACTTATGGCCTGTGTTGAAGTCAGGAATGTAAAGAGGGGTGTTTACTAATGTCGAAATAGAAATAACAGTTATAAACATTCACTCTTTAGCATAGAAATTATGTTTCAGACCATTTGAGATGCATTTTGGTTTTTAAATAATAGTACTAAGGGAGGTGTATCCTTTTATCTAGCAGGAGAAAAAAAGTGTGAGAATCGACTTGACAAATTTAAGATTTAAAGAATAATGAAGAACAACCCTATTGGTGAGGAGCTTGCATGTCCTTAGGGCTGTATCCTCAATCTCTCAGTTATTGTCTTTGGATTCTCGTAGTGTAGGAAAGATACTGTTGTACTCAAAACGTGAATGCTTTTGAGCATCAGTCAAAAGTTGCAATTTGATTACCACTGGAAATTTAAAAAACTCCTCCCAAAATCCACATATTGTTGTGAAACAAAATTTTCTAAGCCTTACCTTTACTTTAAACTTTACTTTAGAAAATTTTGAAATTAAATTGGTCTTAAAAGCCAGGGATCATTACTGTGTGAGCTTCTTAGAAACTGTGTCTCCTACCTATGGGTCTAGACAGTGAAAGCTATGGCCAAAGCAAAAATCCTCTTGTCAGAGATGAGCAGCCAGCTGAAAGGCTCTCACCTGTCTATTTCTGTAGCTGTGTGTCTCTGATATGTTTGGAATCTTGCAGATAAGTAAATACTTGGCCTTCAGAAATGGAACTTAGATGCTTTCATGTAAATTAGGGTATGTTCCAGATAGACATGACCAAGTCTAAAAACACTGATTTGCAGTAACAAATTCACCAAGAAAAATCTTAAATTGCTAAGAAAGCACGGAATTTCTGTTCTTTTTATACTCGCTTGGATGGGAAATACTTAAATCTTGATCAGCCACCTAAATAAGTTGGCAGTTAGATGATTGTAGGAGATGGGGAGGGGCTCTGAGATGTCTTAATTTGCAATGAATAGCTGTACCATGATGCTTCCCCAAATGAAGGTATAGAGGAGTAACAGCCACTTGCGTTGCTAGCATTATTCAAGGGATTTACTAGCCTAGAGCAGCCCTTTTGCTAGCCCAGAGGCTTCTGAAATACCCTGAAGCCATATAGATTTGACAAGTGCATCTCTTTTGTACTTACTGGAGGAGTGCCTGATGATTTCAGTCCTGATCCAGAAAGATACAATGAAGTAAAACCTATCCCAAAAATGTTTCTAATCTATGTTGTGTCTTCCCTCTCAAACACCTCATTAGTGTCCTTCCACTTGAAGCACACAGAATCCCATATAATTTCTAATTAATACTATCAAGAAAGTGAAAAACCCAGTCCATTTACCATCCTGTGACAGCTATGACTTAGTTCCTACTCCTGTGTTCAATACAGGCTTCCCTCCCTCCTTTTTTTAATGACAATCAAAGTTGTTTAAATTTCTTTCAAATACTGAGTCCAAAACTTGATCATGTTTTTGCTGGGATTGTCTGACACAACTGAAATTTCAGTGGTGGTTTAGCATGTGTTTATTAACCACAGATTTATCTTTGGTGCCTTGACTCTTTGAATTAAGAACACTATTAATAAACAAAACAGATTCAGGGTCATTTTAATTAGGGACAAGGAAATGAATTACTGAACTACAAAGTAGTGCCTGATTCCTGTTTGCAGTTCCTTGCAAACTTGTCCTGAGAAGTTGTTGCTAAGAAACACCACCAAGTGTGTAGCTTCTCCAGAGCAGCTTCTCCCTTACTCTTTCTGATACATTAAAAACATAAAAGAAAATCCTATTTTTTACCAATATTTTAGTAAGTATCTATGAGCTTACAGTATTTTAAAGAATTGACAGACAAATACTGGATGTTGTAGAAATGAATAAATTACAGGCTTTTGAGAACACAGGCCTCACACTGTCATGTTTAAAAAGCAGTTTTTCTGATTCAGATTGTTGGAATAATTCCTCAGAGTTAAAAAAATTTAAGTTTACAATTTCCCAGATCCATTCTAATTGGTTTGATGTGTGCACTAGAAGAACTATTGATTGACAGGAAGATCAGTAAGCAAAGAGTGAGCTGATAGAATCAGATTAAAGGAAACATATGGTAATTACAACTGTGAAAAAGCGACTTAGAATTTATAATGTTGCCTTGGGGTAAATAATCAGATGTGCTATCAGGGAACAATGAGAGTTGATAAAAGTTGTCTTGTATGTATAGGATTACCAGGCATAGTTAGAGATGTGTTCTAAATGAAAGATTTATTAGATGTTTCCTGCCTGAAATATCCATGACATGTAAACACATTGTTTATGATAACAAGTTAAATCAATTCCCACGGAACATTTAATGGCAGAAGATCAAAGTTTGTGCATGCTCTTAATTTATATTCTCTACAATATTAATTTCATGCCCTTTATTCCAGGATATTAATCATTTTCCTGTTATTTGTGTTATTAATGAATATGCCTATAATGGCTATCAAATTACTGGTATATTAATAATGGAAGTAAAAAATTAACTCTATGGCTATGAAATCCTTTGCATTTTGCAACATCAGATCAAAAATATTGTGTGATGACTTAGAAGTAGGAAATACTTACTACATAAAATTTGCAGATCATTTCCTAAGGGCAGGCAGTTGTGAAGAGCCAACATTTTGGGAACTGTTTGTCTTTCTCTCTCCAATATTTCTGTTCCTCCAGCACAGAGTAGAGGTCCAAACCCATTCAGGAGTAAAGTGGAAGATATACTTCTGTGTTTCTCAGCCAGCTTTGCCATGGACCCAGGGATAGAGAAAATAAAGGGAGAATAGAGGAAATAAAGATGATTACTTGGTTGACATTTTAATAACTGAAAAAAATCTGTTAGTTATTATCCGAATTTATTTAGAAAAACTGGTTTTATCAATCTTCTTGTGGAGTTTCTGTGATTGCAAAACAAAATTAAAGAACCATAGTAGTATGTGCAAGGTTACCCATAAAAATGGTAGGACAAGGGTCTTGTCTTTGTGTTTAGCAATAATTTGCACATGTTGAGCACAACAGTGTAACTTTAGTGCATGTGAGAAACCATCTCTTACTGAAATGAATAATAAAGGCTTAAATGTCACTACTGTAATGCAAGCTTTCAGAAAGAGATGCAAATTATCCTGACTTTGCCTTTAGCACAATTTAGATATCCATAATCTTAAGGAATATGATTTTCTTGCTTCCAAATTTATCCTTTAATTAAACGGAAAAATGATGTGAACACTGGCTCCAGGATTCACTTCAGCAAGACTGTTATAGCTCTGTTTCTTGTCATTTCTTCTTCTTGAGTGTTAGCTTCTTTACCATCTCATGTTCTACAGCTTCCGTCTTCCTGCACCTGGATCTGGATATACTATAGCATTACAAGGTAGTAGTCACTGGCTCATCACAGGAGCTAACCTGGAGGTTTTCTTTGTCTTGGAATGATCAAATAGATGCAAAGTTCAAGGATGCCCAAAAGTGTACAGTTCCTTTATGAAATTGCCTTGATGTTAAAATGTAAGGGAGCAGTCAAAGAAAAACAGGGAAGAGAAGAGAAACTTAAAGAGAATTTTAAAATCATGTGATACTCGTGCTCTACTTGTAACTCATCACAGGCAGTGGTTTTTTTTTCATCTTGGTATATGCACAAATTCCTTAGTGGATCTCCCCTCTTAGAGGAGACAGTCATGTTCTCGTGCAGGGATCAACAAAATGAAAATAATAATGGATTTTACTTGACAACTGTGGAGTGTAGGGTTGGACATTGTTTTGCACAAAACATACAGTTTCATGTCTTTTTAAGTGAAAGATCTCAGTAAGGTGAAAAATCCTAGTCCTTCATTTTTCATGCTTCTGCCTTATCTTCCTGCTATAAATTTCTTATTCTGTTCTCAGAGCTTGCATCAGAAGGTCTGGAGAAAATACTCCCTGAGACATTTGACAACCCTTTTTTGTTTCTACGTGTAATTCCCCACAAACCAGAAGGAAAATTACTGCTTCTGTAGAATTTTAAATGTTACTTTTAATTAAATTTTTTGTAGCTTTCAAGATCTTGTGGTACCAGCAATGATAATGCAATTGTTTACTCCATTGGCTACTTAATTAATCCTCACTCATAATCATAGTTACAGCAATATTCACCTTCTCAAAATAATGTCATTATGATCTAAACCAGCAATTAGTAAACAACTCACAGCTGTTGTGCAAAATGTTTGTATATTAATGCATATTCATGAATATTTTATAAAATAACACTTATTAATTTTGATTTTGCAGAGAAACAACTAAATGATATTTTATAAATCGAAGTTTGGCAAATAATGCAGTTTGTTTTTCATGGCAGATGTCAGTGATGTATGAATCTCCCTGCGTGTATTTTCTCACTGAACATGACAAAAAGATGTTTTGCAGAATCTTTAGATATTTTTGGTGTGAAGAGGCTGAGGAGTCAAGGTCACAAACTGTAGCGTAGGACATCAAGGGTTTCATTCCTCTTCCCAAACATAGCAAAATCATTACTCTTCCCATGCAATCAGCTCTTGGTTTCAATAATGAAGATACTAATAGTTGGAAGCAGTCTATTATTTGAGTCAGACTTTCTTCCTGAATGCATAACTTGAAGTCAGCAATGTTTTGAGGTGGTTGGGCCAGCTGATTTACAGAACATAAATATCAAAACTGTTCTATGATTGCATTATTTTGTATACGAAAATTTCTACCTCTGCAATTTAATCCCAATTTTATGTGCCTCATATATATATATGTCTATATATGAGATATGGGGAATAAAATATTCCCTTCATCTTTGCAGCCACCTCTTACATATTTAAATGTCACTGCTCTGGGTCCTCTTGGTCCGACACCATTTTAATCATATGTAGCCTTGTGGAATTTGTTGTTTTAGGCAGTGTTTTTCCAGACTTTTGGTTCAACCAACCCGTGCGTTTCATGGAGTACTCAAAGTTGGGTTGTGTAGGCTGGATTTGTAGGCCTTACCATTAATGAATAAGATGGAAAGCTTACCTTGTTTTCCATAAAAAATACTATGAAGATAGCCCATTATGATGTCCATCTTGTGTGCTACAGCTGAGGGATGATCAGTTAATAACCCATTGTAATTCTGAGATTTTTGGGTTTTTTTGTGAAAGAAAGGATGCACTGCCAGATGTATCTTGCATTTGTGCTGGTGGTTATTCTTGTTGAAAGTATAAAAATGGATGACTTATCCTAGAATTAAGTTCTGTTCCTTTCCTCTCTGAGACCTATACTGTATTTATTTGCCTTGAGTATGAAAATGTAAAGTATGATTGTCTGAAAAACATTTCTGAAGTCAAAATACAAAATTACTAGTTCCCTTCTCACCTACAAGATATGATTGACTTATTAATTGAAATATACTTGATCCGTGCTATCTTTCAAGTGCTCATAGGTAGTCTTATAAATCTGTTTACTTGAAAATCAACGCAGTGAAGCAGTTTAAAGCTTAATGATTCTTCTGTTCTCCCCTTTTTTGAAAAAGAACAAAGAATGGGTTTACTGAATGCTTAGTGTTTAGAAGCTTGACCTTCCTTCCACAAGTTCTCAAAGGCTGTGCATCCAGTGAGGTGCTAGACACTGTCTTTTCTCTTGATTTGCAGCTGAAAAAATTTTACAACCCTTGCCATAAATTCATTGTTGATCTGGCATAAAATTATACAGCTGAGATAATAAACACGTTTTATGTTATTTTTTTCGAGAGAGCTTGACAGGAACACCAGGACCTTTAAAATTTCTTCGATGCTGTATCAGCCTGAGGGGGAACAGAACTTTTATACTAGTGAATTTAATGTAAGTATAACTAGATTTTGAGATGTTCAATAAGCAGAAGCTGTTAGATCAGTGAGAGTTTCTTCAGTATTAATTTTGGTGCTAATTTCATTTAGTGCTACTCCAATGAACTTTTAAAAGGAAAACAGCGCTTCCTTAAGCTTTTTCTGCTTAACACTCACTTAGCTAGCAGAGCTATGAACTCAGGTTTGTAAGAAATCAGATTTGATCTTTTTTTCATCACATTAATGCCACAGAAGAATTCCACTTTTCACACTGAGGATATAGGCTAAGTGTCACTGACATTTATGAAGTCCTATAAAACTTTTCTACTGACCTACAAGAACTTTAGCTAGGAGTTAGGCTACATGAGAGCCCCTAAAAGATTGAAGTCAGGATGAAAGCCAAATAGTATGCACAGGTTGGAGAATAATTTAAGCTTTTTCAGAAGTTTTTGGGCACCCTGTCTTACGGTAGGTAGCCTTATGGATTGTATGTTCTTTACCTTTTAACCTAAGGATTTACCTTAAGGCAAATCCTTACCCAGCTTTGTGTGCTTATCTATTTGGTTTTGCAGCCTGATACAAATTAATATCGAATCAGAAATTTCTGTCATTACCTCCTTTACACTTAACAGCTCCTGATGGCACTTTGTTCTGTGGAATTTAGTTACCTTTTTAATGCACTAGTTTTGCTGCCCAGAGCAGCCTGACTGTAAGTTGAGTGTGCTTTGTAACATAAGTGTTGGTCTCCTGCCATTTGTAATAACTGTAAAGAAATAGATTTTATTTATGCCATTCAGAGAGGAAAAATAGACTTGGTGATGTGTTTCCAGTTCTTGATCATCGAATGCTAAGTTGGAAGGGACCTTCCTAGGTACTACTATAGTTTATATGAGATGGCTTGGCACCCTGTCAAACTGACAAAACTCTCCAATGCAGGGGAATCCATCACTTCCCCTGGGACACTATTCCAATGGTTGATTGTCCTCATGGTGAGAAATTTACCTCTTGTGTCCAATCGGAATCTCCCCAGGGTCAACTTGTGCCCATCACCCCTTGTCTTTTCTGTGAGTCCTTGATAGTGTCTCAGTGTAGTGGAATCAATTAATTGTTATCATTCAACTATTAACCAAAACATTTAATCATTAGTTCAGTATTTTGTTAATGCATTATTTGTTTTGCTTAGCCTCATGAACCATTTCAGTAGTGCTGTGTGCAGCCACATAAACAAGGGTTTCAATCTAATCTAGAAAGGGTGTATGACCTTGCCAAGTGCTTAAAAAGCTTTTCCTTTTCACTTTACTGAGGGACGTGTTACGAATTTTGAATTGGATCAGAAAGTTGCAAGTCAAGATTCTTCATGCTATTTTTCCCCCAATTATTTATACTATTATTTTCCTCATTTGCCTTAATTTTCCTATTGAAAGTATTGAAAAGACAGAATACAATTATATAAGTGGTTTGTTGTGTGTTTTTTTTTTTCCCTGAAGTTTTAATTACAATATGTAACAAACCTAGAGTCATAAGATTCCACATGTAGTACTGCAAGGTAGTGTTTTAAAAGAAAAAAAATATGCTTAATTGTCATATTTGGTAATCTTTAATGAAAGTAACCAGCAAGACACATAAAATTTAAAGGGCCTGTGGTTGCTTACAAATGAAAAATATGGAATGTTACAATTAAATTTTCTCTGCTTTACTTCAACCCACTAAAGCTAGGAAAGTCTTAATTGTGTTTACCACCTTGGAATACTTGAATGCAGTAATCATGAGTCCATCTAGTAACTACTGCACACTATTTCTTATACTCTTTCTTCATAAACTGTTCTTTCCATCTTTGTAATTACTAGTTTTGCAGCTTTTTGCCTTACAATTTGCTAGTGTCTTCCTTTATACATAACGCTGGAAGTAAGTGCACTCCTTGTGTGGTAATTATGCTGGTGTTCTATAAATAGGGAATAGTACTTTTTTAATTTTCCATGTGCTACTGCATCTTTTCAGCAATCATTTGGAAGGAAAAAAAATGTTTATGTAGTTAATAGGAAAAATATTCCAATGTAGCATATTGTTATAGACAGCTTGGATTTGCAGTATTTATCTTCCTTCCCAGTGAGAGAAGTGTCTTGACTTATTGTTCCACAATTGTTTAAAAAAAGCGAAGGGATTTCCATGAATAATTATCAAGTTTAATAGAACGAGGATCTTTTTTCCTTGTTAAATCATGTAAAAAAGTGAAGTACATCCTGCAGACATTTTTGATAGCTTTTAGTTGTCACCAAGAAAATCCCAACATTTTTATAATGTATGACCTATATACAGAGGAAAAGTGACATTTCAGCTATTCTGACTGGAAAGCTTGAGTTGTGTGACAGCTATTCGTTAGCGATCCTATTATTATTATTATTACTATTATTATTGTTATTATTATCATTAATATAATAATATATTATTATATATTATAATATTGATATAATTAATAATAATGTTTTATGGGTATTTAACCATTGTGAAATGCAGTCAAATATTTACAAAACCCAAAAAACCAAACAGCATCCTTATTGTCATATATAACTTAGAGTAATTATGCCCTACATACAAGTACTGCCTGCAGTATCACTACAGTGAAATCCAAAATATTAATCAGCACTGTGGCTTAGAGAAACCAGTCTATCACAAATACAAATACTTTGCTTTTAATTATGTTCTTTGACTTGAGTGCTATTATTCTGAGGTGCAGCAAGATAAAACCTGTTAGTTTTCCCATGTGACACAGTTTTGACAATCACTTGAGTCAATAACATGAAATTTTAGTTTAAACGTGTTTAACTTAGATTAGTAAATTCAGATCAAATCCATTAGGCTTTAATATGATTAGCTCTTCTATAATTTCATACATAATTCATGAGTAATGTGAGACATAAATTAGCAAATATGCAGTATCATAAACAAATGTAGAAGTTTGATTCAAGTGAATGGATGTAACTTTACTGAAATGCACACATGGATTTGTTGAGTTTTTCTGGAGAGTCATTCTTCTAAATGTAACTCAGAGTAGAAACCTTTGCTGCTGGCATGAATTATATGAAATTCTGCATGAAGTTATGCAAAATAAATTCAGCTTGTTTCCAGCTCTATGTATAGTGCTGTTAGTCCTGTGCACTAGTAAGACTGAAGAAAAGGAGGCTAGCTGACATGTTGAAGAACACTGTAGTAAGAGGTTGCTGCTTGATTGAATCTTAAATTGCATGAGAAGGCCCTTATGATGTACTCAAGCATGGACTCAAGAACCAGCAAGTCAGTCCAGTAATTAAGAATCAAACACATCATTTAGGAGCCACTGAAGTTCAGTGTTTCTACCTTGCAAATTAGTCCCTTGCCCACCATCAGCCACATCTATATTGAGCTATCTTATTTTCTCCTTGACTGTCAAGAGACCAATACTAGTTGTAAGACGTGTGATGTGTGATGTATTCAAGAGACTTGGAATTTTCTTTACTTGAGCTATCACAGGGTGAGATGTGACACTAAGGTGGCTTTCAGCTACTTAGGCTACTAGAGGACATGAGAATATTTCTTTCTGTGAGGAGGGAGACAGAAGATAGAACAAGACTTGGCAGGGAGCTTTGCTTTTTGTACCAGTCTTGGCTCAGAGGAATCTTTTTTGTTAGACTTGCATGATAGTTCTTTTAGCCAACAAAACTAATTGTTTCTGTGTAAGGTCTAAAAACAGTTGATACATTTAAAACAAAAATTTGTTGAGCTTCATGGTGCATAGTCAATATGAGGCACAAAGCTTTACAAATCACCTGAAAATATTATGTGCAGAGCATTAAAGAGCTGCTCTTCTGGTATTTATCTAGTAACATAAAACCATGAAACTGTATTTAAGGGACTAGACTTGCCTTCTTTTAAAATACTACGGGAATAGGGTGTGTATCAATAAGCCTGCTAGTGCCTGCCATACATGTTCTTCCTAACTGATCTTTTTCCTGTAATACAACATAGTTACAAGTTCTACTCTGACATATTTCTGAATTGCTTATTAGTTAAATGGCTTATGGTTGGTGAAACACAATTAAAACATTGAATCTGTATGAGCTAAAGCTCTGCTTCGTCAATTTTTCTAGTTTTATGAATGAAAATTTGTTAATTTATTGATGACTTACTGTCTTTTGCCTTTAGAAAATTCATTTGGTGCCAAAAGAACATTGCAAAAAATCACCACATCCAGTTTTTATTAAAATGAACCACAATATTCTATCTGGTTCTTGTGAAAATGATACAGTTCCAAACTATTAAAATGCAAGATCTATGACTGCCTCCCATCTTTTAAGAAAAAGGAAATGACAGAGACTTTACCTATTTTTGTGATGTGATGGGATAATCAAAATGTAAAGCTTCAAGGTCAAATGTACCTTCCTGAGTGGATCAATTACTGCTCACTTTGATGGCAGCAGAGGAATAAGGATGCTTGAGCTTTAAGATTGCAGGTTTCTCATTATATAACTAGAGCATATTAACAGGACGTTGTTAAACACCATTTATGTGTGAAAAACCCAGTTGGGAGGCACATTGGCTCCACTGTGCAAGGGATTAGATAAATGTAATACTTTCCTATTATTGTTCGCTGAATAGATTTTTTTTTATATTAGTAAGTTTTGATTGAAATGTGCATAGTTATATTGTCAAAGTGACATGTCTGTTTCCTTAAAAGCCAAGTCTATACTGAAAAAAAAAGTGCTGTAAAGTTTGTAGTGCCATTAGTTCAATTTTAGCCATTTAATATTTTTTTTCCCTTTTGCACACACCCTTTCTATTTGCTTTCTGCTGAGCTGTGTCCATGTTTCTAATTGTCATCTTATAAATTATCTGGCTGTTCAAGCATATAAATTTTTGGTAAGTACTTTCATACATCTTTAAATATTCACTTAGAAATAATGCAAATGTGTCATTTTCCAGCTAGAGAGATAGTAAATAAGAATTCTAGTACTAATTCCAAATTTTCTGAACACCATGCCAAAGGGTCATCACTGGTCTTACATTCCTTTTCTCAGCCATTTTCAGAATGTAAGTTCCAAATTACTTTTTTCAACTTATGCCAATTTACTTTGCCTTTCTCCCATTCACCAGTCTGTAATTTACACCTCCATTTGTCATCTTTTTCTGGCTCAGGATTTTTGCTAAATATACTTAGAGTAAAGGAAACATCCTCTGAATTGTGCTGCTTTCTTCTGTGGGCTGGCAGAAGCCTTCTTTGTAGCATTAGCTGGATGATTTCCTTTGGAAAGTTGTTTGCAGTAGTTATTCATCTTCCTTTGTTGTCATTGTCATTTGGGAATCCTAACATGAAAGTTATTTTCCCTGGAGAAAAGCATGGAAATATATTGGAATGAATGCAATTTTTAAAATGGTTTGCTAACAGTAAAATATGCTCAAATTTCTAGTAAAAGATTAGCCCAATCACTCAAAACATTACTTATGAAAAGCAGTTCTTAAGGTAATTCTGTGTTCTGGACATTGTCATTATACTGTACCTTAGACTTTCCATTAACTGATGGAGACAGAAAGAAGTAGTCAACATTGTACAGCTTTTTGCTTAAACACTGACCAGGATTATCCAGTTCCTGCACGTGCTTCTACTTCTGATTTTGCTGGTTGCGTGCTAGGAAGTTCCAGGCAGAAACCTCACCTCCTGGGCTCTGCTGCATTGCTGTTCCTGGCTTGACACCAGATTCTGATGTAGGTCCAGCTCTAGCAGTCCTCAAGACTGTTACCATCCTTCTACCTGACAGATGTATCCTCCTACTTGACATCTAATAAGAATTAGTCACTAGCATTTTAGTGGAGCTCAAGCTGTAAATGTGAACTACCATCCTCATAGAGAAAATAATGTGTTCATTGTTCCTCAGCTCTGAACATAAGTGTCTGGACACATAATCCAACACTGATTAAAATAAGTTTAAAAATCTTGAGAGACTTCATATCTATAATCAGATCTGCAGGCTATTTCTTCATAATTATCTGGTATTTTATTAGTTTCTAATGCTGTATATGCCACATCTGAATATCCATGTTCTTGAGACATCTTGCATACATAATGGAATTTTATATTAGTAGATTTCTTTTTACATTGACAGTCTTATGAGAAAATTCTAAGTGTAGTCGATGCATATATTACTTAACATTTTAAAGAATAATGTCAATAAATAAGCTTTTTTTAAGGATTGGAAAAATGACATACCTGATTTTACTCACATTATATTTCCTCACAGACCATGGGAGAAATGGAACTAGGGAAACAGAAAGATCATCCCTAAAGAGAAAAACAAAATAACCTGAGGAACAGGCACTTATTATCTTCAGTCTGTTTATCATTTGCAGTCTTTCATTTCCCCTATTGCCAAATAACTAACAGGTCTTACAGTCATGTTTATATTCCTTTGATTGGTGGTCACTTGAGAGCATTTGTGAAAGTAGAAATATTACCAAGTTTCTTGCTGCATGAAGGCCATAATCTTTGCAGCATTCTTCTGGCACAGAATTAGCTCAATCTTTTTTCTCTTTTCAATGATGATAATTTGTACAATCGTCTAAGTTCCTTTTTACCTTTACAGACTGCCTATAAAAGAGTCCCTACCCAATCTCTCTGATTAAATAAATAATATTCTAATTAATGGAAAATGCTTCTTTCCAAAGTTGCCACTAGATCTGATTTAAAAAGGAAATCTATTGAAGTATGTATGTATTTATTTAAGTAAATTTATTTATTTAAGCAAGGCTGCAAAAGGCTCCCTTACACCACAGCAAACAGATCAGCCCTAGTTTTCTTATTTTTCTATGCTACACAACACAAATGGTGTGCACTTCATGCTGCAAAGAAGTCCAGTTCAATAAAAATTTTATCAGTTTAATCAATAGTAATGTTTTTTCTGACTAAAAAATTCTCCTAAGTGTTGCTTGGAAGGAACAGGCATCATGAAAGTCTCTGTCTTTTAAGAGCCAGGTCTCTCTGGCTGCATTTGTATTTAAGTGTCTGTTTCCTTTTTTACCTACCTCTAAAAACATACCATGTATCATTCCTGGAAATATGTCTACAGAAAGATGCTGTTTCTGGGAACAGTGTTACAGAGATGGTAATGGTGATTGGTGACTAATTGGTGTCATTCCCAGAAGGATTACCTCTGGAAGAATTTCCGAGAAGGGACTGACAACACGGTCTGTTGGTGTGTGCACAAGCCATGCTGGTTGTTGTTTTACTACCCCTTCCATAACTCAAAGTTAAGGCTCTGACAAATGGCAGTTGTGAATTTGTTGTGTGGTTTGTTGTTTTTTTTCCTAACTGTAATTAGCTGAAGCATAGCTCTGCTCCCTTCATTTCCTAGTTTGTGGTTTTGTGACAAGAAAACCACCAAGGAGCTGAACACAATACTGGTGGCTGTCGGTGGCTGCCTGCTGCATTGATTCTCTGCATGCAGAATGCAAAGCTATTAAATAGGCTGTGTACATTTTAGTGTCTAATCTACAGAAATATTCTTACAAAGGAAAACTGATCTTGTGACAGCTTGAGGAACATGAGTGCCAGTGGCAAACTGGGCAGTGTTAGTTTATGTCTGGTGAAGAATAAGCCTTATGCAAGGAAGTGCACAAACACTGAGGAAGTGTTGTATCAAATAAAAAACATTGTTGGAGGTAGATGAGTTGCATTACAACTGCTAAAATAAACCTTGTAGCCAGGAATTCAACACTGTTTGGGGATTAGAGGCATTTATTTTAGGAGTGTTTTTAGGCTTTGCTGATGCACCCTGGCTGGAACTGGGTGCAGCAGCACAACTACACTTGTAGCACTGGTGATGGTAGTGGTGATGGGACTCCATCTGTGGATACCTGTATAAACTACCTTAGATAAGGTGGAATAATACTTGAATCCATTTAAAAAATAATCTTTTGTAGGATGGCATATAATTCAAGTTCATATTCTTAATTTGAAAATTCTGTTGATGTATTTATGCTAACACAGTTTTACTTTCAAGACATCTGTTGTTCATCTGTGCTTCCCTAAGGATTTTTGATGATGTGGCCACTTGGATCAGCTGCAGATATGATTTATTTATCTCTTTGTTTATTGGCAAGACTTTAAAAGCAGCATATCCAGATAGGTTGGATGCTATTTGCATAACCCAGAACCATCCCCACCTCCCCTGTAATTTTTCTGGGATATCTTAGATGTTTAGATGACTAGGATAAAATAAAAATTCATACTCTTGTTGGTATTTATGCATCAAGAAAAAAAAAAAAAAAGAGTTCATTATTGTCTAGGCAAAGGTTTTGAGGGCATGGAATAATGATTTGGGGCCTCACGGTACTAAATCTGGTTTTGCCATTAGTTCACTGAATTTATTTTGTTGAATAACTTTTAATTTAATTTTACCTCAGTATAGCTAAGAATGTAAAGACTGGGAGGTTCATTGTATACAAAGCTAAATAGATCCTCAGCAGTTTCGTTTGTGCATTCCTGACCTGAGAGTCTCTCTTACTGTCAGTAACTTTGGTAAAGCATGTCAAGTAATACAATTTTATTTCTTTCTTGCAAGGAAACTGTCTCCCAACTGAAGTGATGAGTTGGCTTAGACAAATTTTTGGGCAAGCAGCAAGGATATTGATGCTCTCTTTTTATGTATCCACCCTTCTGTTCCCAGGCATTTGCTGCAGAAAGTAATGAAGTAAAACACTAAAAGTCATTGTGGAGAATCAGTTTGAATTGTCTGCAGCCTATGCATTTAAATCGCCAAGAGGCCTTCTGCAGTCTCACCAGTTATCACTTTTGCACATGTTGAGCCTTTGGTGGCTGCCAGCAGCAGTTCAGTAAGTTCTGCACAGGATTTTCTCCTGAATCAATCCGTTCTAAGCCAGTTGTAGAGCTACTGATGTATTTTAATGAATTCTGTTTCACATTTTCCCATTTCTACTGCAGTTTATATACTGTCCTTAGAGGTTTCTGTATTCATCTTATCTGGCTTTAGAGGAGTACTGGAGAATCTGATAAATGACAGCTGCTGTGTTTTTAAATTTTGTTGCAAGGTTTTAGCAAAATAACAGTGCAAGACTGGAGGATTTTTGTGAAGATTCTTCTTTCTTTCTTTCTTCCTTTCTTTTTTCTTTTTTTTCTTTTTAAGCTGAAGCCTAGGACAAATATTTCTGTTGTTTAGCAAGTAACAGCATGTGTATAACTTTCCAGCGACGCTTGAGCCAATAAAAGAAATGTTCCTCAAACTATATAGAAAGGTGATTTTTGCAGTGAAATACTTTATTTAAGATAAATACCACATCATAGAAGTGGACAGCCTGAGTCATGACATTTATGGTCTCCAGTGGCACAGCCAACCAAATAACACATCCTTAATATATGTGTCAAGTTTACAAAAAAGCTTCCTCAGAACTTCATTCAGATCCCTGCTTCTCATTGCCAGCTTCTGTTTATTAATGACTGTTTTTCTGTTTTAGTTTTTCACCTCCCCCTGCTAGTATTTATGCCTTTCTTCCCAACTTTCAACTCACAGTGTGTTTGATTTATAAAAGAGGGCACTGGCAATTTTTAAAATGTCCTACATATGTAACAGAGCACGCTGATAAACTACAAATTCCAGTAGCAGCAGAGGACCCCCAGACAGAGAGATCCTCCCTTTCATTAACAGAAGATTTGGTTATTTGACTCTGGAGGACAGAACCAGAAGTGCAATTAGTATTGTAAAAAATCTTAGTGAGGCATGTAGCTCTTCAAATTTACTGTGACATTGTTCAGGAAACTGTGTTATACCACACTGAGAGGTCTAGATGTGCTTTGATTCCTCTGTGGCACATGTCCCAGCAAGAATCTTTCTACTTGAGATCTACAGCTTGACAGGGAACAGCATCAAAGCTGAAGCTTTTTCCAGGTTTCTTTGTTTTCTTGCATAAATGCTTCTTGGTTTGCTTTTCTTTTGTTTTCATTCAAGAAAAAGTTTTCTTTTAAATTCTGCAGAAGGTCTCAGATGAGGGGATATTTTACTGTGTGTTTTTTAAATAACAAGTTTCCTTGATGTAGCCTACAAAGAGCAGTCTCGTATCTATGAACTCAGAAGTTTTCAAGGTACTTGTTGTGTTTCCTCCACTTCTAAACCTTCCTCTTCCTATGCTGCATGAATGTCATACCTTTCCTAGACCTAGGAGAACCTTGGAGCTTCTAAGCTTAGAGCTTGAATGACATAGCTAATAATTTCCCACTGCCATACCTTATTGTGCATTTGTGTCACATTGTCGCATTGAAATTTTAGATGCCAACATAGCACTTAAGTGCTACTTTCCATAGAGTAGGTAGGTTTTCTAATAGTGATTATTCTTCCTATCATAGCAGCAATGTACAAATTATAGTAATGGTAAGTTCACAAAGTTGTCTCAAGTTGCATAACTCCAAATGTACGTTTTTTTTCTTTAAATCAGTCATTAAAATTGCTTGATCTACCTTTTTCTTCATGTATTTTCTCATCTTGCCTGTGTCGAACCAGTGTAAATTGAAGCAGCTTGCTTGAAATGGCATATGGTTGGTTTCAGAGCAACAGAGAGGTCTGAAATATCATAATAGTGTTTTTTGAAGTAAAACGTACACAAAGCAAAAAACAAACAGCAGATTATGAGCAAAATCCTGGCATTTCAGATCCAGTCACCCCCATATTCAAAAAACACATGTATTCCCTGAAACCAGAAGTCGACTAAGAAGAATATTCTGCATTTTAGCTTATGTTCCTGGTTGTTACTTTTGTTGGTGAGTCTTCATTTATTATTACTTCATTTACATCTATTGAAAGCTGATTTCCTGCAGAGGAAAATGTTAAACATGATGGATTTGGAAACTGATTATTTTTTTTTTCTGTCTGTAAAAAATGGACAATATTAGGCAGCAGTATTATCCCCACTGCCCTGACAGAGGTTGCAAGAGGCACAAATCCCCTGCTAGTGAGTGTGCCTCAGTGTCTGTATCAGTTACATTTCTTTGGCCTCCAAAGGAAATTTTGTGATGCAGTTACTGCAATGTTTACTTCACCTGAATGGACAATACATCTTGTGTTACCAGTAATTTTCTAAATTATTCTTCACTGGAGGTAAAATACAGTGATATTCCATACTGCATATTCAAATGTGTCTTTCTCCTTTATAATAGCATATCAATACAGTTCTTCATTTTGGAGCTGGTGCTTAATTCCTAATGGGCCTTGGAAGAGACCTGGTAAGGGATTATCTCTACAGATGGTTCTCCTGGTTTTCATTGTTACTGTCCCTGGTCTGCTGATGTAGTAAAATCTCACATATCCAGGGGAATGCCTAGGGGAGAAAAGGGAGTAGCGTGAGTAGTCAGGAATAAGCAAAAGAAAGATTTGACATTATGAAAATATCCTGTAATATATCACCTCTGGAAAAAGCCTGCAAGCAGATTCCACATTTTGAAAGAATTGGGACAAATTTCTGAAGAGAGTAAAAATGTCTTTTAGTAGTAACAGGTGGAGCTGAAATGGGAGAAACTGCCGGTGCTCTGTCTCATCCTCTGTGGTACCGTGAGCACAGTAGTGTTGAGAGAAGATACCTAGAGATACCTTGAGGCTGATCAACGATTTTTACCCTAAAAGCAGAAAATTAGCTGCTCATTTTAACAAAAAGCTTCATCTTAGAAGCTTATGATTTCTTTTACCCATAATATCTGCTAGTTTTTCTTGTCTGTATACCTATCCATGTACAGTCACAACTCCAGGGATGCTTTTAAAACACATATTTTTAGGAATTTGTCTCTAACTTTGTTATACAGCCAGTACTCTTCCTGTACCTGGATTACTTCAGTAACAGACAAATGTGAAGTGATTCATTTTATTTTTATTTTTTTCCTGAAGAAGTAGAGAATAATGAATTGTTGTTTGATTATTATTTTTTTTTTAATTTTATTTTTGCCTTCTTGAAAATCACCTTTTAATCTTACTGGCTTCCATCTTATAAAATGAGGGAAGATTTGCAGTTTCTCTTTCACAGCCATACAGCTATTCTAAAGGAAACTACTCTGGGAGGGATGATTTTTCTGTCCTTAAATTATTTAATGTATTTAATGAAATTGCATGTTTTCTTTTCCCCATTCTACCTCTAAAACGATAAGATGGATCATTATCCAGCAGGGACTAACTCTCCTTCCCAACCACCACGCCATCCTTGATGCATCTTGGCCTGTGCAGGTGCTGTGACAAGTCCCTACTAATAATTAACATTTTTTAAAATAAGAGTATTGGTGTAAGAATGCATATGTGCTTGATATAAAATTAGCACACCAGTAGAGACCAGTGATGAGTGACTTTCCTCAAGGGTCAGTACTGGGACTGGTGCTGTTTAACATCTTCGTTGGTGACATGGACTGTAGAATCGAGTGCACCCTCAGCAAGTTTGTTGATGACACCAGCTGTGTGGTCTGTCCATGCTGTAATAAAGGGAGGCCATCCAGAGGGACCTTGACAAAATGAGGTGAGCCCATGTGCTGGTATGAGCCGGGATGAAACCAGTTTTCCTTGTATTAATTTATTTTTCCTTCAGTAAGCTTTCTCTTAACTAGTAGCAGAGTGTTCCAGCTAGGAATGATAAGAAACAGTGGAACGTTTTTTTTAACTGCTTGGTCTTCAAGGTCACACCTTTACTCTGCTACTAGTTAAAAGAAAGCTTACTGAAGGAGGAAAAAAAAAATAAATTTAAAAAAATCAGTAAAAGGAAAATTGGCTTCATCCTGGCTCAAACCAGGACAGCTCATGGCCACCTCATGGGATACCTTAGAGAACCTTCCAGTACCCGAAGGGACTCTTTACAAGGATTTGGAGAGGTAGGGTGAGGGGGAATGGCTTTAAACTGGGAGAGGAGGGATTTAGGTTAGATATTAGGAGGAAATTTTTCTCTATGAGGGTGATGAGACACTGGCACAGGGAGTTTGTGGCTGCCCCATCCCTGAAAGTGTTCAAGATCAGTTTGGATTGGACTGGAGCAACCTAGTCTAGTGGGAAGTGTCCTTGCTCATACCTAGGTAATCTTTAAAGTCCTGTCCAACCCAAACCATTCTATTCTGCTCTATGATTCTCTAATATTTGTATAAAATATATTACATGTTATAAATGCCAGCACATCAAGTGTTCTTTTCCTTAGCAGAAGGATTACGATTTCACTGTGCTGATTTTACTTTGTATGAAGGCAAGATTTGCATCTTGTTTCTTGTCAGTAGGCCTGAAAGTCCTCAATTAACATCACATGCCATCAATTGACTTGGTTTTATTCTCAGCTGCTTCACTAGGGATGAATAGCAGCAGTTCTCTAAAGTGCTCTTCCACCCCTTTTTCAAAAACCTTATTCTAGACAATCTATGCAACAGGGACACAAACAATCATCATACTTTACAAGTTTTTTGCCTTCTATTGCTAAAGTTAAATATGTTTAAACAGTGAAAGTTACCAACTTGAAACCTCCTATCTGTTCCTGTAATGAAGGCCAGAGGGAATTTAACCCTAATAATTTTTTTCTTTCCTGGAAGCAAATGAACTTGTTATCTGTGAGGGTGCACTGGTCATTACCAGTACGGATGAACTTCAGAAAATTGCCACTTGACATTGGAGAGTACTGTGCAGATTCTACACAGAAATTGAAATAAAGGCCCCAAGAGCAAAAAGTTTAATAATGCAGCAAGTCTGTCAAGCAATTGAATTTAAATAATGTTATAATGCAAACCACTAGTTGCTAATTACTGCAAGGAAGGATTTGCAATAGCAGCTTTCAACAGTTGGTTATTATGCTATGGCAATATTATGAGATTGGCTTTGTCTTGCAATCTAAAAATCTTGATTTCAGATTGATTTTAACAAAACAAATGAAACAAGCAGAAAGCCTATTTGGAATGGACACTTGAAAATAGGAATTCAATATTTAGAGAAAATATAAACTGTCTAGTTTTCCAATAATAAATAGAAGAGGAATGTTGAATAGTTTTCCTGACACAAGAAGGCTGTAATTCTCAGTAAAGCTGAGTTCAGGTTGTGACCCATGTCTCAGGTGTTTTGTTGTCTCACTCAAGAAACCCACAATGTTGTTGAGCTGTGGGGTTGTCTGTAAGCAAAAGCTTTACTATATAGGAAAACAAATAATGAAAAAGGGAAATCTTGAGATTATTATAGTATTATAGGGTTCAAGGGAGAAGTGCTGACATGAAAAGATATACAATTCCAGAAAAATAAAAAGCAGGGTCAGAAGGTTGCAGCTCTGCAAGACAGTGATCAACCTACTTTAAAATATGCAGTAGTTGACACAGCCAACCTTAACTGATGACTGCCCAGCCAGCAGGGACTCATGGGGTGCCAACACTGGGCAAAATGATCATGCTGGTGCTTAGACTTGTAACATGTGAACCCAAGCTGTCATCTGTAGCTATTTACCAAAATTACTGTTTGCTTCTGCATTGTATCTGACCCAGCCTGCACAGTGTCTGTGTGTGACAAAAGACCCCCAAGTAAATGTGACACAGAGGGCTGGTTAAAATGTGAGGCTGAGAATTATAGTTGAACAAATTTAACTTAGGAAAATAAAGCAACTAATTCTGTTCACTTTTGATGTCTTCTGTAATCAAGACCATTTTTGTTTTATTTGCACCAGTTGCATTAAAAGAGCTCTTTTTGGCCAGCATACTCAGAATTCTTTTTCAGTGCTTTGGTTGTTGATGTATTTAATGTACTAAAAGTTTGAAAAAATAATGATATAAAAATAGATGAACATAACATTGAGACATCATGTTAGCAGATTCTTCCAGTGAGAAGGAAGAGGTAGGAAAAAAGGACATGGCTTAAGAGCTAGAAGAGCACCAACTAACAAAAATAAAGTATTAAATAAAGTGGGAGAATTGAGATTTGAAAGCTGGGAGGTCAGATCATATTGCATTCCTCAGAGAAAGAAGAAATAGGAATCCTACAGGTAGGCAAGGTAGCAGAGAGGGCACTGCACTACTGCTGACACTAAGGGAAGGAAGAATAAAAAGAAAGTGAACCATAATAATAAAATATTAAAACAGAAGGGCTTATCATTTTTAGTACCTACATAAATCCTGAGCATTAATTCATGAGAGGAGTGTCTATTCTTGACAAGTGTTTTGAATTTATTAAGAAAATTTAACCTTACTGATGTTAGGCTGGAGCAGAGATAACGTATAAGAACCATTAAGGAAGCCCAGAATTACAATTTTTATTTTCTTATTCCTCTACAAAATTGTTTCATTCCATTTTTGAAGGTCACCATCTGTGTTAAGCAGTTTTTTAAAGTGATCCCAGGTAGATCTGTCATGAGATGGCCACTTCATCCCTCATTTCCAGATGCATGCTCTTAATGAGATGCTACTGGTTTTGCCATAAACCAGCTGCTGACAATACCAACCTGTGACTATTATTGCAGGCTTCTTTCTTGTCTTTTTGGTGTGGGGTAATTTGCACAGTGCATTAATTCACAGCAAGGTAAGTCAGCTTTCAGTCTTCAGTTCTAAAGCTCAGAGCAATATTTTTCTTTAGTTCTTTAGCAAATTGTCCATCTTCTCTGGGGTCTGCACAAAAAAGTCAGGGACAAGTTTGAAGAACATAAAAGCACAGCCATGTGACACCATTTCAGCATGGTGCACTTCCTTGTGCAAGATGTGGCAGAGCAGCTACAGTAGTAGCATCTGTAATAATAAACATCTCAATTAAGTTGTTAGATAGTGTGTGATTATATAGAAATAAGCTATCAATTATATAGGTGGACATGTATACTTGCACATAGTCCTGATGACCTTAAATTGACTGCTTTAACAAGCAGGGAGTTAAGTGTATATTATCAATGTTATGAAAGTCTCTTTCACTGTCAGGAGGACTAATAGTAGAATAAAATAAGAAATCATAGATACTGATCACACATCATTCTGCACGTGGGTGACGCCCTGCTCTGCAAAAGCCTTTGTCTCTTAGAAAATTACTTCCTACTTCCGTATTTGAAAAGCAGTTAGCTTATCCTGGTAATTAAGGTAATGTAAAAATCGATGTACTAATTGGTTTGTTTTTTCCCTGTTGCTATATATACTAATAATGAAATTCAGACTAAATAGGTTCCTAATTCAATAGTTGCTTTGGCTGCGTCCATGTGCTGTACTTTTTCAAAAGGCTTTAATCTAGTAGGAGCCACTTGAGCAAACGACAAACAATTTTAGTGCAACAGGTGTAGGAAGAGGGATGCTTCCTGGTAATGCACAGCTCCTCTGTCTAGATAAGAGTAAAGAGAAGATCCTTGAGTTTGAGAACATGGTTTTGTCATAAACATCTGCTGCTTGTACAAGATCTGAAGTAATTTTTTGTTAAGATTTGCTACTGTTAGATTGTACTGTGAATTTTTAAGCAAGAGCCTTGAAGAATAATGCATTTCTTTGTGTTAACTGGTATTCAATACCAACATGTATTTCCAAGACTTAAGCATATTATTTTCCTTTCCCCAAGAGACATGGCTAGAGCCACCAGCCTAACAGTAGAATTAAAACAAAAACAAAACAAACAAACAAAAATAGCCTAAAAAAGAAGATAAAATTGAAAAATAGCTTTACAGTAATTGTCAGACTCCAGTTAAAAAAAAAAAAAAAAAAAGTTAAATATTTTTACTTCTTTGCTTTGAATGAATTGCTAGGAGTAAGCCACCAGTTACAGAATATAGAATAATACAGGTTACAAGAGACCTTTTCATGTCTCTTTTCCAATGCCATGGCCAAAAATAGGTCAGCCATCAATGTGTGGGGCTGCTTAAGCTCTTGTCTGGATGTCTGTAAAAATGTAGAAGAATTAGGGTTTCTACAAGATTGTTGGGGAGCCTTTAAGATTGCAGAACTTTAGAGAAGTTATGTTACATGATGCATGCAATGTTTTCAGTAAATCAAGCCATTAGGTCAATTAACTGCATGTTTTCATAATATAATTTTTACAGGTTTTAATATTAATGGTTTTCATTGCTAATTAATGCACAGAGAAGAAAAGATAGAGTATATGTTGCTATGTGGTGTCATATGCAGCAGATGCAAGTTTCCAGTTTCTTCTCACACTTTTTAGATTAACTCCAGCTTTCTTCTCTGCAGGTTTGTGCCTTACTTCCACACACACTTACCTAAAACTCCATTCTCTAGTCTGCCCAGAACCCTGTCCTGCAGCCTCTCCACTCCTTCAGTGCTGCTCCACATCTTCTTTCACCACTCCTAAAAATAATTATTTACACCTAAATTTTCTATAATCAAGTCACAAACTGAACTTAGTCCTGTATTCTCTGTGGGTGTATACTTTAATGAATAGCACTTAAAGATAGTATTATTTTGATCAAGCCTCTCCCAGCAACCTAATTTATTAGAATTTTATCATTGTGAACCACAATATGCTTTAGACATAGGGAAGTCTCAGTTTCAGTCAAATAAGACTCTTCTTATTTGTCCTGCTATATGTGAATCTGATGCAATGAATAAGAAATGAGCTTCCAATATATTTCTGAAATGTCACGTCCTTTAGGGAATGTTTTGGTGTTGTGTTTTGTTTTTTCCCAATATATAAAAACTGCATTAAAGCACACTTACTGTTTTCTGTTTTCATATTTATCAAGCTTCATCATTTGCTGATTGATGGTTTAAGTTTTCCTATTTTCGTCCTCCTTAATTAAATACATTCAATTTGTTATTCTTCCATTATTTCATGACCATGCTGATGAAGTTATTGGGACTACGGGTTGATTTCCATGGAGTCTTATTTTTTTTGTAATTTAGGGGCCTGTTAGCAATGAAAAGAAAACCTCCAAGAATTTACAATTTAAAACCCATTTTAGTTCAGTTTAAAGAGAATTAAGTCCTGTTTCTTCCATTACAAGAAAATTCAGAAGCTTTGAGCAATTAGACTTCTCACTTTATGTTTTAGAATTCTGCAGATGCAGATCAGGCAGTATTCTGTAAAAATGTGTGTCCAATTGTCTTGTTGGCTAGGAATGCACAGCTACTTAAGTATATTTCAAAAATACATTAAAAAAAAGAAAATATTTTTTTTTAAAATATGGAAAAAAAGATGGAAAAGTTCTTATAAGTGAATAGAGGCATCTGCCTGTGACTACTTTATGCAGTGCTTATAGACTCCCTACTGTCTAAGTGGCATATGGAAATTCTAGCTGTAGTCTCTAAAATAAAATCCTTGGTTTCTCTCGAGAGCCTTAGCTATAGGAGTCATTCTAGCAAGAAACTTAAAGAATGTTTTGCAAAAGAGTGGTAATTCACAGTGAGCTTTCTTGGTCTGTTGGGGTTTTTCTTGGTTGGCTGGATTTTTTTCCTGTAGTGGAAGGAATTATGTCCTCCACTGGTTCTGTCTTGCTGCCTCCATGTCTTGTGCTGTCTTGTCCTGATATGTCTCCAGTGATTGCAGTGAAGTTGTATCTGATGTATAAAACTGCAAGATCAAAATCAAGCCTTGAATTTGAATTTTTATTAGCAGCTATGTTAGGCAATATATTGAGCTTGACTTATTTTAAAATCTTTTCACTTGCATATTCCAGTCCTTGTATTTCAAATTAATTCTGTAACAAGCTACCAAATGAACCAAGTCTATTGAATATAGGACCAAAGAGGGAGGTGAGGAGAAAAGTTGATTAAGAGTAAGCCACTCACCACTTGTAAACACCAGACTAGCTGGAGGTGTTTGTGAGCTACGAATTGCTAGAGGCCAAGTGAGAATTTGGGGGCAGTCAGACGAGTACTTTGGGGTTTTGTCCATGGCACTGTTTGCAGACTAGGGTTTTTATTTGATCCATTATGGGAATTTATTTTTTTAAAGTGCATAACAGTGAGCATTTGAGATGTGTTGCATTCCAAAACTATTTAATGGATAGTGAAACTTGAATTAACTTGCATTATATTTTTGCACCAATTATATACATTAATATAAACGGTTTAAAGGACCATAGCCAATATCTGCTTTAATTTATGTTGCTGTAGATCCAGAATAATTCATTAGTTACTTCTCTAAAAGCCATGAAAGCAGAGTTTGACCCTGGTAGTCTTTATCAAAACAAAGTAGAATCCAAGTGTCCATGGTGAGTATGTTTTGAGGTGTTGTTTTTTTTTTTAAAATATGAGATTCAAGGCAATATGCCAGTACTAAAACGATACTAGTATCTAGGATTTTGTTTGACTCCTGATGCCTCCTTTTTCGTAATAGTAAAATAGATAAAATAATATACATGGTCTTGCATTTTTAGATTGGTGTGTGTGTAAGGATTTCAGAGGTCTTTGACTACAACAATCCCCATACTCTTCCATGGGTGAGAAGTAAGTTTTATGCAGTTTTTACAAATGGGTAAATGGAAATACAATGAGATTTAAACTGAAAGAGGTGAGATTTAGGCTGGAGATGAAGAAGAAATTTTTTGCAGTGGGGGTAGTGAGACACTGGAAAAGGTTGCCCAGGGAAGTTGTGGATGTTCATCACTGGAAGTGTTCTATGATTCTATGACCACTGTACCTGTAGTAACATGTTATGAGATACAGGTTAGTTCAGGCCCTAATTCTCACAGATCAGCTGCACAGTTTTATGTCTGACTGCACTGACTTCAGTTATTCCCAGTTTCCTCACTGTAAAAAAGAAAAGAAATGAGCATGTAAAGGACATTCAGTATACTGCTGCATGCATGTTTCTGCACACAATGAATGGAAATATTGCAGATATTATCAACTGAAGATGAAAATATCAGAAGTAAAGGAATACACCATTGCCTAGCAGGCAGCTCTAGCTGTGATGCTGTGGTTTTTAAGCATGAATTACTTCAGTTACAGAGAGTATATAAAATAATGTTAAATGTTCATCTGCAACATTGTACTATGCATCACCAATAACTGAGGTGCAATATATGCACATCTGCAGTAACTTAACAATAGCCAATACTGAATAATGTGCTCTACAGTCTACATGCTGGAACAGCAATATGCTTTGCTTTTGCTCAGCACACTCAATACAAAAAACTGAATGTTTTAAAAAGATGTTTAAGCATTGGAATTCCCACATCCCAGGTGGAAAATCACAGAACATATATTGAACTGTTTTTAAAAAATTTTGGACTATCTGGAATAGAGTTTATCATCTGATACTGTTTTGGCTACTGTGACATTAGAAAGATTTCTGTTGTGCTAGATGAATTAATGTTGCCAAACCTTTAGCATATTTTGTAATACTCTTTTGAAGACTTGAAAAATCTTTCTATATGGAAAACTATTGTTATTTTTCTGAGTTTTCTCAATGAGCCATTTTATTCTTTTGGTAACTGACAGCTTGAGTCATCAACTTGTTTCTTAAAATATTTTTTAGAAGCAGACTAATTTTATGGCACGGTCATTTTTTTGTGTGTTAGTAGACGTTGAGACCGTGCTAAATCCTAAGGTTTTGTTTCCCCACTGGATTGTCTGTCTCTTTAAATGAAAACTAGCTGTCTGTTCAGGAGGTGTTGGAGAAGTTCTCACTGGGGATGCGCTGTGACCTTGGTGTTGTGTGCCATTTGTGCATCATTAAAAGGTTGTAATGGAGTTCTGCCGCACACAGATTGTGAAAGGTCAAGCAGAAAGTTGGGAGCCAATGAGGTTGGGAAGAAAAATTGTGCTAGCAGCAGAGGTTGAGGGATTCATTATATTGATGCTATGGGGTTTTCAGCAGAGTAATAACTGAGTTAGCAATAGAATGTAAATCTTCTCAGCCACTTAGTCTGAGTCTGCTTCCCCTTGATTTGTGGGGATATATTTTTACTAGAGTACAGGAAAAGTCATTATGCTTTCAAGAAAGCCACTGGAACTAGTTAATGCATTGTAGGTAGAAAGACAGAAGATAAACAGAACTGTATGTGGCTCATCTGTAAAAGCAGAATATTGGTGACAGAAAGAGAACAATTGCACCAAATGGAAATGTTTAGGTAAATAATTGAAGCTGCTACACCGTATAATTGTAGGTTTGTAGGTTTTGGTTGGCAGGTCATGTTGTATGTATGTAGAATGCTGGAATAATAACTATAAAGGTTGTCTTTGTGGTTCATAACATGGAAAGTGGTAGTGGCCTTCCAGGATTATATCTACATGGGAAGGTATCCTTCAGACCCAGATACTTAATCATTTTCCCCTATTTCTCTGCAAAATGTCCCCTGCAATTGCAGAAGTTTATCAGAGCAACATTTAACAGACCATGTAACTTCCTTGTCTTATAGCTGACTTGAAATAAATTTCAGCTATTGTCATTATAAAATAAAATGGGAGAATAAATCTAAACTTCAATTGCTGTGCCCTTAGAAAAATTAGGAGTAACTAAAATATGTGGAACAATGTTAGTTTCCAGTTCTCTGGATATGCTAAATTATGTTCTGGTATAATTGGTCATGATCTGTTCATAGCCAAGAAATTATTTTGAAAGGCTGTGGATTTGTTGTATCTCTATAGGCTTGCACACAGGGTTTATCTCAGTTGCTCTAATAAAATTAGAGCTTTTTTGATACATATGGAAAAATTAGCATTTTTTTAAAACATTGTTCATCTTGGCCACTTGATTTCCTAGAAAGTGATTTCTTCTATGTGAGGGAGGAACCAACTTGGCATGACTGATCTAAGATATATATTTTTTTAATCATTTAAGTATGTGGCTACTCAGTTGGGGAAACTAACAAGGCAAATATCTCTAATTCTCATCTAATGCATATGGAAGTCATCAAAAGTCTTTCCATTGTTTTCAGTGATGAAAGCCTGCAGCTTTTGCATTTTATCCCTAAATTTACTAATTTTTATCATTCAAGGAATTACATCCAAAAAAGAGGAAAACTGCACAAAAGCTGCTGTCAACTTCACTGTAACCCACATGGAGGCTCATAATTTTCTGTACTTGAGTGGCATAGGAAGAATCAAGCCCATTGCTCCTAAATGGTCCTAAAAACCTAAATGTCAGTGTTCATCCCATTTCATTCCTAGCAGGTGATCTTGTAACTAATGTGTCAGTTACAGTCAGCTTTGAACAAAGATACTCAACATATCTGGAGGGGGAAAAAAAAGTGTGACTACAACAGGTTATTTGGCATCCAGTTAGCTTCCATCAGATCACTGTAAATTACCTGTCATATTATTCCATTTCTGAACATGCTTTGTTTCAACATCCTCAGCTAAACGGTTACATATTTTGTACCTTTAGTCTTTCACACTTTCACACTTGCTATGCTCTTCTGTTTTGTTCTAGAAAATACCAGCTCTCTACAGACTGTGATAAAAGAGCTTAGAGGGGTTTTCAAAGAAAGCTTTAATCGATATTGGAGGCATATTCTTTTACACATTGATTATGCTAAGGTGTTTAATTAATCAGCAGACAGTGTTTTAATAGAGAAAAATGCTACTAAAGAAATGATAATGGCAAATTATAGAAATTTCTTTTTAACATCAGTTTGAACATTTCTCTTAGAACACACACACACAAACCAGTGCTGTAAACCAAAGACAATCCTGCTAATCCAAACTTGTTCATTTTGGAGGCTTTTAATATTCTTTTTGTCCCAAGTTCCATCACTGATTTCTATCTCTACAATTGAAAATTTCAGCTGCCTGATTACATAGGATTTCTCTCAAAAATGTCAAAGTCTGTTGCAGAGCTTTGAGACACAAGTGTTTTTGGATGTTAATTCAAAGAGACCCAGTTTGTAGGTATTTCCAGTACAGTCTTAAACCAGACTCCCAGAGGTTGTTTGATTCATTCCTGTGCCCGAAACTGGATCAACCATATTTCTGTCATTCCTGATAGATGTTAACACCCATCTTTGTAAAATTCCAGAGAGGCCACAACTGTATTTAACTGTCCTGTATTTAACCACCCTCATAGTTAGATACTTTTTCCTATTTATTGGACAAAATCTCTCTTGCTTCACTCTCATTACTGATGCTGCCTTCCAGGAAGGAAGGACTACTTGCAGAAGCCATTGGCAGACTGTTATCAAGTCTTTCTTTTATATCCTCTTCCTCAGTTTAAACATTTTATTTCACATTATTTCTTGTCATTGCTACTGTTCCCTGAACAATTCTCTCTCCTTTTAGTTCCTGTCTGTGAAAGTGATTGCCAAAAGCAGAGGCAGAACTCTAGATAAAGTCTTTCCAATGCTTATTAGAGCAGAAGGGATCATTCTGCTTGTCCTAGAGGTGATACTTCTGTTTGTACATCTTGTTTTATGAAAAGGCTTCTGCTGAACAAGTGAGCACTGGATAAAGATCAAAATGCAGATCCAATCTGAGCAGTAAGGGTACAGGTACTGTATTCCAGGCATTGCCATAGCAAATACCTTGAATTCAAAAGCTGAGAAGTCTTAAACTCCCTGTCTTGCAGCTAAAATGTATTAATTTATTTACCTTTTAAGTAATGCAAATGAGGTACAAACAATCTTACTTCATTTCTTCGAAACTTCAGATACTGCTTTTTATCTCTCAGTTGGGCCATAGTCTGGACTATGCCAGTATAACCACCATACTCAGGTGCAGCTTTTGTTATCTTTAACCACCTGCTCTGACTTTGCTGTTTAGGATCCATAAGGATGAAAGGATTTGAAGGCTGTAAGGAAGTAAAAACGAAGGAGTTTTAAAGTAATCAGCTGTCACTCTGTGCACTCACATGAGGGAAATCTCTGTTGAGAAAGAAGCACCTTCTTGCCTAGTCAGTTCTAAATCACAATTTTACTCCATGAAGGCATGATGTTTGATGTCACATTGTATCTGGAAATGTTGCTTGTGCACAAGAATGTAAATCACACAATAATATTTGCTATTTATATTCACTTCTCAAAATGCATGTTGTATCATGCAATAAGACTTTCACTGATATTTATTCTCTTTTTGCTAGTATGTTACAAACATTTTGCTAATTATAATTGATTAACATACATGAGATATTATGTCACGATTCCCATTTACAACATCATTCTTTCTGTAAGCTGTCTCTTGCTGTTGACAGTGCAACTGTTTCACTGTGCAGACATCTATGAAAAATAAGATACGTTGCCAAAAATAGCACCTTCAGAAGAAAAAATATTAGTGAACATCCATGCCTTGAATTGTTTAGAATACATACAATCTGTTTGCAGTTGGTTTCTCTTAATCATCCATAATTACTGAAAAATAAAAACTGCTTTTGGATTCCTTTTTCTTCTCTTATTAAAAATGTGACTCATACCGTAATAGAAACACTTGGTGTGCATATTCGAGCTACGAGCCAGCGTGAAGTACAAACACTTGTTTGTAAGGCAGAAACATTTGCTTTGGTTCAATACTCAGAAGATGTTGGTTTTGAAATTGCAGATTTATTTATTTTATTTTGCTTTTTGTATTAGACTGAGATTTGTAATACCTTTGGTTTAGAAAATGTAGTTAATAATGCACTCTGTTTGCCATGAAAGCAGGTTCAATCAGAGTTTTTTTAGAATGAGGAAACATTATTCTCATAGTAACAATATACCTGTTAATTTGGTCACTATTTTGGGATAGACACATCTTGGAGCATGGTAGGCTACATGTTCAAATGTGATCTATTATGATATTTTTCAGTCCAGTCATAGATTCTAGTTTAAGTAATATAGTTTTATTTCATGAAAGAAAAGATTAGGAATATGTTACAGTTCTGGTGTACATGAGCATAGGATCCTCTCATCATCACAGACAAGTTTTGTTCTATATGACTGTATCCTCTGTAGATGCTGTTCAGTATAGATTTGAAAAAAAATAATGAACATGACTTCAGAAAGAGGCAGCTACATATTAGACTAGTTTAAATCTCTGGAAGCTGTTGCTGACCCAATATGGATTGTTTTCTTAGCCCATTTTTTGCAAAGTCCTGGTGGCAATGAACTTGAAGGACTATGGTTAGTGTTCAACATGGCGTAGTGACCCCAATTGGAACGCTGTTCCAAAGATTATTGATGTAGAGCTCTGATCTATACAGAATTCTCCATTTTGAATAATACAAAATATACTGTAATCCTGGTTTTGCTGTTCAAAGATGCATCTTATTACTTTCAGCAACAAATTGTGCTGGAGATGATGCATCTTGGAAAATTACTGAGCTTCCGTTGAGGCCAATTTTTGCAACAGAATCTTAATGAAGCTTGAAAAAAGTCTCCATTTTCATGTTGAACCATATAATAGAGTTAGCACTTCAGTGCCCAAATTATGTAAGTGACAAAGAAAGGGAGAAATCAAGAGCCCCACTCCCAAAGCAGCTGAATTAAGCAGGCTTCAGATCATACTGGGAATCTGTGTTACTTATATTACTAGACAGAAAATTCTTTCCTGGAGGGCATTGTTAATGAGCCAATAACTTTTGGAGTTACTTGTTGTATTTCCCATTGCACTCTTGCACCTCAGGAAACCCACCGTCTGTGCCAAGCCCGTCCATATTGTTGTTCCTCCTGTATTTCTGCTGAGAGATTCAAAAGGGAATGGTGTTATATTTAATATAATTTAACAGGTTCAACTTTGCTATCACTTGTGGTGGCCCTTGGGAGATTACTGATCTTTGAGAACAGCCATTTCTTCTGGACAGTGCTGTCTGTTGGGGTCCTGTCCTAGTATGGAAGGATAAGACCCTCAGCTGCAAGTACTCACACAGGCAAAGTGCCTTACCTAGCCCTTGTGTAGTGTGAAGCTATTGCAAATGGATGTTTTTATTTATGAAGGCTTGTCATCATTTCTATTGAAATTTATCCGTGTGCTGCTGTGAGATGGGGTCATCAGGCCACTTATTAACTTGGCCAGAAGAAAAATAAAAATGCCTTTTGGGCCCCATCTGCAATATTTCTTGAGTACCTGCTATTTAATCACCTTCCTGCTATGTTCAGGATGTCAATTATCTGTATTGCATGTTTTATTTAAGTGTATAGAATGAGGTGTGGTAATGATTTCTGCATTCACAGTAATGAAGTACTAGCTTCCCTACAGTATCTGAAATTACCTTGGCTCAACAGCAGCAGAGAAACTTATAACACCAAAACCCAAGTTGCTGTATTTTATATCTTTGCTGCTGGCACTGAATTTCTACACGGTTATTTAAAGCAATTAAAATGGGTTTATTACTTTTAATTACCTGTCTAGTTTACTTTGCTTTCTAATTTATCAAATCAGCCTAGAATATGTTATATATTCTTACTTTGTTGCTAACAGACAAGGCAGCTACTCACTTTATTATCTATGTGCAGCTAAAGATATCTCTGAGAACAGCATTAGAAGAGTTAGGAAGAACAATTCTTAAAATATTGTTTCAAGGATCCTAAATGCAGATTGTGATTTGTCTTACAGTTTCAAGTGCATCCTAGACTGTAAATTGCAACATTTGCAACACCCCCTCACCCAAATGTCTGTGACAAATTGTATTCTTTTTATGCAAGCTATTATAGGGGAATAATTTAGCATAAAGAGTTCAGTAAGAAGGTGCTTGTCTTAGAGCTGTGTACTTCTGACAGTTTTGCTGATTGAAGAAGGCGTGTGAACACCAAGCCAGGACAGACCAGGTGGAATGTGCAGGGCTCCAACCATGCATGGGCATGTGCTAAGTTATTTCTCACAGGTACCCTGCTTTCCTCCTCTTTCCATCTTGAGCACATGGACAGTGTGTTTCCAAATGTTATCTCAGACTTCTCTTCTGGATCTTGGCCCTAAATGCCAGGTCTGTATTTCCATCTTGTTAATATAAATGTTTCCATAATTTCCAAGGCAAACCTCAGGATTAATTTGTGGTTTTGTTTTTGGTTGTTTTTTTGTTGGTTTGTTTTTTACTTTTGTTGTCTTGATAATAACAAAGATTTCAAATTCTTTGGAGAAAACCTGGCTGCATAGCAGCTGCTGTTAAGCTAACCTGACTGAGACTTTGTAGTGATGTTGTAGTGAAAGTAAATCAGAATATATTAATAATAGACTGCATGGAATAGAGGAAATTATTAATCTTTGGAGAGTTACTGAAGTGAAAGCCTTATTTCATAGGATTTCAGTGACAAACTGAAGTCCAAAGTAAAATGTGTTCCAGTAATTTTCAATAGTCCTCTTATCTGTGTGTGTTGTAAGACAAAGAGGAACTGCATATTCCTCCTTACTGCACACAAAGCCTTCAACTGATTCCTGCAGGCTGCTGTGAACCTTGCTCCCAAACCCAGTAAAGCTCTTCACTCCAGGCTGAACTGAAACTAAAAGGGATTGTATCCTTGAAGATTTTGTATTTAGCACATTCTTTTCTAGTTTTCTGTAAGGCTGCTCAGCAATTGTGGCCTTGGTGGCTTCAGAGAAAATATTTCACACAATTGCTAGTGAAATGTTCAAGGGAAACAGCCAGTCTGGAGAGATAAGTTTCCATCCTGACACATGATGCATTATTAAAGTGAGTTTATATTGTTCAGGTGCACACTTGATACACAGCACTCAGAAGCTGTAGTAATCGCACAAAGGAGTCATGTTTATGGCCAAGCTTCAATCTATCATAGAATCTTACAAAAGTGGAGGGAAGGAGGAAAGTAATTTGTGGTGCTTGAGGCACTTGGCTATAAATTGCACTCTCTTCTTCTGGGACTGACAGAGCTCAAGAAGACACACATTTTTTTTGAAAACTTATACACAGAAGACTACGTGCCTGTTCAGAATACAGCCCGTTGTTCAGTGCTGTGTGAAAATATGTCACAAAGAATGTACAAACATACTGGTGCAATGACCTCTAGCAGTAACAAGGCCTTCTAGAACTGGCAACCATTAGCCTTCAGAAAAGTCTAGACTGTCAGTTGCAACTTTTAAGCAGCAAATTTCCCATAAAATAGACCATTAATCAATTTAGACAGCTGGAGGTGTAACTGATCAGAGGAAAGACTGGCATCTTGATCAAAGATCACATTTTCTTTATGTACATTAATAGGTGATGTGGGCTGATTTGAGCTGAGGTATTTGAGCCTTCTGTTTGGAAACATTTTGAGTACAGAGTTTCTAGAAGCCAGAGAAATTTCTGTCTGATGTTTCTTCATGGATTTACGTATATTGAGGTGACTGCTGGGGAAAAAAAAAAACAAAACTACAACGCACAAACAAACCTATTTATTTGCATATTAGTTGTTCAGAGTACTGCAAACTGCTTAAGGCTGAGGTTGTATTGGTCTTTCCCCAACAGAAACACTCTCATTCTTTCTAAGATCACAAAATAAAGGCCTTAATAAAGACATTTGGTTACACTTCTAGTGTTTTACCTGAAAAATAAATCTTCAGGATTATTAACCTGGCATCATTAGGAAGAAAATATTCACTTTAAAAACCAAATTGAAACATACTTTGCAAGGATAAACAGGCTGCAGCCATCGTTGTTGTGAGATAAATACTAGTTCTTTTATTGGGCTTTATAAACAGTAAGAGATGGAACTTGTAACATTTTGGAAGTACTATTAAGTGAATGAGGCAGATGGAGGAACAAGGCAGAGAGCTTTGGGAGAATTTGAGCTGCTGTAGGGCCACATGATTAGAAGCAATAGCTTATCCATGGTTTATCAAGCTCTGTTGGCAGGCAGCCTGTAGAAATTCTTTCTTTTAGGCCCACATAGCAGAGGGGGGAAAAAAACACTTAAACCACCCAGAAGTACTAGGTGGAGGAAAGCCTAAGACTATACATGTGGTCAGCAGCCTACAGGTAATTTTCCAGTTTGTTTCCTCCTTACAGTGTGTTCATATCCTAATGTGTGGGCTAGGTTCCAGTGCAGAAGCATGGGTTCATAGCACTGTTCAAGTTAACCTCAGGTATCCAAGAGTCCCTGCACCTGGAAAGACAAATACAACACAGGAGTTAAGAGAGACTCCCAGACTTTCAGATCAGCAGCTGGAGGTAGGGCAGGGTGATTTTCAGTGCCTGGAAAAAAGGCCAGACATCCAAATCCTGCCCTCCAGATGAAATCCCAATCCTGTAGGATTAGTGGGATTTCCATTTAAGAAGTTAGGATTTATGATTTAATAATTAAATGTCCTAATTTCCGAAAGGGGTAAGATTCCATAATAAATCATATTTGCTAGCTAAACCATGGATTTAGGCAGCTGAAGGTATGCAATTTTTTTCATTAAATAGCTAGCCCAGCATCCAAGTTTATGGCAGATGCTGAAGGACCTTATCCTGCAGGATTTTCTGCTAATGTAAACATGCACTAATTGAGCTATGTAGTGTCTACAGCCACTGCAATATAATACAGTAGGAAGTGGAGAGACCAAGCAAGCCAGTTCCTTCTACCTCTTACTGCTCAAATCATATATGCAGGTCTGCCTGCTAGAGGATGAAGAAGTCAACTGGGGCATTAATATTTTGACATAATTTCTAATCTTTTTGCTACCTCCACGAGTATTTTGTCTCACTGCTGTGCCAAAGCAAACTTATTTCAGATTTCTTATACACACTAAGCATGGATGGGTGTTTTCCTTGTATTTTTGACAAATACATTTTTTGGTCCCTTTATCTTACTGCTGTCCTAATTGTCTTTCAGACTTCACAGTTCTAAATAATAGGAATGAAATGGTCAGTTGCTTTAAAACTCATCATTGGAATGATAAAATAAGGAACAAATAAAACAGATGATGAAACAGACATTTAACTGGGTCTAACCACACAATATTTCTTTCTGTAGAGTCTGTGTAGAGGTTTTCCACACCTTATTTGCAGTCTCTAGTGGATCTTTGATTCTTTGGTCCCATGTTTATAATTTTAAGTGTTCATATTAAATAACTTTGCATGTACTAGGGTTTTTATTGTTTCAATTCTAGCAATCTAGCTTTATTTCCAAGGATTCCACAAGGATGTTAATCTCTGCTTTTTGTCCTCACCCTTTTAAAAGTTTAAATTGTTGGCAACTCTAGGGGAGGTTAATTTCCTTGAAATACTTTCTCATTTTCCAAATACTGAAGGCAAGGTAAACTGCCCTGCTTTAAAAGAAAACACTACAGCATTTCAAGCTTATTGTTTTAGTTATCACTAGGGAGCTTCTTGTGGATTTCTTTAATGACAATTAGTGAGAGGTTTTACAGCATCTTCAAAACTTACTAGCTGTAGTACAACCTGAGTTCAAACTGGGATGATGCCAGTATAACTGAAATAAATGTAATTCAGGTGTGAAGGACCAAAATGCAAATTTATTTGCCTTAGTCCAACAATGCTGTCACATTGTCAACTGTCAAGCTGTCACCTTATGTTCATGTGCAGGAAGAATATGGGTTAAACCAGTGCTGTTCATCCCCTTCTGACATCTGAAAGAGGTTGCCTAAAAGGTCAGTTTTTTCTGTTTCTGCAGCAAGATCTTCCAGCAGCCACTTCCTCGGGAGCGCAGAGGCAGCCTTGCAGTGGGAGCAGTGGGGAAAGGGGAAATAGTTGTACATTTTTATTTTAATTGCAGGTGTTAATCCCCCTATATGTAAATGTTTAGGTGTTGACCAGTTACTGTAGTGGTAAGATGAAGAAATGCCAATGCATCAGGACTACAGCCATGTAAATGCAATCTGTGCACTTTTCTGCTTTCCTCTTTATTGTTGTGATTGCCTTTTTTTTTACACCCAGATAACCTCATGGATTTCACAGGAGTGCCTCTTAGATTGAGTGAGATTGGGATCAGTGGTCTCCTACTTGGAGGCCAATTTTGCTGGTTCATCTGCTGAGTTGTACTTTTCTAACTGCAAAATCGCTTGAATTCCAGTTAAACAATTTCATGTTACCAGTGACCTTAAAACGAACTACCCCGGTTATACAGGATAAGGTTAAGACTTTTCTCTCAGAACTAGTTCATTGAATTAGGGGGCAGATTCTGAGCCATTATGAAGTAGCATAATAAACATTGATCTTAGGGGAGCTATGCTACTGTGCTTGGAGTGAGACCATAGCCCTTTGTAAATCTTAATTATTTTTTTTTTTATTAGCTGTATTATTGTAAGGTAACAATCTATTACATGAATTTAGCTGCTAGTGCAATGGAAAGCCTAGAGTGTAGTACAAAGCACAAGCTAGCAGCAGATTTAATTTAGTCAGAGACAAGCTTTGAAGGCAGTCAAAGAGCCACTGATGGAGTTCAAATGCTCTTTGTCCTGCAAAAATGAAGAGCCAATTTATTCTGCCTTTTTACATTAGCATCCTCTACCTTGCTGGAAGAAAAGGAGGAAAAACTGTAATCCTAAACTCTTATTTTTTAATAAAAAGCAAACTTTTAACTCATTGGTCTTCAGCTATTGGCAAAAAGATGCAGCTCACAATGTCATTTAACAAGTGTCTCAGGAAAAACAAGAATCTCTTTGTGATAGATTGAAAACACACTTTTCTATTCTATATCCTTCTGCACTTAATAAGACCTAGTATCAGGTAAGCATCTTGTCCCCCACCCCAGAATTGGAAGGGTGAACTGGGGTCGAAGAAACCCTTCTTTTTTACTTTGTTTACTGGAAATAGTTTGTGTATCACACTTGCTTTCCACAGCATTTTCTGCTGTTAGTTTCTCCTAAAAACATCACCCCATTCTTTTGGCGAGTTACTTTTAGTCTCAGCAGGATTCAAAGAGGGTCTGAGGCTTTCTGCTTTCACTAGTGGATAGATAATTTTATCTGTACAGCATCCTGTATCAGACAATGTTTTTATAATTAATTCTGTCCTATGGAAGAACATTAGAGCCATTTAGTGTTCCTTCCTTTTAAGAGTCCTGTTTGAGCTGATTATGCCTGTGCAAAGCTCAAGTGGCAAATTAAGTTCAATTATTATCTGTTTACTTGCCTTATCTACCTATTTCCAGAGACAGTTGTTTACTCAGTTTTTCCTCTGGATTCTATCGCAAAAACTTCACCTTTAACTTCTTCTAACCCAGAATTTCCATAGTGTACCCATTAAAAGAGCTATCCAATTTTCTTTAGTTTGGAGAAAGACTTAAAACCTGAAAGTCTGCAGCTTGCCTGAATGCCTTTAAGGGCAAAACAACTGTAAGTGTCTGCACATAGCAGTAGACTGAGTAAGGATTTTTTTAACATGTAGTAAATATAGAGTAACATTCAAATTCCTCTTAATTTTCTTATTCTGACACTGCGCTCAAGAATAAGATGTCTTTCCTTTGTTAACTCTTGAAGCCCAGGGTAAGTTTTACCCCTCAGTTGTATGCCTGGCTAGGTCTATGCTTTTTTGCCAACCCTCTTATTGATCACAGATTCCCAGCACCAATGACTTGCTCGCTCTGCCTTGGTTACTCTACAGAGCTGCTCTATGGAAGATTTTTTCACAAACTGAATGAGGAAAAAGGTCAGTATTTATACCTAAACACTGGTGTCATAAGGATTCCCTTAAAAGGAAATATGTAAGAGTTACAGTATTCTTCCAAATTGTTTCCTTATTTTATTGCTGTCAGTAAAGTTACCATATTTACTAAATCGTATTTATGTCTGACAAAACCAAATGAAGAATGAATATAAATCTACAAAAATGTGTGTGTGCATATGTGCTTTTCTAGACTATTGCACAGATCTTAGAGAGGCATGTAAGAGTAGAAAGTTGCAACTGTAAATCCTCAAGAAAAAGACAGACTACTAGCCTCAGATTTACCCTGCAGAATAAAATAGGCCATTGAAGAGAGATGGCTTTATTAGAGGATGAAGTTGTTAGTTATGCTACATGACTTTGGAGCTTTTGGGCTTATTATCTCTAGTGTAAAACATGACTATATCATCCATAGACACTGAGCAACTATGCAGTTTTGCTTCAGGGTCTATTTTTGTTAGGGAATGACTAGACTGATTAACCAAAATCTGTTGTCCTAGATTTAATTTTCTATATGTCTGAATGACTATTGTTTCAATACAAGACATTTTGATACTTTCAAAGTAACTTTAATCAATATGTGCCATATTTGCTAATTCTGTGTCTGAAAATTAAAAATAAATTATTAATTAAGGGAACCTTTAAAAAAGAATTGCTGTGGCCAAAACTAAGATATTAAAATGTCATCCCATCAATATCTACTCCTAAGAGCTCTTGCTGGACCACTTAATGCTACAGGTTCCTCCTGGAATCTTAATTTTTCACAACATCTTATAATGCAGTAAAAGAGGATATTGTCATCATGTGCTTCAGTACGGAAGGAACTGAATATATGGGAGAGTGTCTTGATTACTTGAATTGTCAAATTATCCCAAAATGTATTCAGTTCTATATGAAGAATTCTCGCTGACTTCAACAGCAATTCCCAGTACTAAACAGACAAAGCACACTTTGTAGCTGCAAGAACTGCAAGAAACCTTTTTTTTTTTTTTTTTTTCAGGTGGGCCCACTTTGAAAAAAGTATAAATTATTCTCAAAAGCTACTCAACACATTTATTTACTGTCTAGTTTTGCAATTTCTATATAAGAAAAACCCTTATGATTTTCTTAGGCCAAAAGTTTAGTAAAGGATACCTTTCATTTTCGAGAAGAAAGCAGGACACCAAACTCTATGTACTTCTTGGTAATTTCAGCTTGAAGGAAAGGGTTTTTTTTCTGGAGTTTAAATCACAATTGATAATCTATCAGTGTTTGCAGAATTTGCAAAACAAATAAATATAGTAAACTATGGCAATATTTGACCTATATGTGTGCTGTGTACCATAAATAAAGTAGGCTAAAAACTGGAATATAAGAAATAGATTATAATAACTCAATGCACACCTGTAGTGCCACCTAAATACAGGCAGTTGTGCAAGAAAGTTAAAGCACACTCCTGGAAAATATGTTGATTGAACATAGTATCATCCCCATCCAACGTAATTGCAGGTAAATTTATTAAATGGGAAGCTGCTAACTTATTGCTATTCTATCATATTGCTTTGAATGAGATTCTTGCAATTAAACTTTTGAAATGACCTTCAGCTTTTCAAAAGAAAAATTTAAATTCAAGCCTAAGAAAAAAACAAACTCAAAAGTTGCAGTAAAAGTTCTTGTTTGCTTATCAAATTTCACATGTGAATCACAGATTTCGAGCTAGCTTTTATTTCATTGGTTATATCGGATTTATATTTCGTCTTATACACATCACTTGCAAGATGTCTCAGTATTTTGTTATTGAAGTTGTTTTCTTATTTCTGACATGACTTAATAAGTGAAAGATTCCAAGTGAAATCTTGTTCAGTGTTGCTACTAAGTTGGTACACACAAACTATTGAGCTTTTACAGGAGCTGAGTTTCAGCACCAAGTACCTAGTTCTGAAGAGTGGTATTGTTTTATATCCAAATAGTAAGAACAAGTGGATAACACTGTCTATGCTGCCTGAAAACTTCCAGTCTCTTAATTTTAATTTTATTTGCTCTCTTCCTAAAGAGTCCAAAACATGTATAAGGGTCCAAAGACAGCACGAAGTAGAACCATATAGTCATGCTAAAGACAAGTAATTCAGGCTATCAACTTTTACCATAAAAACACTTAAAACAGGTTATTTCATATCTCAATGTCTTTACCACTGAATATTAATGGTTCTGAATTCTAGCATCACATCCTGTGTAAAATTTTGTAATTTAGTAACAGATGCTCATATTTGGTCCTTGTTGATGACAGTAAGTGTTGCATAGGATCTTGCATACAAATCACTTGACTGATTCTGGAAACAGATGCAGAACACAGGGATGCAGGAATGTCAGGGGCATGGCAGAAGGCCATGAGTTCTAAGTTCTAAGAGTTCTAAGGCCTTGATCTTCTGTCTCCTAACCCTCAACAGTTAATAGACAAGTAAGGCAGGCATCCAATGTAAGAATATTACAGTGCTAGTGCTGAAAAACAGAGGGATTAGATTTATGATAAGTCTGAATCTAGATGGCAACTGTTGAGGAGTTTCGGCACCATTGCATTCTGCCTGTTAGATAAAGAACAGGTGCAAATACTGTGCAGATATTACACCTTATAACAACTCCCCCACTTCTACAAAATTGTCACAGTTTGACTCAGGTTCGACAACAATGCTCTCGATCTCCTCCCCCTCCCACCCAGGTAGGGAAGGAGAGAGAGAAAAAGAGAGAGACTTGGCTGGATTGAAAACTAAACTACACAGCTTTAATTAAGACACTAATGAATGATACAAGAAAATATATACAATTATGTACAGATATGTTCAGGAATGGGCAAAAAGCCTCTCGCCTCCCCCCACCCCAGCAACTCCCACAGCACTTCCCTGAACTGGGAAGAGTCCCGAGGAATCCCGGAGCTGCTGCTGGAGAAAGCAGAGAGTTATGGGGGTCACGAGAGATCAAGCCTGAGGATCGACGGTGACGGATGAACAGAGTCCTCCCTGGACGCCGGCCATGGACGGAAGAGAAGGGGAGAAGAAAAAGGAAGGAAGTTGTCTTCTGTGATCTCTGACCTTCCTCTGAGCTTACGTAGATATATGGAATGGAATATCTTTGGCCAATTTTGCTGTCCATCTAACTCAGCCTCCTACGGGGGGGTCACAGATCTCCCCATAGTGTCTGAGCCGGCAGAGTGCAGGTGCAGCCTTGAAGCCTCAGTAGTTAGAAAAACATTCCACTGTCTTATCAGCCTAGCAGAACACACTGTTGCTAGTTACAAGAAAGCTTACTGAAGGAAAAAAAAACTCAGTAAAAAGAAAAATTGGCTTCATCCTGGCTCAAACCAGGACAAAAATGTACAGGCTTATTTGGTATTTTGGCTTTAGAATGGAGAGGTTCAAATCATATTAGGGTTGCTTGTAGCATAAATACTTCCTGTGTGCATTCATAGGTTAAAAAAAAACAACACAACAAAAACGAAAACAAAGCAACCAAACCTCCTATCAAACAACCCTGTAGAGAACAAAAATCCCAATGACCTCACTAGGGTCAAAATTTCAGATCTGGAATTAAGACACCAAAATGACTGCTTTTTCTACAGAGCCCAAAGAGTTTTATGTTTCTCAAACCTTTCCTTAGCTCATGCATTCAGCTCTGCACAGAATATCACCTTCAGTGCCTAATAATCAGTTTTCATCTGAGAATAATGAGACAAAGAAGCATCTTACAATGTGATTACCAACCTGCCAAGAAACTCTCTTTTTGGAATTGAAAATATTATAATTCGTTTTCAAGCTTTTCAAGGAAGAGACTTTAAACACATCACTGATCGCTAAGCGTTGTTTAAGTTGTCTTGTAATTTGAAGTTCCTTTTTATGACACATCTGAAATAGGTCTTGAGGAGGCCATAGAAAAAGAATACCATCTCTTTAAAAAAATCAATAGCTCTCGAGGCCCAGGATGGCCTCTGTGCTGAGATTAATAAAGCTTGACTATATATTCTGAATGCAAGCAATGACTTCTATTACAAGGGGAAAAATGAAAAAGCTGCTATTACTGACATAGTCAATAGATTGTACCTCAGTGTGTACTGTACTTTCTACATTTTTAATACAAATGTGTTCAGTTTCAGAGATGGGACCATCATCACCATTCATTTTACTTGAGGCAATAATCTGAGAAGTTTCATCTTGTGTAATGAATAAATAACCTGTCTTTAAAACCATTTACTTAGATTGCTTTTCCCAAATGCTTATTTAGAGGTGCTCTGGAAGGTGCCATAGAGGAAGACAGCCAGGTTATAAGGATTTTATGAAATGTAGTTGCTTTATTTCATACATGATACAATTGTTTGTGGGTATTTTTGTTCTGCTGTTTTCAGAACTAGTATAATGGCAGCCTTGTGCCGTGGCAGAATGCTATGATTTAATGCGATTACTGGTAAAATGTGGCTTGAGGACCCCCTGGTTCTCAGTGTTCTTTGTGGTCATGAAGACCTGCCAGAAGAGGCTGATAAGCTTTTCATCATGGCTGGCAATTACAACTCTTTCAATGAGTGACTTATCTTTCTCTTCTGTCATATTTTTTTGGACTTGAAGGAATGGAAGACATCTTCTCTCTACAAATACAAACGCAGAGATCCCTATAATCTTTTTAGCACCCACTCATACTAAGGAATTATCTTCTTTGTGTAAATCAGGGAATTGTCAGAGTTGGAAGGGACCTCTAAAGATCATGCAGTCCCACTCCCCTGCTAAAGCAGGATCACCCAGAGCACATTACTCAGGGCTGCATCTGGGTAGGTCTTGAATATCTCCAGAGATGAGGGCTCCACAACCTCACCGGGCAGCCTGTTCCAGTGCTTTGTCACCCTCACAGCAAAGAAGTGTTTCCTACTATTTAAGTGGAACTTCCTGTGTTCCAGCTTGTGCCCGTTGCCCCTCATCCTGTTGCTGGGAAATACTGAAAAGAGTCTGGCTCCATCCTCCTTGCATGCATCCTTTAGATACTTGCAGGCATTAATGAGGTCTCCCCTCAGGAGGATGTCAGATGGCACTTAATTATAAAATGAGACACTGAGTTAAATTATGCCTTGTGTGGTCATTTTTCTGTGTCTTGGCAAAAGCACTTGTGTGAACAAACCTTTTCAATCTGTTCAGGAGGGTGGGGAAGGAAGCATATATTGCATAGCTAACTTATAGGAACATAAAAAAGAGAAATAATCGGCAAACTGAATTACTTCTAATAATATCTCATATTGAAGGAGGTGTTTTGTACTCATCTTATGTCTGGCTATAACAGGTGGTTTTTTTTAACATGATCAGAACAATGGGCCTGATATACCTGTAGAGCCTCTTTTACATCAGCACAAATGTGCTGATTTCATTGGAGTGACCTTTGATTTACACAGCTGTAAAGAAAGAAAAATCAGGCTGTAAATATGTAAGGGGGGGAAAGCATAACTGTCTTGACTTCTAGAGAGTCTGAGTACAAAACAGGGGAAGATTTATTTAGAGTGGCTCCGGGGTTGTAGCTAGTATAATAGGCTGTAACAGAGTGCGGGGAATTTGGGCTGACTGGAAACAGCATGTGCTACTGTTCTGTGGCTCAACTACCCCTGGCTCAGGGTGACAACTCCACTGGTGAACAGGTAGATATTTCTGACTATAAAGAAAGAGGTGGAAACGAAGTTATTACACCATTCATGCTTTCCTAATTCTATACTCTTCTAGTGCTAGACCTCAGTTATAACTCAGAAAAATCTTCCCCTCCTGAGATCCCCCACTTCAAATGGCAGATTTTGAAGTCAAACCTGAAAGTTTCTTCTTTCTCTATTCGGCAAAAACTCTTTTCCCTATTAAGGGTGCTATGTGTAAAGCCTTCTGCAATGCTTCCTTTAGGTCATCCAGGGAAACCTAATTTAGAAATATTACAGAAAGAAAAACTTAACATTTTCTGTCCTAGAACTCAGCACTGATCTGATTACTTTTGACTGTGATTCCAGGTTATCTACCTAATTTATCTACAGTGTTATTACCAACATGTGTTTTCCCAAGAGGAACTTATTAATTTGGTTGTTGCCCTGAGGAAATCTAAACAACAACAAAAAAGATTAAATACCAGAATTCTTTGTCATATAAAGGAACACCACATAGACAATAAATGACAAGCTTGTGTTTAGAAGAGCGTTGAAATCAAAGTATTTTCAGTCTGAACTTCTCAATATAAATTGCTCATTTCAAACTGTAATAATCTGCATAATTAGATCACGGAGTTTCAGCATCTGGGCTGCATGTCAGTCTGTTTAAGTGGTGTTGGTGAGAGCTGTGGGCAATAGGAACAAGGACAGAAAATGATGCCACCTACAGAGCTCCTGATGGACAGACTCTCCACTCCTGCATTTCCTATGTTCTGTTGGAGAGAGGTGCTGTTGTTCTGCTGCTTTCCCATCTCTCCTCTCTGTGGCTCTTCCATGGGCACTGAACTTATCAGACCTGGAGCAGTGGTGACTGTTCTGATGGTGACATAGTTTCCATCTTTTGCCTCCCGTGCAGCAGGGTGGCTGTGAGAAAATACAGCCTTGGGCTGCAAGTAGTGATTGCCCACCCATTTCATTTGAAGCACAACCATCTAGTGACAGCATTTCTTCAGCTGGAGATAACATGGCAGATAAAATGGGGTTCTGTGAATCACACACCACGTATGTGTGCAAAAGGATTGTTTTAATTTCTAATTGAGTGAGTATGTCAGACCAGCAGACCTGAGGTCCCTTCCAGTGCCTTCCACTGTGGAAAGGCAATGTAAAAAAATTCTTAGCAAATGGTCTTGTGCTGCCCTCCCTGCTGTTCCTTAATCCTTTCCCTTTGGATTTAATGAGTAAACAGCTAAAAGCTTAATTGTGATAGATACGTAATTGGTGCAGTACAAACTTAGATATTTTGAAAGAAGATTCAGACAGTGATTGCTAGCATGTTTTATAAAGGTTCACAAATTGTTATGGAAAATGGTGAGTTACATGGATCAAAATTAACTCTATAGTTTCTTTGGTAGCCATATTGTAAATTAGCTTGTTTTAACATAATGAAAACTATAGAACATCTTGTTGAAAAAATTGGTTTGATATGTGATTTTTGTTGGAGAACAATGTAATTATTCCTTCTTATTTAATACCTTTAGTTTGTAGATGTATTTTTGTTACTAATGAGTGAAATTCAATAAAATTCAGGTGTGAGTTTCAAGTTTTACTACAGGTAATAGATAATTACTACAGGTAATATTACAGGTCTTAGAGATCTTAGTCTTTTGGAAGCAAAGTGTGAATGAAGAGCCTGAGCAGCTTCTATTATAACTGAGAACCAGATAATCAAATATATCTGGTGTTTTGAAGTATAGATGTCTTTCTTTATATTTTTAAAGAAATAAGCTCTTTTGAAAACACAGTTTTGCTAAAAGAATTTAAAAATAAATATATATATATATAAAAACCTGGGTGATGCTCTAATACTCTACTGGAGTTTTCCAACATGCACAGTCAGAGATTGTTGCTTATCTTATTTTACATATCCCAGAAGGAATTTAGGGGGAAAAAAAAAAAAAATGTCATTGAGTAATATCTCTACTAGTGCCATAAATCAGAGACTTATTAGCATACAAATGAAAACTCACACCAAAGTGCAGTAAAAATAAGAGTGCCCTAATTTAGGGATCGACATGGAAAAATATGACCTTAGGTTTTCAACCAGAAGTAAATCAGAAATTGGAAGATACATTCTTTTGAGAGAGATCTTCTCTGTATTCGTTGTTGGGTTTTTGATTTGCTTGTTATTTTAACTATGAACACATTCACAGAAGGATGAAATTCACTTGTCTTTGAGATCATGCCTGCAAACAATTCATTTAAATCTTATAACTGATAGTATAAAAAAATAAATATTCATAGATAAATCACATCAACAAGTTGTGTTTGTGACCTATAGCAACTTTAATTGAGAAAGGTGTGTTGAGATGTGTGGAAAAGAACACTGCAAAAGATAGAAGTGAACTCTGTAATTTCTGTTAACCTGTTGTTTTTCAAAAGAGGCAGTGGTGAATTCAGAGACAACAAAATCAAAGTTCCTCAAGACTGATGTTGGCCTTCTTAGTAAAAACCCCTGTGATCTGGAACAAAGTGATGAAAGCCCCAACGTTTTAAAATATTGCAACAAATTCTGAAACTAATTTGTAGGGTCAGTATTGGAGTTCAGATACACAAGTGGCCATTTTGGAGTTAGAATACTAAACTAAATCTAAGCTACAGTGGTCAAGGCGACACCATCTAATTAAAGGTCTAAGGAAGGAGTTGCACCTACAGGGAACAGATGAAAAAGCTTCCAGATGAAACAGATTGGAAGGCTGCAAATGAGATGTGTAATTTTTATTAAAAGAGAGAGAGCAATTTTCCCTGTAGTAAGGTCATCAGATGAAAAGGGAATATGTGCAAAGTTTTTAGAAATAGAATGTATTATTTAGAACAGCCCTTTTAATTTTTTAGTCTCTGAATGGGAGTGTAACTTTAATTACTCATTTGCTCCTTCCAGTGAAGGCTCTGGGCTTGGGTTTGTGGTTTTTTGGTTTTTTTAGCCTTAGCTCATTTTTGTAGTCTTTCAGCACCCCAGTAGTCCTGTTGACTTTGTTCCCACTTAAGTAAGCATTACTGAATCTGTGTAAAGATTATTGAATCAGGCTGAAAGCTGATTATAAATGTGTACGAAAACCTGTATAAATGGACATAAGGGATATTTTTACATAAATCAAAGAAGAGTGACTTTTAAAGTAATTTGAATGAGCTGCATATTGAGTAGATTTGTTGGCAAGCTAATATCATTACTGTTTGAAATTACATCTCCATTACAACATCTATTGCTGTGTATGTAGGTCATCACAGCAGTTTCAATGACAATGTGTTTTTATGGTCCAGTTTAATTTGGCTGAGATAAAACTGTGCATTGGTGGCACCATCCTGTCCTGATTGAAGACTGAGCAAAGATAATGCCAGTGGATTTAAAGGTCACAAGATTATTAAGGAAGAATTAGTCAGAGATCTGATCAGCAGATTTTCTTCAGCTGGCCAACACAGACTTTCTCTGTTCCCAAGACAGGTCCTCCTGGAAAAAAAGATACAAGTACTTGTATTCAGTGATCTAGTCAGAATTAGATGAGGGGAAAAAACCCAAACAAACAAAAAACAAACAAACAAAACCAAAACAAAACAAATTTCCCTTAATTTTCTGTTTATATACGTAAGTATCTTAATCTTTAGTCAGAAAGCAAGCCAAGGTTTTCTCAGACTTACTCTAAGCTCCTTTGCTGCCATTAAATCCTCTGATTTTCTTGCCTGAAAGTTTGAAGTGATGCACCATTGCTAACAAGGGAAATTTAAAGTTTGAAATTGGCTCCAATTTGAGACTTCAATTAGAAGTGCCTTAACTACAATCAACCCCCACAGTGTTTCACAAACAGCTATGATTAATTTGATTGTATCAAGCTTCAATCACCACTTCAGATTCTCAGATTAGTTTTGCAAGAATGTTTCAGATGATGCCAAAGGAGGAATGGGAAGAACCTAAGACAAAAATAGAAATCAGTATGGAGGAAACTGCTATAGAGCAGAGGGAGAGAAGGAGGGTTACCACACATATGCTTGTGAGAGAGGGTCTGGTACTGGCAGAAGCCTACTGGTTGCTGAAATCAAAGATGTTTTGGAATGGTGCAACAGACCAAAGAGATTAATCTTCAGTCTGCTTTTTGGTTGAAGTTAATTTCTGCATGCAAAATTTCTTCTGTCCTGCTTCCATGTCTGATCCCTAATATTATAATTTATTTTATTTCTCAGACCATTTTATTTGCTCAGTCATAATTCTTCTGCATCTCTTCACTAGAAACAGAGTATAACTTCTTGGAGGCTATATAGCTGAGCTGACTATGTCCTAGCAACAAGGAATCAAAATCAGTGAATTGGGCAAATTTTCTGCCATAAAGGCAATAATAAACTACAATGGAGCCTTCTGGTCTGGATAACCTTAGACTTCTGAAGAGATGCACCCCAAAAATTACATGAGAGATTCAGGTCAGAGGCTCAGCCTACAGCTGTGGAAGGAGTTGTTAAGAGATGTTTGGTGGAAATACGCTTAATATCAGCTTCCCTTTAAGAAGTTCAAGTCCTCTCAAACTATAACTGCCTTTTGAACAAAGAAGAATCTATACAGAAATAACAAAATATGCACTCTGCATTGTTAGTATTCTGAAGAAGATTATACTGTTGCATATTTTATATTTTCAGTATATTACACAATCAAACTTTGCATAATTCACTAAGAATGTTATAGCAATATGTTAAAGGTTACACTTCCCAATAGTAAACAAGCATGGTGTCATCAAAGGTGACACATCATACCCATTTCCTGTCTGGTTGCATTATGGAGGGGAAAATCTCATTCAACACAAATTCTATCCTTGTATAGTGTCCAGGAAGGGGGACAGAGTGCTGAATTGAACATCAAATGAGTAATATCTAAATGTTGGCTTTTAAGAAAATGTTTCCTGCAGAGCTACTTAAAACTCATCCTTTGAGATTTGTGGGAATGTGAGTAGGTGAAGGTATTATAAAAATGAAATAGTTTTAGTTTACCCTGAGGTAGGCTGTGAAGTGTGAAAGCTATGCCAAAATTTGAGGGTAAATAGGTTTAGTCCATTATTTTTCATATAGTCTTTGAATTTTGCCAACTGGTTATAGTGCCATCACATGATTCTCTTAAATTCAGTCTACTCTGAGCAGTGTTTAAGGGAGCTGCTAAACTACTAGCAGTATGGCACTGCACCTGCTGTGGCATATAGAGATGACAGAAACTCAGCAGTTGATCATATATTTAACGTACAGTTCAGGTATTATGTATGGCTTGAAAAAAAACCAGCTTATTAGAATCCAAATGGTTTTATCATTCTTCCCAATTCATGCATTTCTACATCATAGTACACAAACCTGCTTTGTTAGGTTAGGAGTTCTTCTCTAAGGAATCCTAGGGAGAAATTTATAGAGGACATGAACTCTGTCTTTTAAGGTGTAGATATATTTTTTGAAGTATTGTGGTGTGCATTAATAAAAATGTGTCTAGCAGGTCTAGGAAGGTTTTCCTCCCCCTCTACTTTGCCCTGGTGAGACCACACCTGGAATACTGTATCAAGTTTTGGCCTCCCCCATTCAAGAGAGTCCAGGATTTACTGGAGGAAGTCCCTTCAAACCCCTAATATTCTATGGCTCTATGATTCTGTCATTCTGTTATTAATCTGGCCAGATTTGGGTAGTAACTATTTGATCATAGGGTGCAGAAAGTGTAATATAACTAGTGGCATTAGTTACGCCTCTATCTCTGGGATGGAACAGAATATCTGTTTATAAAACAGATTAATTGAATATGCACTGTAAAAACTTCTCAGATTTCTTATTAGCAATATTACCAGTAGTAAATTAAAGTGTATCTAGTGTTTTATATGGAACATTCATTTAAAAAGAAAAAAAAAGTCTGTACTGAAAATGAGGTATGCAAAATCAGTCATTTGTTAATTAAAGGTAAATGACAATTCACACTGAAACACCTGCACATCCTCTTACCAAAGAACCAAAATATTTTCACACATATTATGTACATTAACCTACATGATCGCATTTGCTTGAGTGCATCATCTAGTGCATGTAGTGAGAATGTCATGTGATGTAATCATCAGGGAATTAAAAGTGACACAACACAGGGGAAATGTGCAGAATTAGGAACCTGTTAGAATTTCAGCTGTAAAATACTTGAGTCAAATGTAGCAGGAATAACTTAAGTCAACACTAAAATACTCATTTTTTAACAAAAAGCTTTACAGAATATCATGTGAGCCTTCCATTGTGATTCAAGGTAAAACCAAGGGAAGCTGAGTGGTTTTGCCAATCTATTGGTCTATAACAAATAAATAAGATTAAAGTGACATTCCCGTAGACCAGTTAATCATGAACAGTTACTTTTCCATACACGTTTTATCTTTGTAAGGATGTTCCCATAAGCTACAAGTGTTTTCTTTGTATTCATGCCAAGTTGCATGGATGTGCTTAACAAACTGAGGTAGTTCATGCCAGAGTTGTGACAGGCTGTTAAAACTCAGAGTGAAATACTTTAAGCATCCGTTTTGCAACTGGCAGGAATACTGTGGGCTGATAAACACTGATGATTGTCAGCAGCTAAAAAAAACCCAACACCTTGGGGCTTTAATTTATGTAAAGAACAGGTATATCAATGATGCAGAGTTAATTTGGCTAAATGTACATTTTAATTCCAAAATGTTGGAAAAAAGAACAGTTGTCAGAGATTTATTTACCGTTCCTTGTAGTTGTGTAAACTGGACTGGCAAGGGGAAATCATAAAAGGATCACCCTTCTTTTCTTTTCATCTAATACCGACTGATCTCTTCAGTGAACTAATCATTCTGGACTGTGATTATTGAAATGGCAGGATAAATTGCACACCTTACGTTAATGAAGAGCTCTGAGATTTGACAATTTTATTTCCTTTGACATATACCAAAAGTTTCTAGTGCTTGCTTCAGTTTCAGGCCATTACAGGAGCTGCTGCAGGAATGGAGGAATAACTTCACTTAAAAGTGATGAGTTTGCCAGGGAATTACACAATCATCCTATCAATCAGAAATGTATTTCCTTTCAAGTGCAGTAATTAAATAAAGAATGGTATAATTAAGTTCACAAATAAGAAATACAAACAAAAGGAACAGAAACTTCTCAGTGAACGAGGGAAAGCAAGAGATTAAAACCTGGGCTATGATCTGGAAGAGGTTTGTAATTGTGTTGTTGCCTGAGTGTTGACTGGCTGATTGAACAGCCTTGGAGGTGTCCACAAGCTGTCAGGCCAGGGAATTGGAGTTAATGGACAGCTAATATCATGATTGAATGGTAAAAGTGGAGCCTGATCTCCCTGAGGATGAAAAATCAATAGTCTATTAGATTTGTCAGGATGACAGGGAGAGAAAAAAGTGAAAGTGTGTTGTATTTGCTTGCATTATCAGGGCTGCTCTAATTAAGCACCCACCTCAAGATGGAGGGGAACATGGAGAATTGGAGTAGTAATGAGATTCAGGCTTCAAGCAAATGAACTAACTGCAGCATAAGGCATGCTGACAGACAATTAAACCTCTTTATCAATGCCTCTTCTTTCCAGAAATAAGATCTCATATGGCAGCTATAAAATATAACTGAGCCTGGTATGGTCATAAATCTTCCTGCAGCTCGTGGTTGTGTGCATTGTTGTTTAAGATGTTTTGGAGATGCTGCACAAAAATTCTAGATGAATAGCCTATATCTGAGCTTTACTAAGTGAATGTTTCTGCTCCTGTGAGCATGTGTGCTGCCTAGAACTACTCTGTATCCTGTGCTCTTTCACTATTAACTACTGATATCCAGAATGACACTCCTGAAGTGCTGATATATCGCACATTGCATCTGCTTACAGAGCAGCCAGTTCAGTGACACAAGGCAGCTCTCATTCTTCTTCTCCTTTTCCTTCTTGCTATCCAGGAGGTAACTGATCTGCCCAAGCCAATCTACACACAAATGTCTTACCCAAACCTGATAGTAAGTGTGATACTTCTGCCACTGGGGACATTAAGAATGAGCCCACATTCCCTAGAATTCAGGGCTGCACAAAACCCTTTGCTCCATCCCTGAGGTGATTGCTATTGACTGGAGGAAATTGAAGCCAATCTTCTGTGTTCTCTGTTTCTTAGAAGCAGAAGGTAGTAAGTATTACACAAAGTTAACTGCAATTTGAAATTGAAAGTATATAATTTGGGTTCTTAATACCCTTCGCCTGCCATTTTGATTAAGTTAATTGTACTATTAGTTGCTGAATGCTTCAAATGACAAAACCAAGAAAAGGTTCTACATAAACTTACCCATTGCCATGAATTAACTTCATATTTTTGCAGTAATGTGTGAGAGAATTTGCAAACACTTTGCAAAACTTCTTTGATCAGAGAGAATGGTTTTATATTGAGTGACTTCTTTGCCAGGGCACTTGTAAATGATAATCTGCACTATATTCCTAAGTAGTCTCAGAAGCAAGACCACCTGTTTATTGCTCTTTGTTGCATTTCTGTGGGTAGGTGTTTCTATTAGATGTATAAAACCAGGGAAAATTTCTGTAAATAAAGTCACTAGTGCCAATTTGTTCTACCCTACTCTATGTTTCCATTATTATTTCTATAATATATACCAGAATATGAATGTAAATAATTTTATGTATCTAAAGAGGTATATGAGGTATTTTCAAAGCAATAGAGCTATACATATGAGCCAGCTGTTTCTTTCACACACGTGTTCTTTGTAGCTGAATGCTCCTTTGGTTTCCTTCCCATCATTATGGATTTGGTTTAATTGGAAGTTATTAAATTCAGTTCCGCTCTTTACTACACCCTATTTGAATCTGCCTCCATTTAAAGATCCACTGCTTTGGTTAAACTAGGCTTAATATAAAGAAATCAAGTTCAAACTACAGCTCCTTTCAGTCTGAGCTCAATACAGGTTCAAAAATAGGGTAGCTGAAAGACCAGATTTTCTTCACAAGAAAATACCTTGTTGTTTGATCTCCTTTCTTTTTTTATAAGGATTTTATTACATATTGTGGTGATTATGCTTTAATTTATTACATAGGTGCATATCATCTATGAAGAAAACCATCTGATTTTCTAATATATATTGAGAATGTTACTAGCATTTGTTTTGATTAGTAGATTAAATAAATGACAAGTGACAAAGTGGTTTAAAATAGAGTGCCTTGTACAACCTGCCTTCACATCTGTTGTGGTTTAGAATAAAAACAGATATGAGTACAATGACCTTGATCTAATCTTTGGAGAATGTTCATAGAGCATTAAAAGTTTACAAAGTGTCATGATGAGGTGAACTAATAGACTCATAGGAAGATACAAAGCAAGTGCCCGAGTCTGAAATTATTCGACGTTTTCTGGTATGTCATGAATATCTGGCTAAGGGGGTGGAACTGCTGGGAATTGAATGCTTACTCTGTGACACCCTCTGGCCCTGGTCAGCATTTCATTAACTCAGGTCTTAAAGTAGCATAGACTTGAGTTCAGGTCTTACTGAAGAGTTTTCTAATATAGTTTGTACAATGCTTATTTCTGTTTTCTTTTTACAGGAACTGGTCAATACTTTGTTGCTATATCATTTGCAGAATAAAACTTGAATTTTGCATCCATTGAAAGAAGTGTATCATTGTAGGCTAATGCAAACGTGTCTTTATATATGGTTGGTTTGACATGCTGGTGTTTCAGTGATGTTTCTTAGCATCCCAGTTTTCAGTGTATGCTGTTGAGAAATCAGTCCTACTGTGATAGAGTAAATGTTTTAGTGCTCTACAGGAATGCAGGAAAGTGGACCTTTCATTGTATGGATAAAGTAGCTAATACTCAGTCTTTATTTAGGTTACTCTTTCCATACAAGAAGAATTAAAATAATATTGCAGAACTTCTAACTTTTTCCTTTAAAATAGTTTTAGAATAATTTTGGCTTTTGTCAAGCAGAATTCCTTTGACAGTCTTCAGTAAGATACTTTTGATTTTGTCTTCACTTGGAACTAGCTTCTTAGAAGAGAATTTTACAATCTAATGTTCCAACAGTGATGAAGGTGAACAATTTTTTTAAAGGCACATGGGTTTTATTTTCAGTGAAATTTGTGTTTAAATTACATTGCAAACACAATGCAGCTGTAAGGGATCATTCTGTAATTTTACAAATCAGAACAGGTATGAAATAAAAGGTTTTTTTCATTTCAAGTGCTGATCAGTTTAGAATTGGTTTTTACTTTAGATTTTATTGTAGCTCTTCCTGAACTCCCAGATAATCCCTTGCTGAGGCTAACCAGCAGCTTGTGAATTTATCAGACAGTCTAAACCAAAGGTCATTTAAGCAGGCAAAAGTCTTTCCACTTGCTACACTGCATTATCAGACAACATCCATAGTTTTTTAGTTTCCATATCTGTCCTTCCTCACACCTGGGAATGATTTCCTTTATGTGCTGTATTTTTTTTTTTTTCCCCAGATCCTATATTAGTAGGTTCAATTGATGTTTTTAAAATCCTGCTTTTAGATTTAGATCTCAGGACTACAGATGAGTTCAAATCAGTTTTGGTTGTAAATAATGCTAAGCATTTCCACAACTTGAAAGAACTGAAGTAATAAAAAAGATCAGGCCATGAGTGACAACATTAAAACCTTACTCACTAGATTGAAAAGGTTATAAAGTTACAATTTTATGTGTGTGTACTCCAAAATTTTAAAGCAGAATATAGATAATTCTAGTAGCTCTATAAATACTTAAATGAGCTCTTCAGGCCTGTTTTTCTGATACTACATTCATTGCAGCTATAAATTTAAACTAGACTGTGTCAAAGGAACAAGTGCAGTTTGTTGCAAAAAGGAAAATTTAAACCCATTCCTTTTTCTTCATAAATTATTAGACATATAAAATGGGTTATTTTCCCCTAAATTTTGAATTCATTTAATGTCAGGTTCAGTGCCATCTGGATACATGGTTTTAAGCACTTCTCAAAGAGGGCTTACTCAGCTAATTTTTGCTTCAGTTCAAGCAAAAAATCCTTCTTAAACAAGTTCTCACTGTTTGCAGAGAGAGACATCTTGAGCATGCTGACCACTTTGTGTTTAAGATCATAAATCACATCCTATTAGGCACATTAGAAAACAAATTGTTCTTTTCAAATTATACTTTATGGAATATTAGACATGATGCGGCATAATGGAGCTAAATCTTCAGTGAATATATTTTGTATAAAATGGATCAAATTGATGTTTAAGGAAGAAAGAAGTTAAGTGCTCTGTACACAGTGCATTCTGCAATGCAATTTGTGAGCATTTCATTCATAGCAACTGGGATTTTTCCAGCTGCATTCAGCTGAGATGATCTGACTTTGGATTTGAGTTCAGATGCTACCTTCTCCCCAGTCTTTTTAGTGTATTTATGTGATCTTTCTATTTTAAACAGAGAATATTTAGTTGTCTAGGTTGTGAAAACAATATCTAATAGCAGTTTACCTTGCATCCTAAAGAAATGGAAAGAGATTATTTCACTTTTTTTCCCAAAGACCCAGCTCCTCTTGATATTGCACATGCTTGTTATCTCTAGTATGTGGCCTTAATGAATGCTTTATCTTTGGCAGTAATGTGCAGAGCATAAGTGCTATTGGCCTTGGAGGGCTTTTTGACTTAATTTACTGGATGTGAAGCCTCTGTTTCCAATAATTAATTATGTTTCAAAACCATCTCTGGGAATATAAAGTGTGCACCTGAGGCTGGCTTTTATTTATTTCCAATCAATTTTGAAGCCACACTGTTTTCTGACGTGAATAAATAGATATTAGCCCACCTTTTTTCTATCCCACACCCAGCTCTTACTCCTAATATTTAAAGCATGAATAAAATCAATATAATCACATATTGATTTGTATAACATCTCTTGCATGCTTCAAAGTGCATAGCAGAATTAGAAATCGTGTTAAACTCAAAAAATAATTTGATGGCTGATTACGCTAAGTATTTAATCATTACAAAAAGCCCAACACTAACAAATGCTTCAGATGAATCTCTCATACCAAAATTGATTCTCTTGCACTGGATTTCAGACTTTGTAAAGTGTATATTAAAGAGCTTAACTACTAAATTAGAAGACAAGATAACTGGAATGTAGATAAATGAACATTGCTGAGAGAATTTTAATAAGATTTTTACCTAATTATTTACTCTCTACTGTGTACTAAAAATGAGCAAAACCAACTCCATGGAAATACAGGATTTTGAATGGGTTATTTTTGTGTAACTAAGAGCAGGGGGTGTGTGTCTGCATTTATTTGTGTCTCATATTGAAGTTGCAAGGTATTTTGGCAGGTTGTGTCATTCATTAGACATTGGACTAAGAGGATAATTGTCTTGGTTGGGAACTCTGCCCACTCAGTTGGGACAGCAAGAAGAAAGGAAGAGCTTCAAATACTTTTTACCTAGTTCATGTTCCTGTGCAGTGAAAGCCCACTGTAGTTACTGCCTAGCTTTGGTCTTTTTTCTACCCAGCTGGACAAATAGGGTAAAAACCCAGGTGAAAAAGCAATGCTGTAAATCTCCTTTATCACTTCCTATGAAAGCTAAACCTACAGCCCGCAAAATATATGTGCTTTACTTCACGGGCCTAAGTCATCCTCTTGAAATCGATGGGACTTCTGAGGGGCATAGATTCAAACAAGGGCATCGCTCCATACAGGGCCTGGATCAAGATTTAGGGATGCACTGTGTTTGCCTCACTGAGAAATGCTGGCCACCAAAAGCATATGAAGATTGTGGATTCAGGCCTCATGGCAGCTTGTTTGTTTAGGTTGTGGAACAGGCTGCACCGCAGACAGGGTGAGGCAGGGGGAGATGGTGCCCAGGAGGGAAGTGGGTGAAGATTGTGAATGAGGAGGGAGCATACAGCACAGGAAGAACAAAGGGATGCTCAGCAGGATGCTCCTTCAGGATTCTGGACCAGAGAAAGGAAATTTTATTGGAAGCTTGCCACAATCCAGAAAGCTACACCAAATTTGAGGGACAAGACCAGCCTGGAAGGGCAGAGAAGGAATGGAGAATTTTCCTA
>NW_009954321.1:383448-398960 GCF_000747805.2 Chaetura pelagica | reverse complement strand
TCTTATTCTGGTTCTTATTCTAATGATATTTGGCCTTTTTAATTTCAAGAGATTGTCTTTTCTGTGAACTCACTGTAAGAGAAATGTCTAGGAAGATTTACTTCAGAATGTTAGCCAAGTTAAAGTCCTGTTACAAGCCATTGAGGTGATCTAGTTTTATTACTTCAGGACACTTTTTATAAGGAAATGTAATACATGCTGCAGTGCTTTGTGGAATCTGGGCAACCTTCTTCATTCCTGTCTGAGCACTTGGTAGGCAAATGCCATGGATGCAGAGTTGTAATACATGTTGGTATTTTAGCTGCAGTGCAAGGATATAAGATTTTTTTAATATTGATCTGGCTTCATCTGCTTAGGTGACCTCTAGCATGAACGCCGTATTTAGCTGTGAACTTTGCTTTCTGCTTTCTTTAATCTAAAGAGCCCAAATTATTTTGGGTGTGTGTGTAGCATAAGCCTCATCTAGCACATGTTGGTACAAAGGAGCTCAACATCAGAGACCCAAAGTATATTTTTTTTTCCTTCCAAGTACTATCAGAACGAACAGTAGGACCAAAGGCTCTTATTGAAAATAATTCCTTAAATAATCACTTACCTTGAAGGCATTTGATCTGTATGATCTGAAGGAAACTGCTGATAACTTCAGAGAAATAGAAAACTGTGCTGAAAATCAGTTTCTCCTGGGGACTGAAGTCCTGTCAGTCACATGGTGGATTAGAGGCTTGGCAGCTCGCCAGCCCATCAGACAGCGTGTCAGTTCTTTGATGCCAATTGCATTAGCTTTCCTCTACTAATGTGCTGCGTAGCCTGGGAAATGAAAGAATGAAGGTCAACATACCAGCACGTACGACTGGTATAGCAGGGGCTGCTCGTAATGTGCAGGAGAATGAAAATGCTTCACAGTCCAAGCTGCAGGCTGGTGACCTTCTCTATGCCCAAGGTCCTGAGGTTTTGTCCTCCAGTCCTGAGTGCAACGAGTGCTTGTCAGAGCCCTGTCCCAGGATGCAATTTACTCTGGAATTCCCAAACAGACACAGTTTGCCTTCAATCGTTATGGCCTGTTCTTTATGTGCAGGTGCTGTGGGCTGTGAACTTTCTGCAGAGTGTAACCACTGCTGAACTCCAGTCTCACTTGCTCGGTTTTATTCATTGTAAGGGCCATAATGCAAAGGAATCAGAGTAACTCATGAGGAAAAAAGCTAGACTCTGTGACTGGTTTGACTGGCCCCAGAGAAAAAAAAATAATCAAAAGAATCTGCTTTATGAACACCTTTCTCCCACAGGCACCTTGCTATAGAGATGTGTTACAGAGATGGATGACAGACCCATGTGTCTGCTGGCTTATGTCAAACATACTAGAGTAGAGGCACTACGTGGGTGAGAGATTACCAGAGATGATGGTGTGTTTGCAAGGTCATTAATTGCTACGTCCTTCTTCCTCCCTCAGAAACAGGGAGGAAGAACCAAACCACTCCCAAAAGCATCTGAAATAGGATACTTGCTGGGAGGTGAAACTTAAAAATTGAAGCAAATTATAGAAATAGAAGATAAGTCAAAGAAATCAACAAAGCATCACAAAGTGACCACATCCAAAACGTATCTAGTCATCACAAAATACCCAGTTTTGATGTGGAGACACATGAATACAGACACAAAAAAATACAGCCCTCTACTGTAGCTTCTATCCTAACCAGGATATACCTGTGAGATTTCCACACTTTTTTTTTTTTCACCATGGATCAACTTGCATTCCTCCCACTGTGTGTTTTGGAAAGCTGGGAGGACTTCTGATACCACTGCTGGCACAGCACCACAGCCCTTACATTCACACCTCAGTGCTGAGAAGGAGTGAACTGTAACTCCCTGAGAAGCAGTTGGCACAGAGTTTGGCATTAATCAGCTTGTAAAACTGGCAGGTTGACACAGAAATCTACCTTGTGACCAGTAAAAGAACTAGGGGAATATAAAATAGTGAAAAGAAGGGATATCCTTTCATATGGAATGAGAAAAATCAAATAGGTTATTTTGATCTCAAGCTGTTTTCAATCCAAAGAAGGAAGAGTTTTATTTTAACCTCTGATTTTTCAGTTTTACACTGTAATAATATCATCAGGGAGACAGGTTGTAAAGTGGAGAAAAAATTTGTAGTATTTGCCCATGATATTTATGTGCTATATTTGCCCTTCAAACTTGATGTGGCTTTGTTTTATAGCCAAATAGACCTCCCAAAGCAAGGGAACTCTACTGTAGTTCTCTCATACTGATGATAATTAATACTTATTAAAGGGAGGCAACGGTAACACTGCAACAGCTACAGCTACCTTAAGCTTAAACCTTATATACAGTTCTTGTTTCTTGCCAAAACCAGGGTTTGGTTACACAATGTTGTCTGACATGGGGTACAAAAAAGCTGTGTTACTTTGCTGAGTTAAAAGCAGTAACACGAATAATATGTAAACAATGAAGAACATACTTTGTCATTAAATGAATGAGACAGGTGATGGATGATGGGGAGATTAAAGTGCAAGAAATGATGGAGTCATTTTAAATTGCTTGATTTTATCCCTTTTAAATGAAGAAATGTATCTTTCATGACTTCAGTGGTGACAACAGGTGAATTATGTATAAAATAGAGATTTGGCCTGAGATTAAATTCTTTCCTTGGTTGTATGCAAATCTGGATCTCCATTTTGCAGCAAAGATTCAACAATGATAGCAAGAGAAAAAAATATTTCCTTTGTGTAGGTCTTGGAGGCTTTTTGATCCATGCAAAGATAAGTTGTGCACCTTTGGATGACTGATTCTGCTTTGCACATACTGCTCAGTATAACCATCCAAATGTTCTGCTCATCTACGGGGCCTCCGACTTTACAAGGTTGGTACTGAAAAAAATAATATGTAATACAACCCAAACCATAGATGTGTTAGAGAATAATTGCAGAATCTTCTTCACATAATTCACAGGTAAATGTTTTAGGATTAATACAGGGAATCCTGATATGTAACACTCTCTTCCCTTCTGCGTTCTTCTCACCTGAACTTTTCAAATTTCTCCAGAAATAGAATGTAATTTATTTTCTTAAACAACTGCAGTCTGAAAATTTGCAGCATTTATCTGGATTTTTGTTTTGATAGTATTAGAGATACTGATTTGGGAGAGTACTTTACAGATTACTGTAAGGTATATGTTTGTATGTGCAGCAATTTTGTAGGTTATAAATAAGGTTTTCTGATACTTCTGATGGTAAAATGCATTTTTGGAGTTACTGTTATAGATTTTGTGCTGTGTTTCTGATAAAACCCATGGCAGATCTTTGTCAAAATTAAGTGGAAAAATTGAGTGATTTTTTAATCAAAACATGAATGCAAATTTGTAAAGACGTTTTGTTTACATTAAGTTTTAAAATTTTTGTCTGTGAAAAAAGCAGTTTCACCCACGTATTTTAACATATGGATTTGAACTACTGCAGTATGGAGAGGTAGCTTTGCTTCAGCAAAGTCTTATACAAGTCCCTCTTATTTCACCTTTCACACAAGTCCAGTAGATACTTATTAGTTTTGCATTTTTTTCTATTTTGCTCTAGTTTTTTATTCTATTGCACTGGGGAGGGTGGAGGGAGAACCCATGCTACTGCTAAGTCATTCTGTGCATTTTGACTCATATTACAAAAATAATCATATTCTAAAAATTCAGTATAATTTTTTATTACACTTTTTCTGTCATTTACTTAATTTCATGCTTTCTCACTCAGACTGTGGTCACATAATTAGTTTGTTTCTAAAGTAACATAAGTGAAGGGCTAAAAACCTTCACGGATATGGCAGAAGGTTAGGATTTTCTAACTAGTTTTGCCAGTAATGGAGTTTCTTTCTGATTCACCTTAGGAGATTTCTCTCTCCACCCCAGCCTCCTCAATGCTCCTCATTCCTATGACACATCTCACAAATTCCTTTGTTTTCACAAATCCTTGTTCAGTTCTTAGAGAAGGGGTAAAAACTTTTAGACAAGAAGTAAGTTGCTGGAGACAGGATCTCTCTATCAGTTTGGTAGGTAAACAGATTTATCCCTCTTAAACTAGTGATTAGTAATTCTGTTACTGTTTATCTGTCCCATGGCTAAGGCAATAAAACTACAGTTTATCCAAAACCAAACGTTTGCCAATAAATGTGATCCTCATAGTGACACTGAAATCATTAGGAGCTTCTATGAGATAAAAGAATCACATATCTACCTTGGTTGGAAAAGACCTTAGAGATTATCAAGTCCTAGGTGTAGGACTCATCGTCCATCGAATGTAGGTGAGCTAAAAATGCTGTAAATATACAAGAGCACTTGAAATATTTAGAAAAATACAGGCCCATATCAACAAAATAGCACTCTCTTTTACATAAACATTAAAGGGTACATTAGCTTTTAAAGTTTTTTATTGCTAGTGGTTTTCTTTGAGTTGGAGACAGTAGAAATGGAGAATATGAGGTGTCCAGGGAACAGAGAGGTGGGAACAGGGATGCTCTGAAGCTACAATAAGAAGGGAAATTGATATGGAGGGCATGGGAAGACACCAGTTCTTCCATCAACTGTGAAGATTTAATTGCCAGCCTCATAAAGGAGGTGTTATATGGATATGTGCCATGCACATGCAGTGTGTATCTAGTGGGGTTTAGATATCGGTGGCCTCCTTTGCCACATGTTTCTCAACTTGTCTTCTCTGCCTGCTGCTCTCTTTTGCAGATCGATCTCTCGAGACTCGATCTCTCCATATAAAGGTCCACTTTGTGACATGAATGGATCACAGATTTTAGATTTTTCCCTTTTTTTTCTTTCTTTCTTTTATTTTGGAGGAAGGACGGGTAGATGTGAAGGGAAGAGAGTAAATGAATCACAGGCAAAAGATTGCACAAGCAGCATCAATTCCAGGAGTTCCAAGCATCTTAATTTAAGTGCCTAGTTGTATATTTGAACAGCTATTATTCCCACTGACTTTACTGCAGACTTTCTCTGCAGCCTAGCATTTCTGTTAAAAAAGACTGTTTGCTGGAGCTTGGAAATGTGAATGGATTTTATAGTTTGGAACCTGAGTTTATAGATTTGCTCAAAACCACAAACCTATTCACTGTAAGAATCACTATTAGAATTTCTTTTTCTTCAAGGGCTCAGTCTTACAGGAGGCTGAACATTATTGACATTAAACTCATAGAGTTAAGGTGTATATAATCTAAGTACACAACATTCTGAAAAATTGAGCCATAAGCATAGAATTCACTAGACTAAAGCATTTTGAAACACTTTGCTTTGCATAGAGAGGGAATGATCTCACATCAGACACCTGGCAATTTTGATGATCCAGGTTTCATAAGAATAACATTGCATACTCTATTACCAGAAGAGTCGTAAATGAGAACACTGAACACAAGTGTCAAAAGGATTCCTTAATACAATTTTTATGAACATCTGTCATTTTCTTCAAGTACAAAGAAAAATGAGCTTATGCAGAATGAAAAAAAAAAAAAAAAGGTTTTAAAATTGAGAGTATTGCTGCTCCCTGCAAAATGTCAGGTTTTTTTTGTTGAGGTTTTTAATGTATGCATGAAAATTTGCAGCATCATTTTTATGGTTCTGTACAACCTCCATTGTGCATTCAGCCTTGGTATGGAACTGAGAGAAGCTGGCTTTACACGTAAGGACAAAAAGAGGTGTAATGAATCATGAAACAAGACCATTTTATTCAATAAGGCATTGCCTGAGCTTTCTTTCCACATGAAGAACTGGCCATTCAAACAGAAATGACCTGCAGAATTTTTGCATAGAAAGGAAACTAAATGCATCGGGGCATATGTGGTAATAACCCTGTTGTTTCATGATACTATGAGATTAAATGAAACAATACTTGCATTTGGAAACTTCTCTAGGGCAAAGAACAATGAGATATTTCCTCTGAAAATGTCATTGATTCCTTTCTCCAGTAATTTTTCTAAAACTTCTGTAATGGCAAGACCTTTATTTTCAGTACAAATGCAGGCAGAGATGTCTGGCACACCAGAGAATAAGAGATTGAAAGGCTTTCTCAGGAAAACATTGGCAAGTGCCAACGTTACATATGCTTTACCAAAAAAAGCCAACAAAACAACACAGCTCCTCACAAATAAAATGCAGCACATATGCAGAAGGTAAAAGATGTCACCAGTACATGACGCAGTATCTGACATGAGTTTTGAAAACTGAATTTGTATAGTTCAGGTATTACCAGGTATTACTCTGCTGGGATGAAAGCAACCTTCTTACACTTAATAACGTTTACAGACATCAGTGTATCTATGAATTTGTTGTGTTGTGTAAAGCACTGAGTCATAGCACACTGCTGTTGAGATCTCATTTTAGAGGCTGATGCACAACTAATGACATTTTTCCTTTTTTTTTTTTCTGAAATTAGTTCTTGTGCTATAGGTCTTACTAGGAAGAAGGAAATGCTTTCACTGTGGGATGTGAAATCTCCCACATAAAGGTTACTCTGTTTTTTTTAGTCTTTTTTGAACAATAATATGAAACTATGAAGCCTTTCCTCATACTTTTGCAGCACTCCAGGTTTAGTGGAATATACAGATTTTGCCGTTTAGCCATTCCCCACAACAGGTTTGGTAGTTCAATCATACCTTTTTCTTTCTTTCTTTTCTTAATAGTCACTGATGCCTCTGGTTGATTCATTTTAGAATAAAGCATTCCTAGAAGAGCTCTTCCAGAGAGGGTTTTCTGTAGGCATCTGTTTTTACATCCAGGGCAAGATGGTCCCTGCATGGTCAGGCAAGCTGTGAAGTTCAGTATATAGAAACTTTGATTTTTAGTCTTTTACCTTCTGGATATGACTCCTTCACGTAGGAAACACTCACTGCAAGTCAAAGGGTAACAAGCTATGAAGTGAAATTAAAACTAGAAATAAAAATAGAAAATGAAAGAATTTCTCTACCACCCCAGAGTAGAACACTGGTTCTAGTGCACATCAAGGTCTGACCTTAAATCTTTCACCAATAGGATTCTTTAATAGAGCAGGAAAATGAGTGAGGAATGAGCTGCAATCCACAACAGTCCTTTGACTCATTGCTAGTTAAAGGAATCAGTGCTGGATGTGCTGCTGCTTTTGTCCTCACTTCTACACACACTTTGACATGTCTGATCATTTTTTCTTTCTTTTTTGTTTTTTTTTTTTTAGTACGTGGTTAGTCATTGTCATTAGGAAAGGTCAGTCTACTTTTCTGCTGGAATTTGAATGTTGTCTGCATTTTTTTCCCCAAATGTCATTACATCAGCTAACATTTCTATCACCTATAATGACAAGATTTTGCATAATTTCCAGCACATATTTTTAGAATACGTTCTATCTGAAGAGTTCTTCTTTTGGTACTTAAAATTGACCTGGCTACATATTAAATGCTAAAATATTGTGAAATGCTAATGGCCATCTTGAGGTTTTGAGAACCTTCTGTTCCCTGTAAAGTTGTGCAAAATGAGAGTTTGGGATCTTTGAAAAATGTCTTCTTCCCTCATCTTCATAAATTTCAGTTAACTTATATGGAGAAGGTCACTGAGTTTTTCTGGAAGACCATTTAAGAATCACTGTTTCTGAAAACTTAAGTTTCTGAAGCTGGCATTCTGAAGCTCTGCACAACTCCTATACACATTGTTCATAGTTATCCTTTACATAGTGGCTGATTCTCACCATGCCTGCAGAGTATTTCCATCTGCAGAGTATTTTTCTAATTACAGGCTTGGAAAGAAATATACACAAGACCTGCAGCTGGGCTAGGGAAGATGCTGTAGCTGCCCTTCAGATACTGTTACTGTCTCTCTCAAGCTGGCTTGCAGGATGCCTTTTATTTTCCCTGTGTGTGTCTCAGTTTTGTTATCTGCAGATGGAGTTGATGCCACGTGGCTCCTCTCAGAGCAATTGGCACCTACAGGTGGAAAATGCTCCTTTGTTGTTATCTGTGAATTTTAGCAGTTCTTAATTCATTACCATTTAAACAACTTGAAAAAGTGTTAATTGCATTTCTGCTCTTCCCTGCCTCCTCCTCCTCCCATCTGTTGCCATTTTCTCCCACCTTTCCCTGTCACCTCTTCTTCTGATAAAGGTGGATTTCATTTGTTCCTGCCCCACGGCTCAACTCTCTCCTTTGGCTGCATGTCTGTGCCTCTGGTCTTCCCTGGTGTTTGGCTCTAAGTGTGATTTTTAGCTCCCAAAGCTGTGACTTGATCCTTGTTTCTCTCCTTTTCCCTGCCACAGATTATTTTTAATTTCTTTCTGTTGGCAGATTTAACCCCAAAGAATAGTGAGACTGGCCTGTCTGTGGTCTCTGTTGGCCCTGTGGAGCTGGGTTGTCCCCACAAGTGGGTGCCATGTGGTGGGATGGTCCCACTCCACAGAGAGCCCAAGAGGGCTCTGAGAAATCAGTAATGACAAAGTAGCTGGAAACTCCCCACTTTTAAGCAGCTCTTTATAGGCTACACCAGGTCAACATTTCTGCTATGCTGGGTATTCTGAGGGCATGGTAAGCAATCAGAATCTTTATATATCAGATTATAAAGAAATTATATCAGTTTCCTGAGGGCAAAATTAGGTATCTTTTTGTTGTTGTTGTTAGTTCCTTTTTTGTTTTTATTTTTTTTTCATGTAGTGTGATGAAAGATACAGGAAAGTTTTTTTCCTAGTTCACTGAGAATTTTATTTATTACTAGAGACCAAGTCAGGTATCTGGTTTGCAGTGCACTTGCAAGTTGCAGGGACACTTAGAGCTGTTAAGTACATGTAATGGAAAGAAATGAGGAAGGAATGAAGGAAAGTTAGGCAAGAATTTTCCAATAGACTGCTTTTTCTTGGAAAGTAGTGTTTCAAGGTAACTCAGATGTTTCATGGAAAGTCTTTGGGGTTTTGCTATGCACTTGTATAAAAAGACAGGCTGTGATGTTAGAGAAAGCAGTCTGCCATGCTTCTCACTGCTCCCCTTGAGTTGACATAACAGCTAAACATTACCACTGAAATACTGGGGTTACATTTATAAGGGCATCTGATATTTATTATTGATTGTCAAGGCATCAGAATGTTCTATCATAAACTGAACAGCATATGTTTATAAGAAATCAACATTTTTCATTAAAAAAAAAAATAATGGGGGATAATTTCCAAGAAAGGTCTTGCCATTGTTTACATTGCTCTGCAGTGAGACCAGGCCTGGAGAAGAGACAGGCCAGAGTGCCTTTATGTTCCCATCCTGGTCTGCAGCAAGAGTTCTAGCTCAGACTCCATCCCTCTGATTCATGGAGCGTTTAGGAACACAAATGCTCGTACATTACTAACTTACCTCTTTAATTTCTGACACTTGTCTGGGAATGATGTTTGCACAATTTACCATATGTAATTTTTAAATCTAATTTAAGTTAATTCTGTACAGCTTCTCATCAAAGCACTTCCAATTTAATTTTATTTTTTTTTAGGACTCGTTTAATTAAAATTTACATAAGTCAATTCATATTGATTGAAATTACCTTAAATGAGTTTGGCTTAAGCCCAAATAACAGAGTCTTTTGCACCTGTTTTAAGTTAAATTGGTTTAAATTCATATCAACTGTATGCTTTTGCCAACTGTCAGTGGTACTCAGCACACAGAAAGCCCACACTTCTAGGCTGTTATGCAGCACCAGGTAGAAAATAAACTGAGTGTTAGTACTTGTGTGTACTCACTTCTCAACAGTATCATTTGTATAATAAAATACCATTTAATTAGTATAAGCTTCTGAGAAACTTATCAGTAACAGGTGTTTGGTCTTCCATTCCTTCCATCCTAATTTCCCAATGCATATTATACAAATAAATGGTGATTTTCAATACTCTATTGTAGCTCACACTAGAATTCACATTCTTCTGCTTTAGTGGTCTGATGCACTTCCCTTCCTTTCTGTAGTTTTAAAGGAAACTAGAATATTTTTTCAAAATAGGCTGAGTTCAAAGCAGCTAGAACAGAAAGGTTCTCTGTGGTGCAGATTAGCACCAGTGCAGGCACGTCTAGCTCTATGCTAAAATTTTCTTTGTAGTTCTAGAGTTCTCAGATGCCAGTAGAAACTGCCACTTGATTTCATCTGAATTTTCCCGTTGTAGCCATTCAAAAACGTTATTTAGGGGAAAGGCAGGTACAACTCTGTTTGGTACTAGGAGTGTTTTGCTGATTTGATGTTAAGTTCATGAAGCCTGTGGGTAAATATCAGAGCTATTTCTATACTCACATCATCATAAACAACACAAAATCAAATGAAAAGCAAAAGAACAGCTTTGGCTCTGCCCAGATAGAGGTTGTACCTATGGTAAGTTTATTGCTATAAGAGAAAAAGCTGACATCCCCTAGTGCTAAAAACCTAAGGAGTCAAGTAGAACTAAGATAAAGTGTAGAAATAGCTGCAGAGACCAGTGGAATGTGTGTTCTTACCTTATACACAAATAGGCAGGGATTTTGTCATGACTATGCAGGGTAGTCTCATCTGAGTGTGTTATTGAGACCCTAGAAGGATGGGCACATTTCCAAGCTTAGGGATTTCCTACAGAAAATATATTTTGTTGTGCATTTTGGAAGAGGAAAGGCAGTTTTTATTTTAGTTTTACTTTTATCAAGTTTTTCTCCTCAGTCTCTGTCTTTCCTAAATTAATTTTTTGGTGCAGAGGACTGACTGATGTGACCTAGTGTATATGAGCCATATAAATGAACAGAAACAGAAAATAATGTGCTGCCACAGTTTGATATATGATCTAATACACCTGCATTAATAGCCATTGCAATGAAAATATTGCTGTTTAGAAAATGTTTGACCCTTTCTAATATAGGAGGCCACACTACGTTACATTGGGCAGTGCTCTGTCATGTTGCAACATGAAATGAAGTATCAAGAAGTGACATGAACTACCATAAAATACCACAACGCAGTAACCCATTTTTAGTGCTGTCAGTGTAACCTATGGTAGCAGGTAGGAACAAATCCAACGTAACATCTGAACAGGAAAATATTGTTAAAATTACCTACATCTTTCAGTTAATATCTGACTGTCAGGACCTCTCTAGCTGGAGTATCAATTCACACTAATAAATCAGGTGGTTTTGTGATGAGAATGATTGTGAGTCTCATAATAGAGGTTGTCACTTTGGTGCTATTTATCGGTAGCTCAGACAACGTGGTGTCATTAGCAGTGTGAGTTTTGTCTTGGTAACTTTCTTGACTAACAATCCCACAGAGCAACTTCGCCTCTCTTCCCAGGCCTAAAAGAGCCAAAGCTGCAATGGTTTGATAGACCTTCCTAGAAGCTTGCTCTGCATTTCACCTTGCAGTATTTTTGTTCCACTTACTCTCAAATTCTTCTCCTCCCAAGCTGCCCCAAAGCACGTTTCTACTGGCATGAGAAGGCTAACAAGGTGCTTACTAACTTTCCTTTGTAATACTTCCCTAAGGACTGTTGATGTCCAGCTTTTATGGTCCTGACATTTCAGCAGTCCTAGGGCCTCTTCTGCAAATGAATTTTGTGCTTAATGCCAAATTATATCCAAAAAACAAAAGTAGTGCAAGATGCATGAATTTTATTGAACACTGTGGAATTGACTGGGCAACCAACTTAAGAATGTAGAGATTGATTCACCAGCAATACTGCTGAGTAGCAGACTCATTGAATCTTGTATTTTTTGACATAAATCATATTTAAGGCAATTAGCAATGGTTTTCAGTCTTGTCTGTTTGACTTCATCAAACTGCAATTCTACAGAACAAATGAGGCTTATATGTAAATAAAAATCCCAGTTCTACAATGAGATTACTTGGCATATGTTGTGCCACCAGTGGGTCTTGATCTCACTGCTTTTAATAGATATGAATGAGCCTTGTAATAATAAAAGTGATTCTTTTGTTTACACTGGTAAAAGTGCTTCAGCATCTTTCATGTGATCTTTCTGCTGCACTTTCTTTCTCTTAATGTTATCTGCTCCCCACTGAAAAGAGAATGATTTCACTGGAGAATATTCTTCAACAACAATCAGGGGAATTTTGCAGTCTAACCCAGTAGCAGGAGATCTGTTTTGTTTCCAGTTTAAGGTATTTTCACAACCACCACAGATCTCAGTTTTCTGAGAGCTGCTGTCCTGGAGTTACATAAATCAGTGATGGATCTTGGACAGGGTGTTAGAAGCTTTTCTGTTGGTAGACAACACAAGAAGCAGTGCTCTTGCTGCAGCAAGACAACTTTCTGAATAGATATTTGGGAAAGTATAACTAATGAGGGTGGTAAAACATTGGAACAAGTTGCCCAGAGATGTTTTGTAATCTCCATCCTTAGAGGTGTGAAAAACTTGACCGGATAGAGTCCTGAGCAACCTGATCCAGCTTAAAAGATAGATTCAACTTCAAAGGTGGCTTCGCTTTGAAAGGTCATCTTTTCCAGGTGGCCTGCAGAGGTCCCTTCTATCTTCAATTATTCTATGATCTTTTGTCAGCAATTTCACACTGAACAGTATTTGGGACCTTCTCATCTGTATTGATTTGCTATAAAGACCAACTTCAAAGGGTAAAATCAATTTTGTTTAGGGTTTTAGGATGAATATAAACTGTGGCCTTAGAAGAATCACATGTTAGTGGCTCATCCATTCAAGACCTAGTGTCATGAATGTTTCTAAATGTACCATAAAGTTATTCTAAATTGTATTTCTTTTCCATTTGATGTTAAAACTGGTCTAAAAACTGAAGGATATATTAATTTTAGATCATTTTGTGTGTTTGTGTACATTATGAAAAAATTAAGGAATAACCCAGGTTGCTGCAGGCATCAGATTTCCTCTTTGACCTTGTCTGATATAATTTCATCTGTTTGTGCTCAAGACTGCATAAAAGCCTAAACCTATCCTGCACAAAATAAATATAGGAGAAAAACTTTTAAGAAATACTCTTTATTCTATGCCCAATGGGCTATCTTTATTCGATAGAGCTAAGTATTTGACTAGTATCTAGTTTTGCAGTAAACAGAAGCTGAAATGTAATTTACCAGCTCTTCATGAATTGTTTATTCATATCCACCCTCGGGATGTTCTACTACTATTGAATTACTCAGTGTGATGCTGACAACTAGTTTATTTTTTCTTTTTGCCTAATTTCTGATATGTGCTGTTATCCAGTATTTAGATCTGAGAATTAATTATTGAGGATGTGTGAGAATTTAACAAAAAAAATGTAGACAAGCTAAATGTAATGGGCCAAATTCTATGCTGAATTATACTGGTGCAGCCCATCTCATGACAGCAGAAAGACAGAATGTAAGCAATTAAATTTTACTGCATGATTGTTTTCCTATGTGTGACATTGCTTTCTAGATCTCCTAAAAATACTCTGAGGTTTGGGGGAGATTGATTTGTTTTTTCCCCCTGTTGACGTAGTGATACAGTAAACCTCTGTAGTAAGAAAGGAAAAAGCAAGCCTAAAAATCCCTTGACATCAAATTATTTTTCAGGAAGTTAATATGGAATACTTGCTCTAAGAAATTTACAAGTGAAGGTAAAGTTGTATTCCTAACCAGTTGTACAGGATAGAAAAAAATCTATTTTTTTTCACCAAGCTTCAGAATTACGAGTTAGACTGTGTTGAAAAACCTGAGAATTTATTTGTGTCTTGTCCCCTGGACTTCATGGAGTTTACTGAGGGTTTCCACTGGGATACAAACTGGAAAAAAACCCCAACAACAAAGACACAAGAAAATAAGAACTATATTGATTAAAAAAAAAGGTATTAGTTAACTGAAATCCACAACAGCAACCTGGAAAGATAAGGCAGTTAACCTGAAAATAGGCAGAACTTCCTTGCAGCCACGTAAGAGACAAAGAAGAGTAGGGTATAAAATACAGAGAAGAGAGAAGATTGCCATGCATGTTTTCAGTTCATGTTGAGACACCTGGTGTTGAGAGATTTCACAGGTTAAAAATAATGTTCTTTTTTGGTTACAATTTTGAATGGTAACATTCCTTTTTCAAAAACAGTTGCAGCACTAATTAATTAATATCCTGAAGTATTTATGAACTAGACTAGTGCAATGCTTTAATATATGGTAAAAACTAAGGATGATTTTGTGCAGTTTTCTAAAACAAGGCCCTGCAGTAAACAAACAAACTGAAGGTAAATTAAATTGTAAATATTCTCTAAATCATCAGAGACTCTATGTTGCTTGCAACCTACATGCTGCAATACTAAATTAAAAATAACAACCCTCATTTTATTTATCAGGAATCCAATACCAAGAGATTTATTGTGCCATACACTTCCCATAGCGGCAGACATAATATTATCGGAATTATCCCTGATCCTTCCTTTCCCTCCCTATCAGAGTTGCAGAATAAACTGAAATATCCAGCTGACCCACAATTCCCAGTCTGCTTTGTGAGACACCACCCATCATTCACTTGAGCTACATCAAAAATTATAGTCCTTCAAATTAAAAATCCTTCAATTGATAAGCATACTTGGTGGGGAAAAGATTCTTTTCTTAAATCTTCCCACTTAAATTAACAACCCCCAAGCAATGCTGGCTTTGGCCTTCTCTTGGCACTCCCTGAGCCCTGGCTGGGCTCTGGGATGCCCACATGCAGTCAGGGAGACCAGGGTTAACAGAACAGGTTTCTTTGAAGAGCACTGCAGCCATTCCAGTGTTACGTGGGCAGACCCCTCAGCATGCCCTGGTCTCCCTGACACCTGCCCCATCAGTCTGCATCTTGTGACAAGTCCCATATCACCAGGGCTCTTCTTGTCACAGTTGCTTCCATGCCTGGGGTCCCACTTGTTCGTGATGGTAACTCTCTGTGGTGCTCAGCTCTGGGGATGGAGCAGCACTGGATCCCAGCTCAGACTTTCCCCACCGAGGTGTTCCCAAGCCCTTTTTCCTTCCTCTCCCTTTGCCCAAAGCACTGCTGCTCAGTCACTCAGATGTCCCTGGCTGTGGCACTGCTGGGAATTGCCCATCCCCAGGACATGCTGGGTACAGGTTGTGTCAGTGTGTCATGTTTTTAAAGCCCTACAGACTTTCTTTTTTCCAGCTTGCTGCATTTGTGTCCATCCCATACAGCTTTTGCACACTTAGCTGTTTGAACAACAGGCAATTTTCCTGATGGTTACTCCAATATATAATTAATTGATAAGTCTTATGTTGAGTCCTGCCCTTTTTCCATAAGCCAGAAATGACTCTATTGTATTAGACATTCAGCTTTTCCACTTCATGCAGTCACATCCAAAGACTCTGTAACTAACACTCTGTAATAATCAGCCTTTCTTATTTCTCATATCTGAACTCATTCTCATGCTGAATATGCTGATACAGTATTTGAATCCCCGGGTTTACAGAAATCACATTGCCTTTTATAACCTTCTTGTGACACTGCTTAGAGCTCCTGTTTATCCCTGGCACTTTCAGCAGCACAATAACGCTGTCATAATTGTCCTGCTTCATTCCATTCCT
>NW_009954321.1:372575-383066 GCF_000747805.2 Chaetura pelagica | reverse complement strand
TTCCTGCTGCATTAATTAGATGGCACTTTTGCTCAGATTTTTAGTCCCAGCTATTATTTATGGCCATGTGGCAAACTGGAGGTTTCTTTGGAGGTTTGGGTTGGAAGTCTAGAAGAAAAAAGCTCTGCTTCAGGAATCACAAACTAGAGAGTTATATGTGGGAATTACAGACTGTGAGAAGCTAAGCTGTCACAAGCCCTAGCAGCCACAGTTACCTTGTTCATTCATTATGAAGCATGAATACTAACTCACCCACAACATCAAAGCATGAAGGCAGCCTAACAAAAACATTTGTAACACACTAAATATCTTTCCAGTCTTTCCTATATAGCCATAGCTGCCCACTGAGGAATGGTAGTGTCCTTCTGGGGCATCAGCCTAGGATTCAGCAAGTCTGTCAACACTCCAGGGCTGGAGAACCTCTCCTTGGTCATCAGCAGGTGTCAGCAGAGAAGTCTCTATCCCTTTCAAGTTTCAGATTACACAGCTCTAAAGTTGAAGTCTTTGCACCGTGGGGCTGCAAAGTAATGCAGATCTGGCAGGAAGGAAACCATCATATTCATCATTCAAGCTTTAGAAGTCTTCTTACCCTCTCTAGCTGTTGTCCTCTATTCTGTGAAATGCAAAGTGCCTTTGAGAAAGCATCATTTATTAATCAGATGTACTCTTTTTGATTTTGGCAGGTTACATTCCAAAAAAAGACCCAGTGTGTCGTTATGTAATAAAATACTGAACAATTCATGTCTCACCTCCTGCCACTGCTTTTAGAAATTGGGGGAAATGAGTAATTACCCATAAATGGGAGGCATTTCTCCATTACTTACAGAAAGTATTTGGCAGCGATCATGTAGGCTTTAAATGCTTTTTAAAAGCTAGTACCATTCATAGACCTGCCAGTTTCAGAACTTTAACAAGTGTCCCCTAAGCTCTTCAACCAATTTATTACAGAACTACTCCATCTTTTAAAGTCAGCTCTATTTACCTCTATATCTCTGTCTGCTCTGTATTTAAACCATTATTGTGGAGCTCTTTGTATATGCCAGAGGATGAGAACATTAAATTAAAGAATGCTCTGAGGACTGAAATAGGACTCTAAAAGAAGACGACTTTGTGTCACTGTAATGAAGGCAAAAGTTGAAGAAACACTAACCTCTGCTGCACTGCTACTGACATTGTCGTGACATCATCGTGACATGCTTAGGTCAGACTTGGTGTAATGAATGGAGGTAAAGGGCATCTTGTGGCTTTGCCAGTGGCCCCTCACTCCAGCTTGATGGGATGGCTTGGTACATCCTGCCTGGGATGGGAAGCCACTGCCCTTCCCTGGGGGGAAAGTAGCTTGTTCCTGGACTCAGCAAGGTGTGTGTCCCTCCAGGCAGGTGTTGATGAGCCAGCTTGTGCTCTGCATCCATGTGGTAAAGCTCCAGTGCAGTGAGAAGTTTTCACTGGATTGCCACTGGAGTTTCCTTGATCTTTCTGTTACTCCCATACATCTGGAGTGCATGGCTGAGTTTCCAAGTTACATTTTAATCTGTACCTGCTGTTATTGTTCATGTAACAGCATTTCTGAAATCCTGTGTTCTAGAGACCTTCTCTCCTCAAAAGTGACCTCATATATGGTGTGTGGCCTAATATAGTGTAGCTATAAACTTCATAAAGCTGGATTCCAACTGTGATCACAGATTTGGGAATTTATTTCTTCTGATGGTCTCAAAAAGCTGGATTTCTCAGGGGTACCAAAGGGTCATTTATTTTTTCTTTGCTCTGTTTTTTAAGAAGCATGCTAGAGGTAGGTGTGCTAGTTACAGAAAATAGCTCATACTGTAGAAAGTGTAGTCTTAACACTCATAGATTTGTAATTTTTTCTGCATTCCTCATAGGTGTATGAAATTGTTACATTATCTCCAATAATAAAAATTAATATACTACATTTTGCATACAAATTATTCTATATCTTATTTGATGACCTGATGATTTTACTTCCATTGTCTTTTCTCCTTCATCAGGAAATTATAAGTAGTAAAAACTTGCATGCATGTACTGCTTTGGACAAGAGTCCATTGTAGCTTCAGAATTTCATCTGTTGTTAAGATTGGGTGTTGTATGTTGGCTGATATTCTTTAGCTGTCTCTTGTGTGTATTTGTATAAATATCTATGTATATGAAAAGTGAGAGGATATTTATAGAGATAGTATATTTGAGAGTATATTTTTATTTACATAATTTAAATTTAGTGGACCTTTCCCATGTGACAAGAAAAATAGTCCCTGCTTTAGCCCTGAATAAACTCAGTGAAATTAGATAGAGTCAAATCAAGTTATTTAAACTTGGGGATTTCAAATACAGGATAACAAAAAAAAAAAACACCAAACTTGCTGGTGAAGAAAATGGCAAGAACGCTGACATCATCTGATTTGCTCTGGAAACATTAAAAGTCTCTCCAAAGCATGTGTAACAGAGCAAGAGAATGGTATGTATACACCAGCTGATATAATAGGAATTACTGTCTTGGAAACACAGTAGAGCTCAGATGTAGAGACTCTATATTAGTTCTGTCTTGCTGTTCAGTTGCAATACTGTGTCTAGCTCTGCTTTTTATTCCGTGATTACTGTCACTTCGGCTTCAGCTAAGGAGAATTTCTGATGAACACAAAGCCCTACTTCCTCATGCCTTTGTTTTTACCATCACTTGATTACTTTGAGCATGCTGATTAGGGACTTAAGCTAAGAATAAGAATTAGGATTTTTCCTTCTGTGAATGCAACTGAAATGCCACTGAGGAATGGTGGTGTTCAAACAAAGCCCAAATTACCACTGCGGTGAAAATATCATTGGATTAAGTAAGAGTTAATTTCGTTCTGCATTCAGGCAGAGAGGGCTTCTTGGTTTACATATACATTTTCTATAGGATACACAGTTTTGTGAAATGAAGGGCAAAGGTAAAGTGGATTCTGAAAGCTGTAAGAGTATCTTCCTTAATTTCTGTGGGCACTGAACCGAAGGCTGGAATGCAAATTATTGCAAAACTGCCTCAGGGAAACTTTTTGTTACAAAACATATAATGAGACCATAGGTGTTTTAACAGAGTTTTTAGTCTTTTAATCTTAGTCTGGCGTGGGTGGAAGTAAGGGATTTCTGTGCTTGCTGTCATAATGTATATTAAAAGTATTTAAAATTGGAGTATTTTGAGCTATTTTCTGCAGTTAGCACTCAAAATAAATAATCTTTACTAACTCGATAGAAATGATTGATTATTCCCAAAACACCACTTTGTAGTTGGAATATGGAGACTTGCTGATTTGCTTGAAACAGCATTACCAACCCGTTGCTTTATAACTTCAGCTAAGCATTAATTACTCAAGAGTTTTACCACTAAGTGTTATGGTATTGATTAATAGGTTGGAATGTGAAAGTTCTAAAACTCTCTCTTAATGCCCATGTAGTGCATGTGTGAGTGTGTGGAGAATGCTCAGAGCTCAGGTTTCAGTACATCTCCCATCAATTCTCATTAAATAGCTCCCATTCTTCTTCTCTTCCAGGATCTAAAGTGGTTGCAACAGATTTTATGGATGTCACATTTAAAAATAACTTTGACAGGCACGATAAAAGAAGTACCTTTCTATAGCATAGGTTAGATGAGAATATAAGACATCCATCATTAAAGATGTGGATTTGGGGGCTGGAGAGGAATGCTATTCATGATTTAGAACTAAATCATTATTTTTATTTGCACTCTGATGGTGACAATTATCAACATTGCTCCTGAAAGGGAAGTCCTCTGCCCCTTTCCTCCACCAAGGTGGCAGAACAAGATGTGTGTCCCCATATGTTGCTCCAGTTCCCAACCTTGTGTGTGTCCTTAAACCACAAGTGCAACATATTTCTCTTCAGATGCTGAGTTGTAAACACACTCAGCTGTGGTCTCTGCAAATGCTGCTTTGTGTTGACTTTCCTCTGGTCATCAAGACTAGAAGAGGCCACAGGGGGGAATTAGCTTTCCAAGCATACGGTGACAAAGAGTGTTACTGAACGTTCCTAAAAAAAAAGCTCTGATAAGGCTTGATTAGAAGGAAATAAACAAAATCAGATGTGTCATGAACTGCAATGAACTTTGTTCTTTCTTCAAGGCAGTGAGGAAAGCCCGTGGCTCTTTTGCTGGGCTGAGGAGGCTGAGTGCAGACATCAGGGGAAGGCTCCATGTATGATGGAAACATGCATGAACTTCCCAAGAAAGTTCCACAAAAGCAGAGGATATTTAAAAACACCAGAAGAAAGATAACTGCTGTTGTCATTTTTCACTACTAACAGGATTCTAACATTTAAAATAAGTATCCCTGCCATAGTCTTCAAGAAAAGATCAAAACACTATCATTTTAACATATAAAGAATATTCTGTTTTTGTGGATTTTTTCAGTGAAAAATACCCCTTACTGTGGTGTTTTGTTTTTGTTTTAATTTCCTTTTCTTTTTAATTTTCCTAAAGACAAAGACATTGAGCCTGGGGTGGAGGCTCTTTGTCTCTTGTGGAAGAGGGTCTCTCAGTCTTTAAAATTTTATTAAGCTGCAATAGTTGGAATTTGGAGGCTAGACTTTAGGCTTTGAGTGAGACTGTTCAATGGCATGAATCTTTTAAGCAGCAGTGCTGCAGGAGATGATTTTAGCAATTTGCCACAGACCATTTGTCAAAGGGACAATGAGGCATTTGTGAGCAATATATGGTAGGAAAAAGCTTCAATTTTTTCATACAGCAACATTGGAGGAAACACTGTTATGTCTATGTGGTTTACATGGTACTTAAAATAGCTCAGGCAGCCTCCAAGGGAGTACAAAGCCAATTTTGAAAATATGAATCTGAATTTCAGGTCAAGATGGACAAAGAAAACAAAGAGATTTAGGAAAACCACTCACATTTTTGTGTGTGTGATTTTTTTTTTCTAAGCATGTAAGTATAGGTGAAAGCCAGGCTCAATTTTGTGCTGCTTAAAGGAATTCATTCTAATCCACCTGGTATCTGAGTATTGGTATTTTTCCGTGTTTTCTGTAAGATTTTGTTACTTTTTTTTTTTTCCTGTTGCTAAGAGGACTTTTTAATGTAGCTTTTCAGTGTAAGGTCTATATGAGCAGGATTAAACAGAACAGGAGGGAGATAAGAATCCAAGCTCAAGTTATTTTAAACTATCTGGACTATTGTAAAATTTGCCTGAATTTTACCATAGGGGACTGACCAAAATATCTAAGTGGAGATTTATATATGAGCATAGATGTACAGGAGGATGAGCCTTATTCAGGTTAAGAAAGCTTGGATGGGAAAGATACTAACAGATTCCTGTAAAATTTGAAAATTTTTGCAGCTTTACTGACTGGTAAATATAGTACTTACATACTATGCAGATGCTTCATTATAATCAAAATGCTTAATTTATGTTCCAGTGAAACACATTTATTCACTATGATTTTGAAGATTTAAGCTATAATGAGTGTTTTGATGATGTAAATGACATCCAGAACTATTCCATTCCATTCTATTCTCTTCTAAAATTCTGCAGATAATGATGCAGGGATCCACGGAAAAGAGTTTAAATTGCTTTGTGTTCGTGTTCCGTTCACCACTGAAGTAAAACACTGTACAGTGCAGTATCAGCATAGATTATAGATGAAATGGTAAAAAATGAAGTTAACAGCAGTGTTTTTCCTTCTTCAGGGAAGATCTGTGGTGGTAAATATAGTGCCAGTAGAGGAGAAATCATCATGTTAATGTATCTTGTAATAATGCCTCTCTCATTCATCACTTCAGTAAGCCAACTGTTCTCCCCCTTGGTGTCACAGCAGTAGGGAAATTCCTGCTACAAGGATCCACAACATCTTGATGTGCTTTCTGGCTTTGAACAGACCCAAATGACATAATGATAGTGCCGGGTGCTGGGGAGTGAAATTTTCAGCATCCATCTGCCTTGCCACTTTCGCCAGTACTCGCTCTCATTACTAAGTACTCAGTTTAAAGATATAGACTAAACAATTTATTGTTAAGGCTAAAGTGAAGTTCTGAAAAAAGAAATTATTGGAGAATTAGAGGAAATTTATTTTCCTTGCAGATAAGTATTTAAAAACTACACTATTGCAAGACAGGTGGTAGGATTGCTCCAGCTTACTTTAAAAGTGGACGAAATATACAAGCATGTTTTTACAACGTAAAACTGTCCAGAAAACCCAGTTATTCTCCTGTGTGATAGAATATTATGCTGTAAGTGCTGTACATCCATCAGCGTGGAGATTAGACTGTCCAGAGCTATTTTAATTCCACTGTATTTTCAGCTCCTTGAAATGTTTCAAGCACACATACATTGCAACCTGATGTTCCATTGAGGTTTATTTTCCAGTCCTTTTAATTATGCCAGTGACAGTGAACTGGTTCATTACTATACCTGGCAAGGTTTTGGTAGTGGCAGGGGGCTAGAGGGTTGGCTTCTTTGTGAAGCTTCCCCTATGTCTGACAGAGCCAATGCCAGCCAGCTCCAGGTGGGACCCACCACCAGCCAAGGCTGAGCCCATCAGTGGCAGTAGTGGCAACTCAGTGATAACATATTTGAGAGGGGAAAAACTGCTGGGCAACAGGAACTGGAGCCAGAGAGAGGAATGGGAGTATGGGAGAGCAACAACTCTGCAGACAGGTCAATGAAGAAGGAGGGGAGGAGGTGCTTCAGGTGCCAGAGCAGAGACTGCCCTGCAGACTGTCATGAAAACTGTGGTGAGACAGGCTGTCCTCCTGCAGCCCATGAAGGTAGATCATGGAACAGGTATCCACCTGCAGCACATGTAGGACCTCATGCCAGAGCAGGTACAGGCCAAAAGGAGGCTGTGACCCCGTGGAGAGCCCACACTGGAGCAGGCTCATGCTTTATTTCAACTTCTGAATATTCGGCTTGAAGAAAATGATTTTCCAGATGTGTTTAGCAGTCTCCACTCAAAGTTACGAGTTAAATTGTCATTAACTTCAAAAATCTAACAGAACAAGTGCAACTTTTGAAAAATTCATTCTATAAAAAGAAATGAAATAGATTGTCCAGCTTCATTTTGAGATAAGCTTTCAGCTTTCCATCATTATTTTATTGCTGAATTCCTAAAAATCTGCCAGATATGCTGCTGATGAACCCTGCTTCCAGCTGAGCAGAACGTGCATCCATTCCCCTCAACACTTGCCCTTTAGAATGGGAACAGTGAGCAGCAGTCATAAATTAAAGATCCCAACCTGGCTTTGGAGGCAGGACACAGGCTGACATGTTCCTGCCTGGCACTGCTCTACTTCTGCGTAGCGCTAATTGAATCCTTAGCAGGAATTCCCCACAGCACCTGCCCCTGGGATGCTTGTTGGATGCTGAGCCAGGACATGAAATCCGAGCTCTAGCTTCAGGCTGCCAGTGCCAAGCGTCGCCGTGGGAGGGCAGAGGATTTGTGCCTCGGTAGGAAAGTTAGCTTCCTGGCATCAGCCAAGAGCTGAACAGGGAGGAAAGCTCATTGAAGAGTATCAAACCATATGAAAGCTCTCTGTGGGTCTGTTTGTTTTTAATAAAAAGAGACAGCAGCAGGAGACAAATGACCCAGTAATCTGTGTAAAATGAGGGCCAGTGTTTATAAAGACCTGCACCATTTGGAAATTCAGATGTAGAAGTTTTCAGTGAGTCTTGCAATCTGCTTTTGAAGCAGAAGTGAGAAACAGCGAAGGCTTTTGGGGGTCCTTGCAGTATGCTCAGAAGGAAAAGTGAGTGGCTGTGTCTCTTCCTCTAGATTTGTTGATAAAACTGAAGTCAAAACTTGTCAGTAAATCTTGAGTTACATTTGATTTGTTCCTACTGAACTTTTCTGCTCCCATTTGTTTCAGACAGACTACTGAGACTCATGGGAAACTCTCAGGAACTTGAAATTTACTCATTTTGACTCAAATGTGAACTTTATTCTCATTTAGAAAAAGTGAGTTAGAAAACATTCCATGCACATTGTGTTTTGTGACATATCAATCCCTTGTGCCTAATTACTGAATACATTTTATGCAAGGATGGGACCTTTCATGTTTTTAGAGTTCGTTCACTTGTGCTGCTTTTCTGCAGTGCGAAAACAGTCTCTAGGAGCAAGAAAACACACCCATTATTTTTCTTATGTGTTCCTGAGCACTTGAATGTTTGTTCATGTCTGCAGAATCTGTGTGTTTTTTTGTTTTCCCTTTGTCATGACTGTGCCTTGTTACACTAGCTCCAGGTGTATTATTCAGTAATGGAAGTAATGAAGACTATAGAAACATCACAATAACGTTCTCCTCCCCGTTCCTTCTGCTCTCATTCCCACTAATCCACCTGTCACAAGGCCAGTTTCCTGTTTGCACTATCTTTCTTCATTACATCTCTTCCTCAACACCTTCTTGTCTACTACTTGAAGACTTCTGGGCACAGCCCTGTAACATAATGGTTCCTTGGTTTCCTTCTCTGAGATACAGGCTTTTTAGATGGGATGCCCTTTTGAAAGGAGAGCTTTCTGTTGCACTTGCAGGACTCTAGTAAATGATGGCTAAAACCAGCCTTTTTTTCCAGACCTGTGCTTCAAATTATTCCTTGGCAAAATACATACTTTCACAAAGTTCAAATTCTGCCAGACAGATCTGTGTTCCAGACTCGGTGCTTCCACAAGTGCTCTCATGATGTACTAAATAATCATCTGTTATAAAGGATCACTCTTAAAACATACTGTAATAATATGTCACTACAGCCTTCCTTGCTTAGTTGAGGTGTAATACATCACTGTAACAGTGACAGAGAAGAAACAATGTGCTTCTATCATGCATGTTATTAAAATGAGATTTTTGAGATGGTAGTGATATGATGGAAAATATTCATGGAGAGTTCTCTGTGTATCATTGGAATAATTATTAATGCCAATGGCAATGTCATTTGCTGTAATCTAAGATATCTTAATTCAGGTTTGAGCCCAATGTGTTGAAAGATAATCTTATTTTTCCCATGTAATTTTTTTAATTTTCATTTATTAAATGTTACTGTTGTATTTTATTTTTTCAGCCAAGTCATACAAGAAAAATAGAAAAAAAAAATTTAAAAAAAAGAGTATGTTTTATATTTATGACTATAGTATAGAGCATTTTTCTTTTCAATCTTGAGTTGAAAATTCTATCAAAGGATAGTTTTAGTTTGGGTTGCTAAAGAAACAAGTGATTATGCTGTCTGCTGTTTTTATTGTGTTGCCCCCAGTCTGCTTTCCCAGGGTAGCTTGTTAATCTGCTGGCCAGTTTCAAGGAAATATGACTGAAAGTTAGAGATCCAAAAATGTTTTAGGTAACTAAATGCTTCATGAGAGTGAGAAGCCAGATAGAAGAGGAAGATAAAGCTTAATGCCCTAACTGAGGGAAAAATTACCAGGTGATTTTAATCCCATTACTAAAGAGCAAAGGTCATAGGAAAGCAGATTTTATACCTCCTGCAGTTTGTGAAATACTTTTGAAGTAGAAACATAAGAGAAGAGTTCCTCAGTTGGCATTTATGGCAACCCTGGCTGTGTTGTCCACAGCTATTGATTTTATATCTTTGAACTTCTTGCTAAAGGTTCATTCAAATCTCTTGCTTTGAAACCTGATTCCATTATTGATTACCAAAACACCAGCACTTGAGGTTTATGGAATGTCCTGTCCATCACCATAAATCACTAAGTGACTCTTTTGAAAGTGCTTTTAATGAAGTTCACATGTAGTTGTTGCCTCATTTCAATATTTAACCTGGATTAGCAGTTTAAAGATTATATTTCTCACAACATCAGTTTAAGAGGTTTTGATCTTTCCAATGAAATTGGTTTGTGTTTTTTTCCAGCATCAGATTTTGGGATTGCTGTTATTAGGATCTGGTGGTGGTTGTTATTACTACTGTCCTATTATCTTTAATATATTTTGCCTGAGAGATAGGGAAAAATTATTTTCAAACACTTCCAAAATAAAAGCTGAAGTAAGGTATAGATGCACATTATTGTCCCTGTTCTGTTTTTTTAATAGTTGTTCTCAAAATAACTATTAAAAATGGAAATAAATGTTTTAGATCTGAAAGAAGGCAGATAAAAATGAAGGTACCACCTCTATACTGAGCATGCAGTGGTCTAATCTCTGTGGAATGCAGAAGGTTTTTATAGATGGATGTTAACCAGTGTTTGGATAGCAGCAGTAAATTGCATCATATCTGCAAGTCCAGAACTATGTGTATTGGCTTCATGATGTTCTCTGTTCTTAGAATGGAATTTATTTGAATTTTAGTTGTTTAATTTAGTTAAGACAAGAGAAGGAACTTTAAAAAAAATTCAACAATCCACAAGCCTCTTAATTGCACCTAGTAATGCATCCAGCATTAATTCATACACAGTATATCAACCTCTAATTTCTGTCTGATTTTAGTTATAATACTCCTTGGGCTTATTTCCTCACAATTTAAGAGTGACAGTTGCATTAAC